>NC_138308.1:33332500-33342500 GCF_965601325.2 Salmo salar | reverse complement strand
TTACATCGGCGCGTAACGTTGACTGACTATTTTCCCCTCAAATGCGTCCCGGGAAACAGCGCATAATTCCATTTATTACTATTCGAAAACGATTTTTTAAATTTATATTGTCAATCTAACATTTATAGATGAATATCTCTTGAACACCTGTCATACCAGATTTTAAATTAACTTTACTGGGTAATCACACTTTGCGATAAAACGAGATGCGATACACAGAAAATGAGCTAATAAACCGAGCTCGGCGCCATCTTGGAACAATCGCATGTCACATCTCATCTTGTATAATATTGTCAATAATCGCCTACCTTTAGTTGTCTTCATCAGAAAGCACTTCCAGGAATCCCAGGTCCACAACAGATGTATTTTCGGTCGAAAAAATCCATAATTTATGTTCCATTAGCTTTCTGTTGTTAGCGCGTCTGAATGCTGTATCCAAATACTCTGCCCGGCGCGGCACAGCCGTGTCAAAATAAAACGTTTTTTTCCCATTTAGGTTCGTTCAAACATGTCAAACGTTGTAAAACATTAATCTTCAGGGCCTGTAACACCAAGAGAGCCAATAAGATTCGAGGGGGATGATTTCATTGTGTTTCAAACCGTTTACAAAGGTGGGGGTAGACATGGCCGCCGGCGTCATAATGGTGATGGCCCATCCCCTGTGACCAATTTCCAACGCGTCTCATTCACTGAGTTTCGACTGTATAAGGCTCAAACCACTGTGAAAAGACTGGCGACATCTAGTGGAAGCAATAGGAAGTGCTCACTGAACCATTGTTAACGGTGTGATTAATAGGGAAAGATGAGAAGTCGAGTCCACAATTCTGAATTCCACTTCCTGTTTCAATCGGTCTCGGGGTTTTGACTGCCATAGGAGTTCTGTTATACTCACAGACACCATTCAAACAGTTTTAGAAACTTTAGGGTGTTTTCTATACATATATAATAAGTATATGCATGTCCTAGCTTCTGAGTTTGATTAGTAGGCCGTTGAAAATGGGAACGATTTTTTTTCAAAATGCGCTGTGGCGCCCCCTATCCTAGGGTATCCTCAAGAGGTTTTAACTAGGCAAGTCGGTTAAGAACAAATTCTTATTTACAATGACGGCCTACCCCGGCCAACCCTAACCCGGACAATGCTGGGCCAGTTGTGTGCCGGCCTATGGGAATCCCAATCACGGCCGGTTGTGATACAGCCTGGAATCGAACCAGGGTCTGTAGACTCTTCTAGCACTGAGATGCAGTGCCTTAGACCGCTGTGTCACTCAGGAGCCCAAAATGTGATCCTGTTGAAAAAGGAAATCTATACATCTGTTTTCTTCAGCGCTACTCTGTGTCCAATGTTTAATGTTTATAACCATGCTATTCACTGTTATAACATGCTATTCATTGTTATAACCATGATATTCTCTGTTATTGCTATGTTATGCCTGGTGTTACATCTACAACGTCTTTAAAGCTTTTATGGCTCAAACACGACTCTCTGTCTCTTTGTTTTTTTAGACCGCAGAAAATGAACGACACATTCCCCCTAACCAGGAAGAAGAAGTGAAGGAGTGAGGAGATCGTTGGAGAGAAGAGAGACAGAGACTGAAGAGGGTCTAAACTGAAGGAGTGACAGGAGAGGATACTTATTGCAGACACCATGTCCGTCTCCACCACCAAGCAGGAGAGAACCCTGTGTGTTCTGCTCCCTAATAAAGAACAGCTGGACATCACTGTGGGGGTGAGCACGTCCCATTATGACTCCTCCTGTTGATTCTGTAGGTATTCCATGAGTCAGCCAGGGGGGTTTCAATGGACGGCTTTTCAATGGAAGGTTTCAGTCCTGGGCCAGTAATGTATCAAGAGTATTTCTAGTCCCGTACTATAAAATGGATGGAGTTGTACGTGTGTTTTTCTGTTTATAAAACTGTCAGCCTGTTACAATCACCCTGTTTAACAGTCTTCTCTCTCCTCTCAGGTCAAGTCCACAGGGCTGGATGTGTTCAGTCAGGTGTCTGAGCTCCTTGGAATAAAAGAGCTGCACTTCTTTGGCCTGACAGTGGTGAAGGGTAAGTTGTAGCGTCTACACAGGCCAAACCAGCCCTAACCCAGGACACATGTTCAGAAAGTGTCTCGTAGTAGGACTGCTTTTCTGAGATCAGTTTACATTCTACATCATAGTCAATGAGATGATATGGACGGGGGGGACCTGATCCTAGATCAGCACTCCTCCTGAGACGCTTTATGAAGGTGGACCCAGGCCTCTGAGACCTACCCTGCCCAACCACGCACCCCTTACCCTGCCCAACCACGCACCCCTTACCCTGCCCAACCACGCACCCCTTACCCTGCCCAACCACGCACCCCTTACCCTGCCCAACCACGCACCCCTTACCCTGCCCAACCACGCACCCCTTACCCTGCCCAACCACGCACCCCTTACCCTGCCCAACCACGCACCCCTTACCCTGCCCAACCACGCACCCCTTACCCTGCCCAACCGCGCACCCCTTACCCTGCCCAACCGCGCACCCCTTACCCTGCCCAACCGCGCACCCCTTACCCTGCCCAACCGCGCACCCCTTACCCTGCCCAACCGCGCACCCCTTACCCTGCCCAACCGCGCACCCCTTACCCTGCCCAACCGCGCACCCCTTACCCTGCCCAACCGCGCACCCCTTACCCTGCCCAACCGCCCACCCCTTACCCTGCCCAACCGCCCACCCCTTACCCTGCCCAACCGCCCACCCCTTACCCTGCCCAACCACCCAATACCCTCCCAAACCGCCCACCCCTTACCCTGCCTACCCGCCCCTTACCCTGCCCAACCGCCCCTTACTCTGCCCAACCGCCCCTTACCCTGCCCAACCGCCCACCCCTTACCCTGCCCAACCGCCCACCCCTTACCCTGCCCAACCGCCCCACCCCTTACCCTGCCCAACCGCCCACCCCTTACCCTGCCTACCCACCCCTTACCCTGCCCAACCGCCCCTTACCCTGCCCAACCGCCCCTTACCCTGCCCGCCCACCCCTTAGCCTGCCCAACCGCCCACCCCTTACCCTGCCCAACCGCCCACCCCTTGCCCAACCGCCCACCCCTTACCCTGCCCAACCGCCCACCCCTTACCCTGCCCAACATCCCACCCCTTACCCTGCCCAACCGCCCACCCCTTACCCTGCCTACCCTGCCCAACCGCCCACCCCTTACCCTGCCCAACCGCCCACCCCTTACCCTGCCCAACCGCCCACCCCTTACCCTGCCCAACCGCCCACCCCTTACCCTGCCCAACCGCCCACCCCTTACCCTGCCCACCCACCCCTTACCCTGCCCAACCGCCCACCCCTTACCCTGCCCAACCGCCCACCCCTTACCCTGCCCAACCGCCCCCCCTTACCCTGCCCAACCGCCCACCCCTTACCCTGCCCAACCGCCCACCCCTTACCCTGCCCAACATCCCACCCCTTACCCTGCCCAACCGCCCACCCCTTACCCTGCCCAACCGCCCACCCCTTACCCTGCCCAACCGCCCACCCCTTACCCTGCCCAACCGCCCACCCCTTACCCTGCCCAACCGCCCACCCCTTACCCTGCCTACCCACCCCTTACCCTGCCCAACATCCCACCCCTTACCCTGCCCAACCGCCCACACCTTACCCTGCCTACCCTGCCCAACCGCCCACCCCCTTACCCTGCCCAACCGCCCACCCCTTACCCTGCCCACCCGCCCCTTACCCTTGCCCAACCGCCCACCCCTTACCCTGCCTACCCTGCCCAACCGCCCACCCCTTACCCTGCCCCGCCACCCCGCCCACCGCCCACCCCTTACCCTGCCCAACCGCCCACCCCTTACCCTGCCCAACCGCCCACCCCTTACCCTGCCTACCCTGCCCAACCGCCCACCCCTTACCCTGCCCAACCGCCCACCCCTTACCCTGCCCAACCGCCCACCCCTTACCCTGCCCAACCGCCCACCCCTTACCCTGCCCAACCGCCCACCCCTTACCCTGCCCAACCGCCCACCCCTTACCCTGCCCAACCGCCCACCCCTTACCCTGCCCAACCGCCCACCCCTTACCCTGCCCAACCGCCCACCCCTTACCCTGCCCAACCGCCCACCCCTTACCCTGCCCAACCGCCCACCCCTTACCCTGCCCAACCGCCCACCCCTTACCCTGCCTACCCTGCCCAACCGCC
This sequence comes from Salmo salar, assembly GCF_965601325.2. Lineage (NCBI taxonomy): Eukaryota > Metazoa > Chordata > Actinopteri > Salmoniformes > Salmonidae > Salmo > Salmo salar. The sequence continues at coordinate 33,338,320 of NC_138308.1, read as the reverse complement.
CACCCCTTACCCTGCCCAACCGCCCACCCCTTACCCTGCCCAACCGCCCACCCCTTACCCTGCCCAACCGCCCACCCCTTACCCTGCCCAACCGCCCACCCCTTACCCTGCCCAACCGCCCACCCCTTACCCTGCCCAACATCCCACCCCTTACCCTGCCCAACCGCCCACCCCTTACCCTGCCCAACCGCCCACCCCTTACCCTGCCCAACCGCCCACCCCTTACCCTGCCCAACCGCCCACCCCTTACCCTGCCTACCCTGCCCAACCGCCCACCCCTTACCCTGCCCAACCGCCCACCCCTTACCCTGCCCAACCGCCCACCCCTTACCCTGCCCAACCGCCCACCCCTTACCCTGCCCAACCGCCCACCCCTTACCCTGCCCAACCGCCCACCCCTTACCCTGCCCAACCGCCCACCCCTTACCCTGCCCAACCGCCCACCCCTTACCCTGCCCAACCGCCCACCCCTTACCCTGCCCACCCACCCCTTACCCTGCCCAACCGCCCACCCCTTACCCTGCCCAACCGCCCACCCCTTACCCTGCCTACCCTGCCCAACCGCCCACCCCTTACCCTGCCCAACCGCCCACCCCTTACCCTGCCCACCCACCCCTTACCCTGCCCAACTACCCTGCCCAACCGCCCACCCCTTTCCCTGCCCACCCACCAATCCACTCCAGAGTCTTTGAACCTGAAATAAATGTTTCTGCTGCATTAGACAACAGACATTCAGAGGGTCACAATATATTCTGATTACATAGTTACAGTAGACTTCAACGAGCTGATGTCATGCTCACTGTATTCATAATCCAGTATGTACACACACACTGTAGTACACACACTACTGTAGTACATACACACACACACACACACACACTACTGTAGTACGTACACACACACTACACTGTAGTACACACACTCACTGTAGAACACACACACACACACACACACACTACTGTAGTACGTACACACACACTACACTGTAGTACACACACACACACTCACTAGTACACGCACACTACACTGTAATACACACACTACACTGTAGTACACACACACTACACTGTAGTACACACACACACACACACACACACACGGACACTGTAGTACACACACACACGGACACTGTATAGTACACACACACACACACACACACACACACACACACACACACACACACACACACACTGTATAGTACACACACACGGACACTGTAGTACCCACACTGTAACACACACACGTACACACACACACTGTAGTACACACGGACACTGTAGTACACATGCACACTGTAGTACGCACACTGTAGTATACACACATACATTACACACACACTGTAGTACACACACACGCTTCACTGTAGTACACACACACACGCTATACTGTAGTACACACACACTACACTGTAGTACACACGCATACACACACTGTAGTACACACCACGGACAACACAGGCATACACCCCAGTCACATACACCCCAGTCCTTGAGTCCTTCTACTAGCAGTCTGTTTACATAATAGAACTAAACAACTGGGTTAGTTTCCAGAAACGGGGTAACGGCAGAATACGATCAGAAGGGAATGTTGTTGTGTGTTTCTGCATTACTGAGACTTAGATGTCTAATCTTCTTCAACCTTTGGTCAAGCTCAATTCAAATGTTTTGTCAGTCTCTTTCTTTCTCACTCTCCTTCCTGTTCTCTGTCTTTCTCTCTTTGTTATGCCATGTTGAAATGTCTTGGTAATCTTGTGTGGCTCACCTCTTGAACAAGAGCTCTTTTGTTTTTGTGTGAGTGCCTGCGTGCCTGCGGTGGTGTGGGGGGGGGGGCCTTCCACCTCTCTGGTCTGGGTCTGCCCGGGATTCCAACAATATTAACTTCATTAAGCCAGGAATGTGGCCCTGCATTCCACCTCTTCACTGGAGGGAGGGATGAAGGGATAGATGGAGGGACAGATGGATGGGAGGAAGGGATAGATAGATAGATGGAGATAAAGGGAGGATAAGGGCGGGTGAAGAAGAGGTAGGGGGGAGGAGTGGTGACTGGCCAGGGAGTCTCGTTAAAACAAAATGAGGAAAGGGAGGAGAGCAGAGGTGAAAGAAACTGAGTCAGAGAATGAGAGAGTGATTTTAATGAAAAGAGAGATGGATGGAGGAGTGAGTGAGTCATGTGGCCTGCCTGGTGAATGTGGTGAGGTCAGAAAGAGATGAGCCAGAAATAAAATACTTATCGTATAAAAAAATAAAGGCATTATGGATGAGGTGAAGACGGAGGTGAATAAGATGGATGTAATGGAACATGTTAGGTTGGAGCAGGGATGTACCAGAGACAGGATGTTATAACCCCAGTGGAACATGTTAGGTTGGAGCAGGGATGTACCAGAGACAGGATGTTATAACCCCAGTGGAACATGTTAGGTTGGAGCAGGGATGTACCAGAGACAGGATGTTATAACCCCAGTGGAACATGTTAGGTTGGAGCAGGGATGTACCAGAGACAGGATGATATAACCCCAGTGGAACATGTTAGGTTGGAGCAGGGATGTACCAGAGACAGGATGTTATAACCCCAGTGGAACATGTTAGGTTGGAGCAGGGGGGTACCAGAGACAGGATGTTATAACCCCAGTGGAACATGTTAGGTTGGAGCAGGGATGTACCAGAGACAGGATGTTATAACCCCAGTGGAACATGTTAGGTTGGAGCAGGGATGTACCAGAGACAGGATGATATAACCCCAGTGGAACATGTTAGGTTGGAGCAGGGATGTACCAGAGACAGGATGTTATAACCCCAGTGGAACATGTTAGGTTGGAGCAGGGGTGTACCAGAGACAGGATGTTATAACCCCAGTGGAACATGTTAGGTTGGAGCAGGGATGTACCAGAGACAGGATGTTATAACCCCAGTGGAACATGTTAGGTTGGAGCAGGGGGGTACCAGAGACAGGATGTTATAACCCCAGTGGAACATGTTAGGTTGGAGCAGGGATGTACCAGAGACAGGATGTTATAACCCCAGTGGAACATGTTAGGTTGGAGCAGGGATGTACCAGAGACAGGATGTTATAACCCCAGTGGAACATGTTAGGTTGGAGCAGGGGTGTACCAGAGACAGGATGTTATAACCCCAGTGGAACATGTTAGGTTGGAGCAGGGATGTACCAGAGACAGGATGATATAACCCCAGTGGAACATGTTAGGTTGGAGCAGGGGTGTACCAGAGACAGGATGTTATAACCCCAGTGGAACATGTTAGGTTGGAGCAGGGATGTACCAGAGACAGGATGTTATAACCCCAGTGGAACATGTTAGGTTGGAGCAGGGATGTACCAGAGACAGGATGTTATAACCCCAGTGGAACATGTTAGGTTGGAGCAGGGATGTACCAGAGACAGGATGTTATAACCCCAGTGGAACATGTTAGGTTGGAGCAGGGATGTACCAGAGACAGGATGTTATAACCCCAGTGGAACATGTTAGGTTGGAGCAGGGATGTACCAGAGACAGGATGATATAACCCCAGTGGAACATGTTAGGTTGGAGCAGGGATGTACCAGAGACAGGATGTTATAACCCCAGTGGAACATGTTAGGTTGGAGCAGGGGGGTACCAGAGACAGGATGTTATAACCCCAGTGGAACATGTTAGGTTGGAGCAGGGGGGTACCAGAGACAGGATGTTATAACCCCAGTGGAACATGTTAGGTTGGAGCAGGGGGGTACCAGAGACAGGATGTTATAACCCCAGTGGAACATGTTAGGTTGGAGCAGGGGTGTACCAGAGACAGGATGTTATAACCCCAGTGGAACATGTTAGGTTGGAGCAGGGGGGTACCAGAGACAGGATGATATAACCCCAGTGGAACATGTTAGGTTGGAGCAGGGGGGTACCAGAGACAGGATGTTATAACCCCAGTGGAACATGTTAGGTTGGAGCAGGGGTGTACCAGAGACAGGATGTTATAACCCCAGTGGAACATGTTAGGTTGGAGCAGGGGTGTACCAGAGACAGGATGTTATAACCCCAGTGGAACATGTTAGGTTGGAGCAGGGATGTACCAGAGACAGGATGTTATAACCCCAGTGGAACATGTTAGGTTGGAGCAGGGATGTACCAGAGACAGGATGTTATAACCCCAGTGGAACATGTTAGGTTGGAGCAGGGGTGTACCAGAGACAGGATAAGATAACCCAAGTGGCTATTTGACTGGTGATTTGTATCTAACACATTGATACAGTCCCCCCCCTTATCACTTTCCTCACAGCTGCAACCATCTTATCAGTCCAACTGTTGAAAGAAAACGCATTGAGATCATTTGTGATGAAAGGAGATAAACTTCATTATTTTGTTTTGTTTGTATTCCTTAAGAACAAAGAGCTATTAGAATGAGGATTAAACATACAAGATGATTCATTATTACCACTCCATTTGAAGGGTACATAAATAAGTACTTCATAACACATTCGTAAGCATACATAACGCTTTCATAAGAAGTACATAAGCGTTTCATAAATGTCCTTGGTTTTTGTAGTCCGGTTTACTCTGCAGGCCTAGCAAGCCAACAGTCAATAGTGTTACTTTCTTCCTGAGCCGGTATGCTAGCAAGCCTGTAAGCAAACAGGCATATTAGCTTTAGCATAGCTGTCAACACAACAGTTGTGTCGTTTGCCTGCTGGTTGCATTGACCACACCAATGGAAGAACACGTTTTTTTTTCTTTCTTTCTTTACTCTAATTAATGTCATTGTTAGGAAGATTTTACGCATGAGTTAATTATTATTTTGTTTGACTGAGGGTGTCCTGTTTCCTGTTTTACCTCAGACAATGAGCACATCTTTCTGGACATGGAAGATAAGCTTACCAAGTATTTTCCTAAGGAATGGAAGCAAGATTCAGGGAAGGTAAGAGGGCTCCAATAATCTACTTATTGATGTATTCTAACATGGATGGTTTTTGGCATGTATCAGAACACACCCTGGTTAACCCAGCAGCTCACTGCAGCCCACTGCTCTACGTAGTATCTAGCTGTGTATTGTTCTTAACATGACAAATAGTTCATGCTATGCCTTTACATTGTATTACCAGGCCCATTCGTTCACCCATGGTTGTGTTGTGTCCCGACTTCTATTATAAAGATGTCCAGCACTTGCATCACTGTGTTGTGTTTCACCATGGTTGTGGGTGGGGGTGTGGTGTTTCACCATGGTTGTGGGTGGGGGTGTGGTGTTTCACCATGGTTGTGGGGTGGGGTGTTTCACCATGGTTGTGGGGTGGTGGGGTGTTTCACCATGGTTGTGGGGTGTTCCACCATGGTTGTGGGGTGGGGTGTTTCACCATGGTTGTGGGGTGGTGGGGTGTTTCACCATGGTTGTGGGGTGTTTGACCATGGTTGTGGGGTGGGGTGTTTCACCATGGTTGTGGGGTGGGGTGTTTCACCATGGTTGTGGGGTGGGGTGTTTCCCCATGGTTGTGGGGTGTGGTGATTCACCATGGTTGTGGGGTGTTTCACCATGGTTGTGGGGTGGGGTGTTTCACCATGGTTGTGGGGTGGGGTGTTTCACCATGGTTGTGGGGTGTTTCACCATGGTTGTGGGGTGTTTCACCATGGTTGTGGGGTGGGGTGTTTCACCATGGTTGTGGGGTGTTTGACCATGGTTGTGGGGTGGGGTGTTTCACCATGGTTGTGGGGTGGGGTGTTTCACCATGGTTGTGGGGTGGGGTGTTTCACCATGGTTGTGGGGTGGGGTGTTTCACCATGGTTGTGGGGTGGGGTGTTTCACCATGGTTGTGGGGTGTGGTTGTGGGGTGGGGTGTTTCACC
>NC_138308.1:33162500-33327500 GCF_965601325.2 Salmo salar | reverse complement strand
TCCGCTCTCGTGCTGCGCGCTCTCTGGCTGCGCGCTCTCTGTGTCTGTCGCGCTCTCTGGCTGCGCGCTCTCTGTGTCTGTCGCGCTCTCTGTGTCTGTCGCGCTCTCTGTGTCTGTCGCGCTCTCTGTGTCTGTCGCGCTCTCTGGCTGGCGCTCTCTCCCGTGTCTGGCGCTCTCCCCGGCGCTGGCGCTCTCTCTCTCTGTGTCTGTCTGGCGCTCTCTCTCTCTGGCTGTCGGCGCTCTCCCCCGTGCTGCTGGCGCTCTCTCTCTCTCTGTGTCTGTCTGGCGCTCTCTCTCTCTCTGTGTCTGTCTGGCGCTCTCTCTCTCTCTGTGTCTGTCTGGCGCTCTCTCTCTCTCTGTGTCTGTCTGGCGCTCTCCCCCGTGCTGCTGGCGCTCTCCCCCGTGTCTGTCTGGCGCTCTCTCTCTCTCTGTGTCTGTCTGGCGCTCTCTCTCTCTCTGTGTCTGTCTGCGCCCCCCCGGCTGCTGGCGCTCTCTCTCTCCGTGTCTGTCTGGCGCTCTCTCTCTCTCTGTGTCTGTCTGGCGCTCTCTCTCTCTCTGTGTCTGTCTGGCGCTCTCTCTCTCTCTGTGTCTGTCTGGCGCTCTCTCTCTCTCTGTGTCTGTCTGGCGCTCTCTCTCTCTCTGGCTGTCGGCGCTCTCCCCCGTGCTGCGGCGCTCTCTCTCTCTCGTGTCTGTCTGGCGCTCTCTCTCTCTCGTGTCTGTCTGGCGCTCTCTCTCCCGTGCTGCTGGCGCTCTCTCCCCGGCGCGGCGCCCCCCCCGGCGCGGCGCCCCCCCGGCGCGGCGCCCCCCGGCGCGGCGCCCCGCCGCCAGAAAGTCAGTTATGTCTGGTTTGTTTAATTTAAGGAATTTGAAATGATTCGTATAATTTACTTTTTATACTTAATTACATTTAAAACCAAAGACTTTTACTTGGTGACTTACTTTTACTTGAGTCATTTTCTATTAGGGTATCTTTACTTTTACTAAGTATGACAATTGGATACTTTCTCCACCGCTGATGGCGAGCTGGTAGCTTGCAGTCCACCTATGAGTAGCTCGCCAATCAATTCTAAAAGTAATGTATTTTTTCACGTGTTCCATACAAACTGTCGTAAACATAAAGCTCCTGGCTACTATCCAATCAAAGCCACTTTGACATGATCCCATCCCTGGTTAGATACTATTGATTTGAAAAACCAAACGTAACACAATATCTGCCAATTAATTTCCAGCAATATTGCCCCTGTCTGTCTGTTTGGTGAAAACTCAGTATGTAGCCAGTAAGAGATGCTAATGATAACTGTCTTGTAGGCTTACCTGACAGATCTACACTACCGTTCAAAAGTTTGGGGTCACTTAGAAATGTCCCTGTTTTTAAAAGAAAAGCAATTTTTTTTTTGTCCATTTAAAAATAACATCAAATTGATCAGAAATACAGTGTAGACATCGTTAATGATGTAAATGACTATTGTGGCTGTAAACGGCACATTTTTATGGAATATCTATATAGTCTTGCAGAGGCCCATTATCAGCAACCATCACTCCTGTGTTCCAATGGCACGTTGTGTTAGCTAATCCAAGTTTATAATTTTAAAAGGCTAATTGGTCATTAGAAAACCATTTTGCATTTATGTTAGTACAGCTGAAAACTGTTGTGCTCATTTAAAGAAGCAATAAAACTGGCCTTTAGACTAGTTGAGTATCTGGAGCATCAGCATTTTTTGGGTTCGATTACAGGCTCAAAAAGGCCAGAAACAAAGAACTTTCTTCTAAAACGGGAAATTCTAGAAAATACTAAATAAATTCCAAATTCTAGAAAATACTAAATATAATTCTATGAACCATTATTTTACTAGGTATATTGGCAGAAAACACATCTCTTGCACATCACGGACCCTGGGAAGAGTTGCAGGGTAGAGGAGAGGAGAAGAATGTGCCTATTTGAAAGCTCAAAAAAAAAGAGTAGCTCGCAACGTTATTATAATTTTTTTTAAGTAGCTCTCACAATCGAAAAGGTTGTAGACCTCTGTTCTACAGTAATATTTAACCAATGTGTGTTGTTAACTCTCTATCTTCAGATTGTTGCGAAGCGTGGGGTGGACTACCTGCTCTGTCACGGTCCCAAGGTACACAAGGAGCTGTTTGGCATGACGCCACGTGATGCGGTACTCCACTTCATCAAAGAGGCCTGTCGTCTCGAGGACGTCCCCGTCACCTTCTACAGGCTACAGAAGGTCAGTCAGAGATCTCATAGCAGAGTGAAGCAATCATTCAAATGTCTTAAGACCCCAAAGACCAAACAGAGACAGGAGCTCAGTGGCCAGGAGAACTTCCCTAAAAGGAAGATACCTAGAGAGGAACCAGACTCAGGAGGGAGGTAAATCCTCTTCTTGCTGTACTGGATAATCCTTGTCCACAGCCCACATTTATTAGGCTGAAGCAAGCAAAAGTTATTGTGTGTTTTCAAAATTAGCCAATAGCCCAAAGCATAAAACACTACACGTACACAAACGATCACTGAAATAGTTTTCATGGAGTTTCAACGTGTATGGGACAGAGCCACTGCAGACAGACGTTTAAACAGAGATATTTGAATTGTTACACTTAGACAAATGTATCCAGTTGGCCTATTTGGGGGGGGGGGGGGGTGGTATGAGTGTATTAGTTAAGAGGCTGATACAGTACATCCATTTGCGTCTGCGTTTTCCGAGTCCAGCCCAATGTCTGCCTCCCAAATGGTACCCTATTCCCTGTATAGTGCACTACTTTAGACCAGAGCTGTATGGGTCCTGTTTTAAAAGGAGGGCACTAAATGGGGAGTAGGGTGACATTTGGGGTTCATCAAATGTTCCCAGTGGAGGAGTGGGGAGGGGTTAGGTTGTGGGTTGAGGTTATATGGCTGTGGGTGGGGTTATATGGCTGTGGGTTGGGGTTATATGGCTGTGGGTTGGGGTTATATGGCTGTGGGTTGGGGTTATATGGCTGTGGGTTGGGGTTATATGGGTAGGGGTTATATGGCTGTGGGTAGGGGGTTATATGGCTGTGGGTAGGGGGTTATATGGCTGTGGGGAGGGGGTTATATGGCTGTGGGTAGGGGGTTATATGGCTGTGGGGAGGGGGTTATATGGCTGTGGGTTGGGGTTATATGGCTATGGCTGTGGGTTATATGGGTAGGGGTTATATGGGTGTGGGGAGGGGGTTATATGGCTGTGGGGAGGGGGTTATATGGCTGTGGGGAGGGGGTTATATGGCTGTGGGGAGGGGGTTATATGGCTGTGGCTGTGGGTTGGGGTTATATGGCTATGGCTGTGGGTTATATGGCTATGGGTAGGGATTATATATGGCTATTGGTAGGGGTAGGGGTTATATGGCTATTGGTAGGGGGAGGGGTTATATGGCTATTGGTAGGGGGAGGGGTTATATGGCTGTTGGTAGGGGGAGGGGTTATATGGCTCTGGGTAGGGGGTTATATGGCTAGGGGTAGGGGGTTATATGGCTAGGGGTAGGGGGTTATATGGCTGTGGGTAGGGGGTTATATGGCTGTGGGTAGGGGGTTATATGGCTGTGGGTAGGGGGTTATATGGCTGTGGGTAGGGGGTTATATGGCTGTGGGGAGGGGGTTATATGGCTGTGGGGAGGGGGTTATATGGCTGTGGCTGTGGGTTGGGGTTATATGGCTATGGCTGTGGGTTATATGGCTATGGGTAGGGGTAGGGGTTATATGGCTATGGGTAGGGGGTTATATGGCTAGGGGTAGGGGGTTATATGGCTAGGGGTAGGGGGTTATATGGCTGTGGGTAGGGGGTTATATGGCTGTGGGTAGGGGGTTATATGGCTGTGGGTAGGGGGTTATATGGCTGTGGGTAGGGGGTTATATGGCTGTGGGGAGGGGGTTATATGGCTGTGGGGAGGGGGTTATATGGCTGTGGCTGTGGGTTGGGGTTATATGGCTATGGCTGTGGGTTATATGGCTATGGGTAGGGGTAGGGGTTATATGGCTATGGGTAGGGGTAGGGGTTATATGGCTATTGGTAGGGGGAGGGGTTATATGGCTATTGGTAGGGGGAGGGGTTATATGGCTGTTGGTAGGGGGAGGGGTTATATGGCTGTGGGTAGGGGGTTATATGGCTAGGGGTAGGGGGTTATATGGCTAGGGGTAGGGGGTTATATGGCTGTGGGTAGGGGGTTATATGGCTGTGGGTAGGGGGTTATATGGCTGTGGGTAGGGGTTTATATGCCTGTGGGTAGGAGTTTATATGGCTGTGGGTAGGGGTTTATATGGCTGTGGGTAGGGGGTTATATGGCTGTGGGTAGGGGGTTATATGGCTGTGGGTAGGGGTTTATATGGCTGTGGGTAGGGGGTTATATGGCTGTGGGTAGGGGTTATATACCTGTGGGTAGGAGGTTATATGGCTGTGGGTAGGGGTTATATGCCTGTGGGTAGGGGGTTATATGGCTGTGGGTAGGGGTTATATGGCTGTGGGTAGGGGTTATATGGCTGTGGGTAGGGGTTATATGGCTGTGGGTAGGGGGTTATATGGCTGTGGGTAGGGGGTTATATGGCTGTGGGTAGGGGGTTATATGGCTGTGGGATTGCCTGTTATCTTGGGGGGCTCAGATGCTTGACTGACACTTCATTCTCCTTCTTCAATCCTTCTGTCTCTCAGGACAAGAAAGAAGAGAGAGGCACAGCTCTGCTGGGGCTGACCCTCAGAGGAATGCAGCTTTATCAGGTGTGTGTGTGTGTGTGGGGGGGGTTAATGTTGCTGTGTTTGAGGATATGTGTCCCATCTGTCTACGTGTGTGTGTGGGGGGTTAATGTTGCTGTGTTTGAGGATATGTGTACCATCTGTCTACGTGTGGGGTTAATGTTGCTGTGTTTGAGGATATGTGTACCATCTGTCTACGTGTGTGTGTGTGTGGGGGGTTAATGTTGATGTGTTTGAGGATATGTGTACCATCTGTCTACGTGTGTGTGTGTGGGGGGTTAATGTTGATGTGTTTGAGGATATGTGTACCATCTGTCTACGTGTGTGTGTGGGGGGTTAATGTTGATGTGTTTGAGGATATGTGTACCATCTGTCTACGTGTGTGTGTGTGGGGGGTTAATGTTGCTGTGTTTGAGGATATGTGTACCATCTGTCTACGTGTGTGTGTGGGGGGTTAATGTTGATGTGTTTGAGGATATGTGTCCCATCTGTCTACGTGTGTGTGTGGGGGGTTAATGTTGCTGTGTTTGAGGATATGTGTACCATCTGTCTACGTGTGTGTGTGGGGGGTTAATGTTGCTGTGTTTGAGGATATGTGTACCATCTGTCTACGTGTGTGTGTGTGGGGGGTTAATGTTGATGTGTTTGAGGATATGTGTACCATCTGTCTACGTGTGTGTGTGGGGGGTTAATGTTGATGTGTTTGAGGATATGTGTACCATCTGTCTACGTGTGTGTGTGGGGGGTTAATGTTGATGTGTTTGAGGATATGTGTACCATCTGTCTACATGTGTGTGTGGGGGGTTAATGTTGCTGTGTTTGAGGATATGTGTACCATCTGTCTACGTGTGTGTGTGGGGGTTAATGTTGCTGTGTTTGAGGATATGTGTACCATCTGTCTACGTGTGTGTGTGTGTGGGGTTAATGTTGCTGTGTTTGAGGATATGTGTACCATCTGTCTACGTGTGTGTGTGGGGGGTTAATGTTGCTGTGTTTGAGGATATGTGTACCATCTGTCTACGTCTGTCCATGTGTGCGTCAGAGTGAATCTGCCTCCTCTTACTATGCCCTCTACATCAACCATGTGAGGAATGTGTAGGTTATCCAGAAACAGCAGTAAAACATTGCATGGCTGAGTCCAAATGACACCCTATTCCCTATATAGTGCACTACTTTTGACCAGAGCCTTATAGGTAGTAGTGCACTATGTAGGGAATAGGGTGCCATTTAGGATAAAACCATGGGCTGGGGGCCATCCCACCTCAGCCTTTTGATTTGTCCGTCAGAGGCCATCTGGGAGGATTAGACACACACACACACACACACACACACACACACACACACACACACACACACACACACACACACACACACACACACACACACACACACACACACACACACACACACACCTCTGGGAGGATTAGTTAGGGGTCTGGGGTCTGTAGTGATTTAGGGGGGTTGATGTGATTCCATGCCCACTAGACTGTGGTGAGGTGGTGTGACATGGTATGTGGGTGGTGGGTGTGGGTGTGTGAGGTGAGGTTGTGTGGGGTGAGATGGTGTGTGAGGTGGTGTGGTAAGGTGGTGTGTGAGGTGAGATGGTAGGTGAGGTGGTGTGTGAGGTGAGGTGGTGTGGTGTTTGAGGTGGTGTGGTGTTTGAGGTGGTGGGGTGGAGGTGAGGTGGTGTGGTGTTTGAGGTGGTGGGTGAGGTGAGGTGGTGGGTGAGGTGAGGTGGTGGGTGAGGTGAGGGGTGAGGTGAGGTGGTGTGTGTGAGGTGAGGTGATGTGGTGTGTGAGGTGAGAGACTGTGAGGACCTATCAGGTCTCTTGGTCTAAACAAGGTCCAGATGGTCCACTGAAAAAGGAGAGAAACACATGTTGGATTGTACATCTTCCTGTCAAGCCAAACCTGTAATGTTTTCTTTAAAACCTTTTACATGATACAATCTGGACTTGTGAATAAAGTATGAATCTCTCAAAATGCTCACGAAGACCAGCCCTTTGACACCACAGAAGCTCACTATTTGGCAAAACACCAAAAAGATGATTTTGACCCAATGAATTTGGTTCATACTTTAAAACTGTTTATTAATGATTTACTACATATGAACTAATGATTCACTGTCCATATAAGCTACTAATAAACCCTTCAATGGAAGTGTAACCAATGTCTTTTGTCTTTAATGTGTGTGTCATTTCCTCAGGAGGCGGACAACATCCGCCAGCTTCTCTATGATTTCCCATGGTCCAACGTGGGACGACTCACCTTCCTGGTACCCTCCACTTTATATTAACATATGTAAAGTGACTTCCTGTACAGTGAGTGCATGCATTGTTAGTGGAGGTGTATGTGATCCTGGTGGGAATTGAACCCACAGCTTTGGCCTTACTAACGCCATGCTCTTATCTTCCCATTGTCTTTTAAATGAAGTGGTATTAGAATGATTATTTAATGAGGGTTTTAATTACACTGAGCTGTGTAGGATTCCACCATGTCCTCCTGTCCTCAGGGTTACATTTTACATTGACATTTTAATCTGCTCTTAACCGCTAGGCTACCTGCCGCCTAGTGTTCTTACTTAATCTACCTGGTCAAATAAATCAATAAATAATGTCATCATGTTGCCCTCCCTTCTCCTGTTCCTTCAGGGGAAGAAATTTGAGATCCAGCCAGATGGTCTGCCGTCGGCCAGGAAGCTGGTCTACTACACTGGGTCTCCGTTCTGCTCGCGCCACCTCCTCCTGCACCTCAGCAACAGCCACCGACTCTACCTCAGTCTCCAGCCTGCCCTCAAACACCTCCGACAGCTGGAGGACAGCGAGGGTGAGTGGGGAGGGAGGGAGGGAGAGAGAGAGGAGGGTCATGTGTTTCAGAGTGATTAGAGATGAGGTCGAATGGTTATCTATGGAGTAACATGATAACTAATGTTCTTGATTGCATTTACATTTTAATCTGTTTGAAGCCAAATTTCCACAGTGTTTCTCCTCTCTTCACCTCTCCTCTATTCTCTCCTCTCCTCTATTCTCTCCTCTGTGAATTAATGGCTTAATTTGAACATCCTCCCCTCTCTGTCCCCCTCCCCTCTCTGTCCTCCTCCCCTCTCTGTCCTCCTCCCCTCTCTGTCCCCCTCCCCTCTCTGTCCCCCTCCCCTCTCTGTCCCCCTCCCCTCTCTGTCCTCCTCCCCTCTCTGTCCCCCTCCCCTCTCTGTCCCCCTCCCCTCTCTGTCCTCCTCCCCTCTCTGTCCTCCTCCCCTCTCTGTCCCCCTCCCCTCTCTGTCCCCCTCCCCTCTCTGTCCTCCTCCCCTCTCTGTCCTCCTCCCCTCTCTGTCCCCCTCCCCTCTCTGTCCTCCTCCCCTCTCTGTCCTCCTCCCCTCTCTGTCCCCCTCCCCTCTCTGTCCTCCTCCCCTCTCTGTCCCCCTCCCCTCTCTGTCCCCCTCCCCTCTCTGTCCTCCTCCCCTCTCTGTCCTCCTCCCCTCTCTGTCCCCCTCCCCTCTCTGTCCTCCTCCCCTCTCTGTCCTCCTCCCCTCTCTGTCCTCCTCCCCTCTCTGTCCTCCTCCCCTCTCTGTCCCCCTCCAGAGAAGAAGCGCTACAGGGAGTCATACATCAGTGATGACCTGGATCTAGACCCTCCAGGGGGCAGCGAGGGGGGCAGCCCCGGCCTGTCCCGACACTCTACCTCCAGCTCGGGCATCGAGGCAGATCGTGATGCGACACGGCAGCACAGCAGCATCTCCATGGAGATGGCATCCATGGAGGAGGAGACTGGGCTGAGGAAGAGGATGGAGAAGTGTTTCAGTTCGGCAGCGAGTCACGGGAGTTCTCACACTTCGGGCGTGGACACGGGCAGCAAAGCACGCACTGATGAAGAGGAGTGGCAGGAAGAAGGTGAGAGAGGTTAGAGTTTAAGGTATCAGTCGAAGCGTGTGTGTGTGTGTGTGTGTGTGTGTGTGTGTGTGTGTGTGTGTGTGTGTGTGTGTGTGTGTGTGTGTGTGTGTGTGAGAGACAGACAGACAGACAGACAGACAGAAAGTGGCAGTCTGATAGTGTGCATCTGATGCAGCTTGATCCATTGTCTTAGGTCAGGCGGTCTCACTCCTACACAATGTATGGTGTCCATCCACTCTACCCGGAGTGGGTGAAAAGAAGCTTTTGTGATGAAATTTAACTTCCTTGTGTTATGAAATACATTTGACCAAGACAAATATGATTCTTCGTGTTCTGAATGGTTCAGTGGGGTCTTTCTCTAATGTATCATTCATATTATTAACAGTATACCCAACATGTTGGATTCCTTTCTCTAATGTATCATTCATATTATTAACAGTATACCCAACATGTTGGATTCCTTTCTCTAACGTATCGTTCATATTATTAACAGTATACCCAACATGTTGGATTCCTTTCTCTAATGTATCATTCATATTATTAACAGTATACCCAACATGTTGGATTCCTTTCTCTAATGTATCATTCATATTATTAACAGTATACCCAACATGTTGGATTCCTTTCTCTAATGTATCATTCATATTATTAACAGTATACCCAACATGTTGGATTGTGTGACCTAATGCATCCAACAATGAGCCTGAGCTCTGACAGAGCGGTGCAGCTTTCTGTTGTGGTGGTTGTCTGCAATGTTGTTTCTGCAGGTCACCAAAAGCACAATTAACATCATGAGCTGAAATAAATGTTCCTTTCACATTTCACAGATACTCTTGTTTTTCTGATCAATCTTTCAAAACGAACAGGAACTTAACATTTAATATGAACAGTGTATAGTAAAATACTACATGTCATGTCTCAAAATCGATATCTATCTTACCTCTATATTGTTTTATGTCCTCTGGATTTGAGAAGAAAGATGACAAGTTCAGCGGTGAGCCTGTCTGTAGAGTTCAGCGGTGAGCCTGTCTGTAGAGTTCAGCGGTGAGCCTGTCTGTAGAGTTCAGCGGTGAGCCTGTCTGTAGAGTTCAGCGGTGAGCCTGTCTGTAGAGTTCAGCGGTGAGCCTGTCTGTAGAGTTCAGCGGTGAGCCTGTCTGTAGAGTTCAGCGGTGAGCCTGTCTGTAGAGTTCAGCGGTGAGCCTGTCTGTAGAGTTCAGCGGTGAGCCTGTCTGTAGAGTTCAGCGGTGAGCCTGTCTGTAGAGTTCAGCGGTGAGCCTGTCTGTAGAGTTCAGCGGTGAGCCTGTCTGTAGAGTTCAGCGGTGAGCCTGTCTGTAGAGTTCAGCGGTGAGCCTGTCTGTAGAGTTCAGCGGTGAGCCTGTCTGTAGAGTTCAGCGGTGAGCCTGTCTGTAGAGTTCAGCGGTGAGCCTGTCTGTAGAGTTCAGCGGTGAGCCTGTCTGTAGAGTTCAGCGGTGAGCCTGTCTGTAGAGTTCAGCGGTGAGCCTGTCTGTAGAGTTCAGCGGTGAGCCTGTCTGTAGAGTTCAGCGGTGAGCCTGTCTGTAGAGTTCAGCGGTGAGCCTGTCTGTAGAGTTCAGCGGTGAGCCTGTCTGTAGAGTTCAGCGGTGAGCCTGTCTGTAGAGTTCAGCGGTGAGCCTGTCTGTAGAGTTCAGCGGTGAGCCTGTCTGTAGAGTTCAGCGGTGAGCCTGTCTGTAGAGTTCAGCGGTGAGCCTGTCTGTAGAGTTCAGCGGTGAGCCTGTCTGTAGAGTTCAGCGGTGAGCCTGTCTGTAGAGTTCAGCGGTGAGCCTGTCTGTAGAGTTCAGCGGTGAGCCTGTCTGTAGAGTTCAGCGGTGAGCCTGTCTGTGGGTCTTAATTTTGACACGATGCTATTCTCCTGATTTATGACCACGTTTTCTTCTCTGGCCTCCATTGATTTAGTCGCCCTGATCTTGACCATCCTACAAGGGTAAAAACTCCAATAAGTTTGGAACGGATTATGATTGACATGAGGTTAGAACCATTGGTTTTCTCAGAGGATTATCTACACAATTAACATAGTTTTTTTTGATTGGACACCCTACTAGTCTCAATCACTCAGCATAAAGATGGGTGTAGAAAATCTGCCATGTTACTTTGAGTCATCAAAAGTGGAGCAACAACATGATTTGTCAGTGTTCAGGAATTCAGTGTTCAGGAAGTATGTTACTGGCATTCATCTGTCTTATCTTCTCAAAAGTTTTAAAGATAAAGATTATGCAAAGATGTTTTACTCCCGTCCTCCCACAGCCCACAGAATGACCTGTTTATGGTCTGCTGCCCTGTTACTCAACACACACACACACACACACACACACACACACACACACACACACACACACACACACACACTACCTGCGGTTTAGAGTAAATACTCCATGTTCAGTTAACTGTGGCTGCGTTCCAATATCCACACTAGAATACCACTTACAATGCTTGACAACTACTTTGCTTAATTCTACATGTATGTTAGTGTGGTTGTTAGAACAAAGACAGTTTTATTTATGGATTCATTCCTCTGTTCTGAATACTCTTTCCATCACATAGACTGACCAGGTGAATCACAGTGAAAGCTATGATCCTTTATTGATGTCACCTGTTGTGTATATCGCTTCATTCTAAGTGGAATACTACTGGACACATCGATCGTTCATTCAAAAGTAGTAATTCCACTAAGTATTCTGCTTCTCCTCTCCAGAGACCCAGCAGGCCAGTGTGGACAGTCCAGGAGAGGTTTCCGTGGATGACCCAGAGGAAATGCTGAGATTGGCTGAGCTGATTGAGGGCGTGTCAGTTGATTGTCCCGTGCTCACCTCAGAGACTCATTGTGAAGGTGAGTGAGGTTGATTGTCCCGTGCTCACCTCAGAGATTCATTGTGAAGGTGAGTGAGGTTGATTGTCCCGTGCTCACCTCAGAGATTCATTGTGAAGGTGAGTGAGGTTGATTGTCCCGTGCTCACCTCAGAGATTCATTGTGAAGGTGAGTGAGGTTGATTGTCCCGTGCTCACCTCAGAGATTCATTGTGAAGGTGAGTGAGGTTGATTGTCCCGTGCTCACCTCAGAGACTCATTGTGAAGGTGAGTGAGGTTGATTGTCCCGTGCTCACCTCAGAGATTCATTGTGAAGGTGAGTGAGGTTGATTGTCCCGTGCTCACCTCAGAGATTCATTGTGAAGGTGAGTGAGGTTGATTGTCCCGTGCTCACCTCAGAGACTCATTCTGAAGGTGAGTGAGGTTGTAAGCTATATGAGTTCTTATCACATTATATTGTAAGTATTTTAATAACTGACAACATATAGGACATTAGAGAATTGTTTTGAATAACGTACTACCAAAACTTGCATATGTTCCATATATATATATATATCTGTGGGAAGAACTACTGCTACTAGTTTAACTAGTTGTACTGAGACTTTAGCGGAGATGAGATTTTGTTCATAAAGAACATTACAATTGAGTCTCATGTGCCACCTAGTGGCCTGGGAATGATATATTATTTCAGATTCTTGCATTCCTGAAATGAAATGTGAGTGTAAAATGGAGTCCAAATACCTGCCTCTGACTACAGTGATGTCATTTTAACAGGATTCAATGGGGATCAGGTAGACAGAGATGAAGACCTGGTGACACTACGCAGCAAAGATACCCTGGGACAGGTGAGACCCCTATCTTCCTCCTCGATCTTCCTCCTCCTCCTTTCTCAGGATACTCCATGTTTCCTCACCTTCTATCTCTTATTACTTTCATAAACTCACTCTCTCTCTTTCTCTCTCTCTGTATTGCAGATCCTGAAGTCAAGATCCCATTGCGTGGACCGCCACAGCCAGAGTCTGGATGACGTTCGCCTCTTCCCCCCTACCGCCCCCCTCGGCACGACTCTACCCCCTGACTCCTCCCACAGCTACACCTTTGGCCTGCCCCTCCCGGACTCCCAGAGTAACGCTAAGAGCCCCCCAGGGTGTAACAACGGGGGCTACTACCTCCCCCTCCACTGCCCGGCTAAGGGCACCTTCTATGGACACAGGTCTATGAACTGCCTGTCCCTGGATCTACTGGGAGACGAACAGCTGTTGGAGTTTATACTGTAGAACAACACAGAGGACCAATGTCCTTCTTCAAGACCTATTCTCTACCTACATCCCCCTCCAATGAAACTGTGGGATACAGGGGAGTGGCTGCATGCAGCGAGAGTTCTAACTGTAGAATGTAATGTTTTTACACTACCGGCCGAACAGAACTGGCCTGGTTACATCAAGGAGCACCGATACCGTTCTGTCAACACCAATACCCTTTTCACACTACTGAACCAGGCCTTGCCGAACTGTACTGTGCTGGCCTGGTTCCATCAAAGACCATGGATGGCCTCTTCAAGCCTGTGCTCTACTGTATGAGTCAGATACAGGGGAGAGACTGCACAGAGATGTTGGAGGACTTCATGGACCTTTAAGAGGAGAGAACAAGTCTGACGTTGATTGGTATTGGTAGCATTCATTGTGAAACGGAAGGAGGCCATTGCCTTCAATAATCATCCCAATACAGACCATAATCTACATATTTATTGAACATGTTTGACACTATTTCTGTTTACCGTTTGTAGATACTTTGTACATATTTTCAACTATTTTACTATATTTTTTACTTTGAGGTACTAACACATTATAACCATAACAATAGCTGTAAATTATACACAGCTGTATGTAAATAGGGGTGAACATTGCATTTCTTCAGTTAGTTAGTTTCTTAATTGGTGTTTGTGAATCGTGGCATAGTTTGAACCAGGAGTATCTTCAGAAGTACTTTATGGTCTGTTGTGAAGAGCAAAGGACTTTACTGCACGTTGACATCCTGTGTACATTTAAATGTATCATCATTACATTATTAAAAATAACCAACAGCATTTTTAGTCTTATGTTTTGCATTTGTTTCCCTTGTATGTCAGTTTGTCTAAAAAAAGAATGCTCTGAAATCACACATACACGATTGTGTATTTTGTCGCGATAATATTTTATGATATTACAAGTCTGCTATAGCTGCAATAATGTATTGTCCTTGTTTTTTTTATACAAAACACAAAAAATGTCATTGTAAAAAACAGTTCAACATGCCTGGACTGTTTGTCAATATTACATTCACTCCTGTGTCAAACTACCTTTCTATTAAATATATTTCCAAATGTTTTCTTTCTATACTAATACGTTTTTACTTTCTAAGTAGAGCAGCACATTATTATGAACTATTTCTGTCTTCATGCATACACTGGAATGATTATATAAATAAAGCAATGACAAAGAATCTCTCTGTACGTTGCTCAACGCACATATTGGGGTCAAATCAAATTTTATTGGTCACATACACATATTTAGCAGATGTTATTGGTCACATACACATATTTAGCAGATGTTATTGCGGGTGTAGTAAAATGCTTGTGTTCCTAGCTCCTACGGTGCTGTATTATCTAACAATACACATGTTACCTCCTATATTGGTCCGTTACCTCTTTGTTACTATAGTGTGTAACTGGTGCACTTTGGATTAGATACAATAAGCCAGAATCCTGATCTGACGAGGTTATGATCTCTTTATTTTGATACATTACAGTCTATGGCAGTGGTATTCAGTCGGTTGCGACCCCTAGTGGGGTTGAGGGGGAACTGCAGTGGGGTCGCCAAACAAACATTTAAGAGTATGGATTATTGTATGGGACAATATAGAACGTTTTTCAGAGATATTTAGAAAATGTTATTTGATGAAATGTATTTAATGTTATGAATTGAAGGTTATTTGATGTAAAAATCTAATGTACTGATTTTAAGGTCATGAGTTTGAAATTATATTTGGCATGGGGTGATGTCATTAGGAAATAATTGAAAAAAATTTGGTCCCCAGAAATTCTGGCAGAAAAAATGGGGTTCCCGCTGAAAAAGTCTGAACGTCACTGGTCTATGGTCTTAATACTGGTCCAAGGAAATAGTGACATTATTTCTCCACTTTATTTGCCAGTTTTTGAATGTTTTTGTTGATTTGCTCAAGAACACTCTCCTTCCAATGAAAGGCACAACTATTGTAGTGATTGATAGTAGAAACAAATACAACAGGTGAGTTATAGTGGTGTCTATTGGTGCAATCTATTGGTGTCTACTGGTTAATGCTGTTGGTGTGTGTTCTATTGGTGTATATTGTTATATGCATTGATGCTGAAAAGTATCTCCTGATCCACTGAATCTCAACAGATCACATGAGCTTCATATGTGACCCATGCATTTACTGCTACTCCTGAAATTGCCCTTCCTCTCAACCACCCAACACAATCAGTCTGATGTCCTGCCTCAACCACCCAACACAATCAGTCTGACTGTCCTGTCTCAACCACCCAACACAATCAGTCTGACTGTCCTGCCTCAACCACCCAACACAATCAGTCTGATGTCCTGCCTCAACCACCCAACACAATCAGTCTGATGTCCTGTCTCAACCACCCAACACAATCAGTCTGATGTCCTGTCTCAACCACCCAACACAATCAGTCTGATGTCCTGCCTCAACCACCCAACACAATCAGTCTGATGTCCTGCCTCAACCACCCAACACAATCAGTCTGATGTCCTGTCTCAACCACCCAACACAATCAGTCTGACTGTCCTGCCTCAACCACCCAACACAATCAGTCTGATGTCCTGCCTCAACCACCCAACACAATCAGTCTGATGTCCTGTCTCAACCACCCAACACAATCAGTCTGACTGTCCTGTCTCAACCACCCAACACAATCAGTCTGATGTCCTGTCTCAACCACCCAACACAATCAGTCTGATGTCCTGCCTCAACCACCCAACACAATCAGTCTGATGTCCTGTCTCAACCACCCAACACAATCAGTCTGATGTCCTGTCTCAACCACCCAACACAATCAGTCTGATGTCCTGCCTCAACCACCCAACACAATCAGTCTGATGTCCTGTCTCAACCACCCAACACAATCAGTCTGATGTCCTGTCTCAACCACCCAACACAATCAGTCTGATGTCCTGTCTCAACCACCCAACACAATCAGTCTGACTGTCCTGCCTCAACCACCCAACACAATCAGTCTGATGTCCTGTCTCAACCACCCAACACAATCAGTCTGATGTCCTGCCTCAACCACCCAACACAATCAGTCTGACTGTCCTGCCTCAACCACCCAACACAATCAGTCTGATGTCCTGTCCCAACCACCCAACACAATCAGTCTGATGTCCTGTCTCAACCACCCAACACAATCAGTCTGATGTCCTGTCTCAACCACCCAACACAATCAGTCTGATGTCCTGCCTCAACCACCCAACACAATCAGTCTGATGTCCTGCCTCAACCACCCAACACAATCAGTCTGATGTCCTGCCTCAACCACCCAACACAATCAGTCTGATGTCCTGTCTCAACCACCCAACACAATCAGTCTGATGTCCTGTCTCAACCACCCAACACAATCAGTCTGATGTCCTGTCTCAACCACCCAACACAATCAGTCTGACTGTCCTGCCTCAACCACCCAACACAATCAGTCTGATGTCCTGTCTCAACCACCCAACACAATCAGTCTGACTGTCCTGCCTCAACCACCCAACACAATCAGTCTGATGTCCTGTCTCAACCACCCAACACAATCAGTCTGATGTCCTGTCTCAACCACCCAACACAATCAGTCTGATGTCCTGTCTCAACCACCCAACACAATCAGTCTGATGTCCTGTCTCAACCACCCAACACAATCAGTCTGATGTCCTGTCTCAACCACCCAACACAATCAGTCTGATGTCCTGCCTCAACCACCCAACACAATCAGTCTGACTGTCCTGCCTCAACCACCCAACACAATCAGTCTGACTGTCCTGCCTCAACCACCCAACACAATCAGTCTGTCCTGCCTCAACCACCCAACACAATCAGTCTGATGTCCTGCCTCAACCACCCAACACAATCAGTCTGATGTCCTGTCTCAACCACCCAACACAATCAGTCTGACTGTCCTGCCTCAACCACCCAACACAATCAGTCTGATGTCCTGTCTCAACCACCCAACACAATCAGTCTGATGTCCTGTCTCAACCACCCAACACAATCAGTCTGACTGTCCTGCCTCAACCACCCAACACAATCAGTCTGATGTCCTGTCTCAACCACCCAACACAATCAGTCTGATGTCCTGCCTCAACCACCCAACACAATCAGTCTGATGTCCTGTCTCAACCACCCAACACAATCAGTCTGATGTCCTGCCTCAACCACCCAACACAATCAGTCTGACTGTCCTGCCTCAACCACCCAACACAATCAGTCTGACTGTCCTGCCTCAACCACCCAACACAATCAGTCTGATGTCCTGCCTCAACCACCCAACACAATCAGTCTGACTGTCCTGCCTCAACCACCCAACACAATCAGTCTGATGTCCTGCCTCAACCACCCAACACAATCAGTCTGACTGTCCTGCCTCAACCACCCAACACAATCAGTCTGATGTCCTGTCTCAACCACCCAACACAATCAGTCTGATGTCCTGTCTCAACCACCCAACACAATCAGTCTGATGTCTTGCATGTTGCACCAAGTGCACCTGCCATTAATAGAGCGAGAGAAAGAGAGGGGGAAAGATTTTGTATCTGACAATAATTATTTTGGGTTCCTGAGTGACGCAGTGGTCTAAGGCACTACATCTCAGTGCTAGAGGCATCACTGCAGTACCTGGTTTGAATCCAGGCTGTGTCACGTCCGGCCGTGATTGGGAGTCCCAAAGGGCGGCGCACAATTGGCCCAGTGTCGTCTGGGTTTGGCCGGGGTAGTATGGCCGGGGTAGTGTTGGCCCGGGGTAGGGTTGGCCGGGGTAGGGTTGGCCCGGGGTAGGGTTTGTCGGGGTAGGCTGTCACTGTAAATAGAATGTGTTCTTAACTGACTTGCCTAGTTAAATAAAGGTTACATGTGAGTGGTGGGGGTCTGTCTCAGATTAGGGATGTTTGAAATAAAAAATAACATTTTCCACTTGCAGGTAATAGAGAGTTGTATAGAGTACAATAATTCCTTCTCAGGTTAAGTGAGCCACATGTATTTATATACATATTTGCAAATATGGTACAGTAGGGCGAGTTTGAAGCTTTGGGTTGCTGTAAATGTATTTCTCTCGCGAGAGTTGTGTTTGGCCATGGTGAGTGACGTATCAGGAAGTTTACATACCGACAAGAAACACGAGGTCATGTGTGAATCTCTGTGAACACATTGAAGTAGGCTTTTGAAATGTCTTCTATTTTAATCAATGCCCTTTTATCAAGTTGCCATGATCCGGATACTTTGTTTAACATGTTGTGCTGGCCAACTGACTCGTGGCCGGACACAGAAAGAGTAGAGGCACTGACAACGTTTATTGATGGAATTGGTAAACTACCCCAGTCTGACGATGGCGACAAAGTTGCCTTTTCAACTGCAAAAAGAGACCTCTTTCTACGAAAAGTTGAATCGATCATTTGGACACAATGTTTACCACTTCTCTTGAAAGTCTCTGACGGAGACGGGGCATGCAAAGGTAAAAGTGTGCAAGATGGAAGAGCTGAAATCACCAACGCTGTGTGCAGGCTTCTTTCTGTCTGCATCAACACCCTGTGTGACACGGCAGTTTCTGGGCGAGTCGCCCGCACTGTCCTGCCATCCTTCCAGCTGCCAGACGGGGAGACAGAGGAAGAGCTTCCCGGCCAGGGTGAGGGGCGGCTGGGTATCGACGTGGCTATCGAAGCCATGTCAGTCATCCTACCCACTCTCTCATCCAACGAAGAATTGACCACGTCGATCCTCTCATCTGCCCTGTCCTGTATCAAGACGTTATCGGATGCTCTGGTCTCCAAAATCACCGTTCGGCTTATTTTCACTCTCCTCAACTGCTACAGCGAGGATAGGATAGCGAGTACACTCCAGTTCATTTTACAGGATTTGTGTAGCTGGCACAAGAGTGACAGCTCAAACACAACCTCACCTGTGGTGACAGAACGCACTTTGCTGTGTTTAACAGCTCTCTCGGACTATCTCTTCTCTCCGGCTAAACTACAGCAACACACCCTTCCTCAAAGTCTGAGCTATACTCGACCTGACCCTCGTAGATCTCTGCAGTTCTGGAGGATTCTACAAGATGGACTGACGCACAAAGACAACGTATCCCGGAAGCGAGCGTTGTACCTGCTGAAAAGGTGTGTCGCTCTGTCAGAGGATGAGGCGCTTGAGTTTCCAAGCAGTTCAGTGTCAAGTGAAGGTAAGATGCTGATACATGTGACTGACATTCAGACAGACAAGCTTGATTATAATATTACCCATATGAAAACATGTTCTTCACTATACAGAATAATACTCAAGTCTCTAAAATTGTATCGTTGAACCTAATTGTAACTATGTGAGTCCTTTGCAGATAATGAGGAGATCATATTCAGATGGGCCCCAGACAGAAGCAAGCTGCTC
Organism: Salmo salar; assembly: GCF_965601325.2. Classification (NCBI taxonomy): domain Eukaryota; kingdom Metazoa; phylum Chordata; class Actinopteri; order Salmoniformes; family Salmonidae; genus Salmo; species Salmo salar. The sequence continues at coordinate 33,308,401 of NC_138308.1, read as the reverse complement.
AGAGAGTTCTGGGAGGACTATGCCTTGATTATGGAGACACTGGAGGAGAACCAGGTAAGGTATAATATGAATAAGACTTGCTATAGAAGCCCTCTTCATAATGCATTATACATGCATTTCTAACACCATTATAAAGAGCTATTTCCTTTCCTCTGTGTTGTGTAGATTCATGTGGTCCGCCCTGTGCTCAACAGAATCCATACATTGATCCAAACAGCAGCGAATGATTGTCAAGGTGATCTGTCTGTCTGTCTGTCTGTCTGTCTGTCTGTCTGTCTGTCTGTCTGTCTGTCTGTCTGTCTACCATAAGGTGACAACCCAAACCTTTTAAATCCTGCTAAATACTGCCTACCAATCGTCCATCTGTCTTCTGTCAGGCGTCAGTCTGTTCCACCCGTCATGGCTGCTGGGTGTGTACCAGCGTATGTTCCACAGTGAGAACAAGTCCGTCATGAGAGAGGGAGTGGATCACCTGCTGGAACTCCAGGTGCTCCGACGCCCTGCCTTCGCCCAGGCCTTCTCACAGGTACCTGGTACAGTTGTCAGTCAGTGTTAGAACATCAACCCAGACTGACCTCATTCTATTTTTTCCCTTTTCTTTGTTATTAGTTTGTTTATTTTATTTATTGAACCCTTATTTTACCAGGGAAGTTGATAAGAACACATTGTCATTTACAGCAGCGACCTAGAGAATAGTTACAGGGGAGAGGAGGGGGATGATTAGGTGAGCGTGATGGTATGAGGGACAGATTGGGAATGTACTGTCCAATAGTCAGCCACTTCCTTTTCAGTAGTGGTGGGTTTGCGGTCGTTGTTCTGTTTGTTGTTTTGGTGGCTGAGATGATGAGGGACAGTAGGTGGTTAGTGTATGAGAGATGACATCTTCTTATCCTTTGTTCCTCAGTTTATTGTGGGCCCTTTTATGGATGTGATGTCTGAAAGCTCCCTCTTTCACAGGTGAGCCAGCGCTCATAGCAGCACAACAGCAAAACACAATGTTGATTTATAGACTGATAGATGATGCAGTTTCTGCTAGTGATGAAGTAGTGAGTTAGGCCTATTTAGAGTGACTGTTGAGGAGGGGTATGTCTCTTCATCTCCAGGACTGCAGGACAGAGTGTAGGAGAGTGTCCTGAGCTGGGAGTCAAGCTGCAGGTCTTCATGGTCACGTTCTTCAGCAGCCTGCCACAGGAGAACAGAGGTACTGTAACAGAGCTTCCTCACAGGGCACTGAATAACCTGGGCCATGTTCAGTAGGATACAACGTTTTGCAGAGGAAAATAAAGGTTCTTATTATTGGACAAATTCATGTACATTTCAATAAAGTTTTCTCCCAACTGAACTTGAGCCAGATGTTTGTACTGTAGCTTGTTGTAACAGTAATGACTGTTCATCAGAGATGGTCTGTAATGTCGATCCTCTATCTCCCCAGGTCCTGTGTTGCTGCAGCTTGTCCAGCGGCTAGGTTCTCAACACTGGTGTGCTGTCCCCGTCCTCTTTCTCTCTCGGGCCCTGTCCCACCTTCCTCCCTGCCCTCTCCTGGGCCCTGACGGCCTTCAAGCTCTCAGGTAGCCTGTCCCACATCCTCCCTGCCCTCTCTCGGGCCCTGTCCCACCTTCCTCCCTGCCCTCTCTCAGGCCCTGTCCCACCTTCCTCCCTGCCCTCTCTCAGGCCCTGTCCCACCTTCCTCCCTGCCCTCTCTCAGGCCCTGTCCCACCTTCCTCCCTGCCCTCTCTCAGGCCCTGTCCCACCTTCCTCCCTGCCCTCTCTCAGGCCCTGTCCCACCTTCCTCCCTGCCCTCTCTCAGGCCCTGTCCCACCTTCCTCCCTGCCCTCTCTCAGGCCCTGTCCCACCTTCCTCCCTGCTCTCTCTCGGGCCCTGTCCCACCTTCCTCCCTGCCCTCTCTCAGGCCCTGTCCCACCTTCCTCCCTGCCCTCTCTCGGGCCCTGTCCCACCTTCCTCCCTGCTCTCTCTCAGGCCCTGTCCCACCTTCCTCCCTGCCCTCTCCTGGGCCCTGTCCCACCTTCCTCCCTGCCCTCTCTCAGGCCCTGTCCCACCTTCCTCCCTGCCCTCTCTCAGGCCCTGTCCCACCTTCCTCCCTGCCCTCTCTCAGGCCCTGTCCCACCTTCCTCCCTGCCCTCTCTCAGGCCCTGTCCCACCTTCCTCCCTGCCCTCTCTCGGGCCCTGTCCCACCTTCCTCCCTGCTCTCTCTCAGGCCCTGTCCCACCTTCCTCCCTGCCCTCTCTCGGGCCCTGTCCCACCTTCCTCCCTGCCCTCTCTCAGGCCCTGTCCCACCTTCCTCCCTGCCCTCTCTCGGGCCCTGTCCCACCTTCCTCCCTGCTCTCTCTCAGGCCCTGTCCCACCTTTCTCCCTGCCCTCTCTCGGGCCCTGTCCCACCTTCCTCCCTGCCCTCTCCTGGGCCCTGTCCCACCTTCCTCCCTGCCCTCTCTCAGGCCCTGTCCCACCTTCCTCCCTGCCCTCTCTCAGGCCCTGTCCCACCTTCCTCCCTGCTCTCTCTCAGGCCCTGTCCCACCTTCCTCCCTGCCCTCTCTCGGGCCCTGTCCCACCTTCCTCCCTGCCCTCTCTCAGGCCCTGTCCCACCTTCCTCCCTGCCCTCTCTCGGGCCCTGTCCCACCTTCCTCCCTGCCCTCTCTCGGGCCCTGTCCCACCTTCCTCCCTGCCCTCTCTCAGGCCCTGTCCCACCTTCCTCCCTGCCCTCTCCTGGGCCCTGTCCCACCTTCCTCCCTGCCCTCTCTCGGGCCCTGTCCCACCTTCCTCCCTGCCCTCTCCTGGGCCCTGACGGCCTACATAGGGTACCATTTCAGATGCAGACATTGTCTAGACTCTAACTTGACATGAGGTTATTTCTTGTTCATTATGACCATTGTGGCATTTCTTGGTGTGGAAGTGTGGATTCTATGAATCTCCATTGAACAGACTATTCAAGTCGATGGCTGGGGCAATCTGTGTCCGGGAAACTGTCCCTAATGCTTTCTGTGTGGTATCTCAGGGAGGTGCTCCGCTGCACTATGATCACCCACCAGGTGCTACTAAGAGGAGCTGCCCAGTGTTTCCTGCTAAACAGTACCCTCTCCCTGACAGATGTGGTAAGACACTATGATGTGTTTGAGGCTGTGCGACTTTGGTGCAAAGTGATGACATTTTGCAACCAAATACAGTGTTGAAGAAGAGGTTATAGCTGTCAGCGTGCAAATGACATCAAAATAGCAGTTGCTAAACAGATTATCTTTGTGCCATCTTTTGCAGACCTCAGTGACGTTGGATGATGTGTTTAGTTTGCTGGTGCATTTCAGAGCAGACGAGTCTCTACCTAGAGGAACACCGCTCTGGAATCAGGTACTGTGTGGGGTGGAATGAAGAGCTCTGTTCTCTGGAATCAGGTACTGTGTGGGGTGGAATGAAGAGCTCTGTTCTCTGAAATCAGGTACTGTGTGGGGTGGAATGAAGAGCTCTGTTCTCTGGAATCAGGTACTGTGTGGGGTGGAATGAAGAGCTGTGTTCTCTGGAATCAGGTACTGTGTGGGGTGGAATGAAGAGCTCTGTTCTCTGGAATCAGGTACTGTGGGGGGGTGGAATGAAGAGCTCTGTTCTCTGGAATCAGGTACTGTGTGGGGGTGGAATGAAGAGCTCTGTTCTCTGGAATCAGGTACTGTGTGGGGTGGAATGAAGAGCTCTGTTCTCTGGAATCAGGTACTGTGGGGGGGTGGAATGAAGAGCTCTGTTCTCTGGAATCAGGTACTGTGGGGGGGTGGAATGAAGAGCTGTGTTCTCTGGAATCAGGTACTGTGTGGGGTGGAATGAAGAGCTCTGTTCTCTGGAATCAGGTACTGTGTGGGGGTGGAATGAAGAGCTGTGTTCTCTGGAATCAGGTACTGTGTGGGGGTGGAATGAGGAAAGAGCTCTGTTCTCTGGAATCAGGTACTGTGTGGGGTGGAATGAAGAGCTCTGTTCTCTGGAATCAGGTACTGTGGAATGAGGGAAGAGCTCTGTTCTCTGGAATCAGGTACTGTGTGGCGTGGAATGAGGGAAGAGCTCTGTTCTCTGGAATCAGGTACTGTGTGGCGTGGAATGAGGGAAGAGCTCTGTTCTCTGGAATCAGGTACTGTGTGGCGTGGAATGAGGGAAGAGCTCTGTTCTCTGGAATCAGGTACTGTGTGGGGTGGAATGAAGAGCTCTGTTCTCTGGAATCAGGTACTGTGTGGGGGTGGAATGAAGAGCTCTGTTCTCTGGAATCAGGTACTGTGTGGGGTGGAATGAAGAGCTGTGTTCTCTGGAATCAGGTACTGTGTGGGGTGGAATGAAGAGCTCTGTTCTCTGGAATCAGGTACTGTGTGGGGTGGAATGAAGAGCTCTGTTCTCTGGAATCAGGTACTGTGTGGGGTGGAATGAAGAGCTGTGTTCTCTGGAATCAGGTACTGTGTGGGGGTGGAATGAAGAGCTCTGTTCTCTGGAATCAGGTACTGTGTGGGGTGGAATGAGGGAAGAGCTCTGTTCTCTGGAATCAGGTACTGTGGGGGGTGGAATGAAGAGCTCTGTTCTCTGGAATCAGGTACTGTGTGGGGTGGAATGAAGAGCTCTGTTCTCTGGAATCAGGTACTGTGTGGGGTGGAATGAAGAGCTGTGTTCTCTGGAATCAGGTACTGTGTGGGGTGGAATGAAGAGCTCTGTTCTCTGGAATCAGGTACTGTGTGGGGTGGAATGAAGAGCTCTGTTCTCTGGAATCAGGTACTGTGTGGGGGTGGAATGAAGAGCTCTGTTCTCTGGAATCAGGTACTGTGTGGGGTGGAATGAAGAGCTCTGTTCTCTGGAATCAGGTACTGTGTGGGGTGGAATGAGGGAAGAGCTCTGTTCTCTGGAATCAGGTACTGTGTGGGGGTGGAATGAAGAGCTCTGTTCTCTGGAATCAGGTACTGTGTGGGGTGGAATGAAGAGCTGTGTTCTCTGGAATCAGGTACTGTGTGGGGTGGAATGAAGAGCTCTGTTCTCTGGAATCAGGTACTGTGTGGCGTGGAATGAAGAGCTCTGTTCTCTGGAATCAGGTACTGTGGAATGAGGGAAGAGCTCTGTTCTCTGGAATCAGGTACTGTGTGGCGTGGAATGAGGGAAGAGCTCTGTTCTCTGGAATCAGGTACTGTGTGGCGTGGAATGAGGGAAGAGCTCTGTTCTCTGGAATCAGGTACTGTGTGGTGTGGAATGAGGGAAGAGCTCTGTTCTCTGGAATCAGGTACTGTGTGGGGTGGAATGAAGAGCTCTGTTCTCTGGAATCAGGTACTGTGTGGGGGTGGAATGAAGAGCTCTGTTCTCTGGAATCAGGTACTGTGTGGGGTGGAATGAAGAGCTGTGTTCTCTGGAATCAGGTACTGTGTGGGGTGGAATGAAGAGCTCTGTTCTCTGGAATCAGGTACTGTGTGGGGTGGAATGAAGAGCTCTGTTCTCTGGAATCAGGTACTGTGTGGGGTGGAATGAAGAGCTGTGTTCTCTGGAATCAGGTACTGTGTGGGGGTGGAATGAAGAGCTCTGTTCTCTGGAATCAGGTACTGTGTGGGGTGGAATGAGGGAAGAGCTCTGTTCTCTGGAATCAGGTACTGTGGGGGGTGGAATGAAGAGCTCTGTTCTCTGGAATCAGGTACTGTGTGGGGTGGAATGAAGAGCTCTGTTCTCTGGAATCAGGTACTGTGTGGGGTGGAATGAAGAGCTGTGTTCTCTGGAATCAGGTACTGTGTGGGGTGGAATGAAGAGCTCTGTTCTCTGGAATCAGGTACTGTGTGGGGTGGAATGAAGAGCTCTGTTCTCTGGAATCAGGTACTGTGTGGGGGTGGAATGAAGAGCTCTGTTCTCTGGAATCAGGTACTGTGTGGGGTGGAATGAAGAGCTCTGTTCTCTGGAATCAGGTACTGTGTGGGGTGGAATGAGGGAAGAGCTCTGTTCTCTGGAATCAGGTACTGTGTGGGGGTGGAATGAAGAGCTCTGTTCTCTGGAATCAGGTACTGTGTGGGGTGGAATGAAGAGCTGTGTTCTCTGGAATCAGGTACTGTGTGGGGTGGAATGAAGAGCTCTGTTCTCTGGAATCAGGTACTGTGTGGCGTGGAATGAAGAGCTCTGTTCTCTGGAATCAGGTACTGTGGGGGGGTGGAATGAAGAGCTCTGTTCTCTGGAATCAGGTACTGTGGGGGGGTGGAATGAAGAGCTCTGTTCTCTGGAATCAGGTACTGTGTGGGGTGGAATCTTTTCAAACAGTTTTTTAAATATTTAGTGTATTTCCATCAGTTGTCCCTTGTGTTTCTGTCTCCTCACTAGCTGTGTGACTGGCTGGCTGACAGTGAAGGCAGCTTCATACCCTGTGACAGAGAATCAGCTGACGGTACCAGTACTTCTCCAGAGAGGGAGACTGTGAGAGGCTACGTCCAACACCAGATGGAGTTCTTCCTCAGAGTCCCGGCTGGCGCAGGTGAGTCCCGGCTGGCGCAGGTGAGTCCCGGCTGGCGCAGGTGAGTCCCGGCTGGCGCAGGTGAATCAGTTTTTCCAATTACGAGTATTATTAGATCAGGAATATCAACGGGTACAGAAACGAGTATGTGTAGATGGACTCACTTCTAGTATATAGAATAGATGACTGTACTGGTGAACTTGTAGTATATAGAATAGATGACTGTACTGGTGAACTTGTAGTATATAGAATAGATGACTGTACTGGTGAACTTGTAGTATATAGAATAGATGACTGTACTGGTGAACTTGTAGTATATAGAATAGATGACTGTACTGGTGAACTTGTAGTATATAGAATAGATGACTGTACTGATGAACTTTGTTGTGACGTCCAACAGACCAGACAGACAGTGTACCAGACCCAGGAGAGGCAGAGCTGCTAGCCAAGGCCATCCTACTGTGTGTTGACATAGAGGGGAGGACTCAGAGGAGATCTGGAGGAGAGGAGACTACTGGTGTCAGCGGTGGGATGGACTCGCTCTTCCGCCCCCTACTGGACACACTGAGCAGGCTCCACACTAATGTCTACCTGCCGCTACGCAAGACTGACAAGAGCCTGCAGCTGCTGCTACGACTACTGCAGCTCACACCAGCCAGGCACCCTGCTGCAGTAGAGAAAGAACAAGGTATCTACTGTGCTCTACTGTATTCTACTGTACTGTACTCTACTGTATTCTAATGTACTGTACTCTGCTGTACTATACTATACTCTACACTACTGTAATTTTCTCTACTGTACTGTACTCTACTGTATTCTAATGTACTGTACTCTGCTGTACTATACTCTACTATACTGTACTCTACTGTATTCTAATGTACTGTACTGTACTGTATTCTAATGTACTGTACTCTGCTGTACTCTACACTACTCTACTATACTGTACTCTACTGTATTCTAATGTACTGTACTGTACTCTACTGTATTCTAATGTACTGTACTCTGCTGTACTATACTCTACACTACTGTACTGTACTCTACTCTATTCTAATGTACTGTACTCTAATGTATTCTAATGTACTCTGCTGTACTATACTCTACACTACTGTATTCTACTCTATTCTAATGTACTGTACTCTGTTGTACTATACTATACTCTACACTACTGTACTCTACTGTATTCTGCTGGACTTTGCTGTGCTCTACTGTACTCTACTCTGCTCTACTGTACTCTACTGTACCCTTCTCGACTCTTCTCTTCTCAACTTGACTCAAGTAGTGATCCATAGCAGTGATTCAAATTGATTCTTAGTAATTATTCATATTGATTCATAGCACTGGAAACATGCAAAATAAGATGTCATTCATTGTTTAAAAAGAAAGTGTTTTGTCTTCTACAGAGGACAGTGTGACGGTCTCCATGGAAATGCTGGTTCTGGGCGTGGTGGAGCCCATTCAGGAGTTCATCCTCCGAAGACTGAGTGGAGAACTGCAGGAGGTGAACACACTCTCTCACTGTCACTCACTCTCTGTCACACTCACTCACTCAATCTCACATCTTATAACATTGATCATGTACCTGCATTTCTCCTCCGCCTGTGTTTTGTTTGTCTGTCCTCTCCAGCTATGTGATGTAGAGCGTGCTGAGCTCTACCTATCAGTGCTGAAAGAGGTGGTGCTGATGTACAGTGTGTTAGAGTGGAACCACTCCAAGGTACAGGAGGCCTATTTCCCCAGACTCCTCAGATACGTCCTGAGGATCCTAGAAGCTGACCAGGTACAGTATTACAGGATCTATCTCCTCTCTCTCAGGCTGCTCTCCTTCACTAGTCACTTCATACATCACTGGATTCATGTGTCAGTTTGAATAATGGGATATTTTCTTTAGCAGTTAGACTCTGATTGAAGAAAGACTAGTTGGACTGCTATTTGTCATATTGATATTCATCATGGTTTTCACTATACAACTGGAAGGTGTGTGTGTTTGTGTGTGTGTGTTTCTCTTAGATCCCCTCTGTGGCGGGTCAGGTGTCCAGGGCGGTTGCCATGGCGTCGTTGGCCATGACCTGTGAGGTTGCAGCGCTGGGAGTGTTCAACCTCCAATCAGAGAGCATGATTCTACTGGTCCATCTGTCTAGCTACTTCTACTCCCCTGCCCCACCCCCAGCCCCTCCTCTCTCTCTGGTCCACTTCAACCAGAGCCTGCTGAAACCTCCAACTGTACATCAGTCTACAGGGTCAGTACAGTATGCATGGTATTGTTTAAATGTAGATGTACTGTATCATCAGGATAATGTGTTGTATATTATAAACTGGGTGGTTCGATTGGCTGACAGCCGTGGTATATCAGATCGTGTAATACCATGTGTATGACAAAACATTTATTTTTACTGCTCGAATTACGTTGGTAACCAGTTTATAATAGAAATAAAGCACCTCGGGGGTTTGTGATATATGACCAATGTACCACGGCTGATGGCTGTATCCAGGCACTCCGCGATGCGTCGTGCCTAAGAACATATTGGCCATATACCACACCCCCCGGGCCTTATTGCTTAAGTAAACCACTAGTATACAACACTATATGGCCCTGATTTTTCTGCCAGTCAGGGCTCTAAATTGTGACTGTTTTTGTCACATGCTATTAAGTCATTTGCTGTTCAACGTGGAATTTACATGTGGGAGAAAAACCATCTCCCAGAGGTTACAAGTCAAATGGTAAAATGGAGATTGTGGCAAGGATATGCACATCTACATGCAGTGAGCTACTAAAGTATTGGGACATTTGTTGTTGTTTTGGCTCTGTACTCCAGCACTTTGGATTGATACAATGAGTATGAGGTTAAAGGTCAGACTGTCATCTTTAATATGAGGGTATTGTCCTCCATATAGGGTGAACCGTTTAGAAATTACAACACTTTTTGTACGTAGTCCTCCCATTTTATGGGACCAAAAATATTGGGACAAATTCACTTATGTGTTTTAAAGTCGACAAAAGTTTAGTATTTGTTCCCAAATTCCTAGCACACAATGACTTTACAAACTTGTTGGATGTATTTGCTGTTTGTTTTGGTTGTGATTCAGATTATTTTGTGCCCAATAGAAATGAATGGATTTTATTAGGATCTCTTTTAGCCCAAGGGCTAGTCTTCCAAGAGTCCCGAAGAAATGTAAAAAAACAATAGCAAAGTTAAAACAAACATTCCTATTACCTACAGTGCATTCGCAAAGTATTCAGACCCCTGGAATTTTTCCACATTTTGTTATGTTACAAAATTGATTAAATCTTTTTTTTCCTCATCAATCTACACACAAAATCCCATAATGACGAAGCAAAAACAGGTTTTTAGAAATGTTAGCAAATGTATTAAATATAAAAAAAACTAAAATACCACATTTACGTAAGTATTCAGACCCTTTAATCAGTACTTTGTTGAAGCACTTTGTTGAAGCACCAGCGATTACAGCCTCAAGTCCTCTTGGGTACGACGCTACAAGCTTGGCACACCTGTATTTGGAGAGTTTCTCCCATTTCTCCCATTCTGTAGATCCTCTCAAGCTCTCTCAGGTTGGATGGGGAGCGTCGCTGCACAGCTATTTTCAGGTCTCTCCAGAGATGTTCGATTGAGTTCAAGTCCGGGCTCTGGCTGGGCCAGGACTCCTGCGTTATCTTGGCTGTGTACTTAGGGTCATTGTGTACTGTGTACTTAGGGTCGTTGTCCTGTTGGAAGGTGAACCTTCGCCGCAGCCTGAAGTCCTGAGCGCTCTGGAGCAGGTTTTCATCAAGGATCTCTCTCTCTCTCTGCTGCCACCACCATGCTTGGTGGGGCCAAGTTTCCTCCAGGTGTGACGCTTGGCATGCAGGACAAAGCGTTCAATCTTGGTTTTATCAGACCAGAGAATCTTGGTCTGAGAGTCCTTTAGGTGCCTTTTGGCAAACTCCAAGCGGGCTGTCATGTGCCTTTTACTGAGGAGTGGCTTCCGTCTGGCCACTCTACCATAAAGGCTTGATTGGTAGAGTGCTGCAGAGATTGTTGTCCTTTTGGAAGGTTCTCCCATCTCCACCGAAGAAGTCTGGAGCTCTGTCAGTGACCATTGGGTTCTTGGTAATTTCCCTGACCAAGGCCCTTCTCCCCCGATTGCTCAGTTTGGCCAGGCAGCCAGCTCTAGGAAGAGTCTAGGTGTTTCCAAACTTCTTCCATTTAAGAATGATTGAAGGCCACTGTGTTCTTGGGGACCTTCAATGCTGGAGAAATGTTTTGGTACCCTTCCCCAGATCTGTGCCTCGATACAATCCTGTCTCGTTGCTCTACGGACAATTCCTTCCACCTCATGGCCTGTTTTTTTCTCTGACATGTACTGTCAACTGTGGGACCTTATATAGACAGGTGTGTGCTTTTCCAAATCATGTCCAATCAAGTTGTAGAAACATATCAAGGATGCTCAATGGAAACAGGATGCACCTGAGCTCAATTTTCAGTCTCATATCAAAGGGTCTGAATAAATAAGGTATTTCGATTTTTTGTTTTTAATACATTTGCTAAATTTTCTAACAAACCTGTTTTTGCTTTGTCATTTTGGGTTATTTTGAGTCGATTGAGGACATTTTTTTTTATTTAATCCATTTTAGAATAAGGCTGTAACATAACAAAATGTGGGAAAAGTCAAGGGGTCTGAATACTTCCCGATGGCACCGTATACATATTACAGCCCCCAGCCTACCCCTCCACCCACATATATATATATTTTTGTCTTTATTTTGTACATTTTTTTTATCATTTAGCAGAGGCTCTTATCCACAGCGACTTACAGCAGTGAGTGCATACATTTTCGTTTAAAAAATCTTATGGTACTGGTCCTCTGTGGGAATGGAACCCACAACCCTAGCGTTGCAAACGCCATGCTCTACCAACTGAGCTACACAGGACCTATACCTCATGTTCACATATGAATTTAAATACAACAGAACATATTACAATAACCTCTTAGACCCACTGTAGTCGTTCAAACATTTTTTTTATAACTTTCTGGCAAGGAGTTCCAGGACTTCACTGCCCTGAGAGGTCCCAAATAGAGGTGATGTCTGGGAGATCAGAGGGCCTGGGGCCTGTCTGGGAGATCAGAGGGCCTGGGGCCTGTCTGGGAGATCAGAGGGCCTTGGGCCTGTCTGGGAGATCAGAGGGCCTGGGGCCTGTCTGGGAGATCAGAGGGCCTGGGGCCTGTCTGGGAGATCAGAGGGCCTGGGGCCTGTCTGGGAGATCAGAGGGCCTGGGGCCTGTCTGGGAGATCAGAGGGCCTGGGGCCTGTCTGGGAGATCAGAGGGCCTTACCAATATCTCTGATAATTAAGAGTTTGTCATCTCTCTACAGTGTTTCAGAACAGGGTCCTCTCCTCCAGGACTGGGGCCGTATGGCAGCTCATTTCATCCGGGACCAGTGGACAATCCTGGGCTACGGGAGGAGGATAGGACCACCCGGGCCCCTGGAGCTCCCCAGGGCGTCAGGGTCCCTCGAGGCTGCTATAGAGGCTCTGTCTCTGCTACCCAGTGGCCTGGTACTGCCTGTACTGGACTTCATGGCCTCCATGTTGCCACAGGTGAGTCTTAGAATTGACTACAGCTGATATTGTCATGTCCACTACCTGGCTGAGACATTCTTTCTCACCCAGCTCTCTACAGGCTTGTCCACACCAATAACCAGGTTTTAGAGGAATAGTTCACCCAAATTACAAAACAAAATATTTCCTTACCTTGTAAGCAGTGTCTGGGGAAAGACAGTGAAATCCAAGCCTTGGTTTTGTTTAACAACTGATTTTGACTGCAACAGTGTTTCAGAAAAAATATAGTATAGTGGTCATGTGGCCAAGTCATTTATGTCCTGCTTTATATGGCTTCTGATAAGGCAATATGAAATAGTGAACCTGTATCCCCCACCAGGTGGCGCTGTCTGAGGAGGCCCTGTGTGTAGAGGCTGTGACTGTCTCCTGGAAGCTGGTGCTGGGACTGAGCAGTAACCCTCATGACTTCTGGCCCACCCTGCAGGGCTTTGTGACCATGGCCTTTCACCACAGCCTGCTGGAGTTAACAGTGGACCAGGCACCTGGGCTCACTGCTACTCTACAACAGGTAACTAGAGGGAGGCATGGGGTATCAACACCTGGGTTCACTGTTACTCTACAACAGGTAACTAGAGGGAGGCATGGGGTATCAACACCTGGGTTCACTGTTACTCTACAACAGGTAACTAGAGGGAGGCAAGGGGTATCAACACCTGGGTTCAATGTTACTCTACAACAGGTAACTAGAGGGAGGCATGGGGTATCAACACCTGGGTTCACTGTTACTCTACAACAGGTAACTAGAGGGAGGCATGGGGTATCAACACCTGGGCTCACTGCTACTCTACAACAGGTAACTAGAGGGAGGCATGGGGTATCAACACCTGGGTTCACTGCTACTCTACAACAGGTAACTAGAGGGAGGCATGGGGTATCAACACCTGGGTTCAATGTTACTCTACAACAGGTAACTAGAGGGAGGCATGGGGTATCAACACCTGGGTTCACTGTTACTCTACAACAGGTAACTAGAGGGAGGCATGGGGTATCAACACCTGGGTTCACTGTTACTCTACAACAGGTAACTAGAGGGAGGCATGGGGTATCAACACCTGGGTTCAATGTTACTCTACAACAGGTAACTAGAGGGAGGCATGGGGTATCAACACCTGGGTTCACTGTTACTCTACAACAGGTAACTACAGGGAGGCATGGGGTATCAACACCTGGGTTCACTGTTACTCTACAACAGGTAACTAGAGGGAGGCATGGGGTATCAACACCTGGGTTCAATGTTACTCTACAACAGGTAACTAGAGGGAGGCATGGGGTATCAACACCTGGGTTCACTGTTACTCTACAACAGGTAACTAGAGGGAGGCATGGGGTATCAACACCTGGGCTGAAATAGTGGCTTAAATCGTTCATATTCTTTGCCAGGCTAGCTCAATCAAGAGCAGCTAAAGTATTTGAAAGGAAATAAATCCTAATTGAACCCAGGTCTGTATGGAACAGGTCTCTGTTGTGGCAGGCAACGTTCTACATGTTCACTAGTTGGAGAAATGTGGCTTGGCAAGTAGTTTCAAGTGTTTAACAGAACATGTTGTGGTTATTATGAGTATTAAACACAGTGTTGATGTTGACACAACTGCTGTGTAATTAACCCACTAATGACTCCTCTCAATCTCTAGATAGCTGTTGAGTTGATGGAACTCTCCCAGGCCAAGACCGGTGTATTCAACGTTCTGATCCAACACTGCTGCCACACCTGGCTGCCCTCTGACCCAGGAAGTGAAGGCCAGAGCCAATCAGATGCCATGTTCTCCAGTGCCCTACTGCACCCTGACATCCTGGCTGAGGCATGTGTGTATGGACCTGTGTTCAGGAGGGACCAAAGGTGGGTGTGGAGTGTGAGAGACAGAGAATGTGAGATAGAATGTGAGCGAGAGACAGAGAATGAGACAGAGAATGAGACAGAGAGACAGAGAATGTGACCGAGAGACAGAGAATGAGACAGAGAATGAGACAGAGAATGAGACAGAGAATGAGACAGAGAATGTGACCGAGAGACAGAGAATGTGACCGAGAGACAGAGAATGAGACAGAGAATGAGACAGAGAATGAGACAGAGAATGAGACAGAGAATGAGACAGAGAATGAGACAGAGAATGTGACCGAGAATGTGAGCGAGAGACAGAGAATGTGAGCGAGAGACAGAGAATGTGACCGAGAGACAGATAATGTGAGCGAGAGACAGAGAATGTGAGCGAGAGACAGAGAATGTGAGCGAGAGACAGAGAATGTGACCGAGAGACAGAGAATGTGACCGAGAGACAGAGAATGTGACCGAGAGACAGAGAATGTGACCGAGAGACAGAGAATGTGACCGAGAGACAGAGAATGTGAGCGAGAGACAGAGAATGTGAGCGAGAGACAGAGAATGTGACCGAGAGACAGAGAATGTGAGCGAGAGACAGAGAATGTGAGCGAGAGACAGAGAATGTGACCGAGAGACAGAGAATGTGACCGAGAGACAGAGAATGTGAGCGAGAGACAGAGAATGTGAGCGAGAGACAGAGAATGTGAGCGAGAGACAGAGAATGTGAGCGAGAGACAGAGAATGTGAGCGAGTGTGTTATTGGAGTGGTTGTTGTGGACTGAGGGTCTTGTCTGGATAATGGATTGTCTTCTCCATAGGCTGATCCAGGAGGTCCAGGTCTTTGTGGAGAGGCTTGGAGAGAAGTGTGCTGCTAACACTGCAGTCCCCAGGTCAGCTGCTGAACGCACTTCATCTACTGTACTATACTGTAGTCTACTGTACTATACTGTAGTCTACTGTATTGTAGTCTACTGTAGTCTACTGTATTGTACTATACTGTAGTCTACTGTATTGTACTATACTGTAGTCTACTGTACTGTAGTCTACTGTAGTCTACTGTACTGTACTGTAGTCTACTGTATTGTACTATACTGTAGTCTACTGTATTGTACTATACTGTAGTCTACTGTACTATACTGTAGTCTACTGTACTGTACTATACTGTAGTCTACTGTACTGTACTGTAGTCTACTGTACTGTACTATACTGTAGTCTACTGTACTGTACTATACTGTAGTCTACTGTATTGTACTATACTGTAGTCTACTGTATTGTACTATACTGTAGTCTACTGTACAATACTGTAGTCTACTGTACAATACTGTAGTCTACTGTACTGTACTATACTGTAGTCTACTGTACTATAGTCTACTGTACTACAGTCTACTGTATTGTACTATACTGTAGTCTACTGTACAATACTGTATTGTACTATACTTGTACTATACTGTAGTCTACTGTACTATACTGTAGTATACTGTACTGTAGTCTACTGTACTGTAGTCTACTGTAGTCTACTGTACTGTACTATAGTCTACTGTAGTCTACTGTACTATAGTCTACTGTACTATACTGTAGTCTACTGTACTATACTGTAGTCTACTGTACTGTACAATACTGTAGTCTACTGTAGTCTACTGTATTGTACTATACTGTAGTCTACTGTACTACAGTCTACTGTATTGTACTATACTGTAGTCTACTGTATTGTACTATACTGTAGTCTACTGTACTATACTGTAGTCTACTGTACTGTACTATACTGTAGTCTACTGTACTGTACTATAGTCTACTGTATTGTACTATACTGTAGTCTACTGTACACTGTAGTGGGACTGGAACATATTACCTGACCCCTCACTGTAGTGGGACTGGAACATATTACCTGGCCCCTCACTGTAGTGGGACTGGAACATATTACCTGGCCCCTCACTGTAGTGGGACTGGAACATATTACCTGGCCCCTCACTGTAGTGGGACTGGAACATATTACCTGGCCCCTCACTGTAGTGGGACTGGAACATATTACCTGGCCCCTCACTGTAGTGGGACTGGAACATATTACCTGGCCCCTCACTGTAGTGGGACTGGAACATATTACCTGGCCCCTCACTGTAGTGGGACTGGAACATATTACCTGGCCCCTCACTGTAGTGGGACTGGAACATATTACCTGGCCCCTCACTGTAGTGGGACTGGAACATATTACCTGGCCCCTCACTGTAGTGTATTCAGGCTATAAAAACATGGAGTCGACCACATCACTGACAATAGTGGACCTTCTTTGTTCTGTAGTCAACAGTGAATGTAGTCCCCATTTCTCTACAGAGATGCATTTATCTCTAAGCTTTCTCTTTCCCTCCTTTTTTTTCCTCTCTCTCAGTGATAACAGGGATGACCAGTTCCCACGTGTGTGTGTCGTGGCGTTCCTCAGCCGCCTCCAGCCCTCTAATCAGCTGCATGAGAGACTGATGGAAGAACTGGTTCTCCGCTTGCTGAAAAAGGTAAGACCAGGCCTCTTCCTCAATTAGTCTTTCCTCGCGTCCTCTCTCCTTACCTCCTTCTCAAAAGGCATTAGAGGAGAACATCCAAGGTTCCTCCTCTCAGATCTTATCCTCCAGTTCAGTTTGAGGAGGTGGTGACCAGAGAGGACAGTAGGAACCAAGGAAAGACTGACAGCTGGAGATTTGGCTTGTTTATAGTCCATGATGTCTACTCATTCAGTGTGTGTGTTCATAGCATCACACACATTAACCTCTATGGGCTAGGTTGAATCCTGTGGCGCGTTATTCAAATACCTTAGATATGATATTACTTCAATTTTTCAAAAATATGACTATTTTACACAATTTTAAAGATAAGACTCTCGTTAATCTAACCACACTGTCCGATTTCAAAAAGGCTTTACAACGAAAGCAAAACATTAGATTATGTCAGCAGAGTACCCAGCCAGAAATAATCAGACACCCATTTTTCAAGCTTGCATATAATGTCACATAAACCCAAACCACAGCTAAATGTAGCACTAACCTTTGATGATCTTCATCAGATGACAACCCTAGGACATTATGTTATACAATACATGCATGTTTTGTTCAATCAAGTTCATATTTATATCAAAAACCAGCTTTTTACATTAGCATGTGACTAGCATGTGACTAGCATTCCCACCGAACACTGCCGGTGAATTTACTAAATTACTCACGATAAACGTTCACAAAAAGCAGAACAATTTTTTAAAGAATTATAGATACAGAACTCCTCTATGCACTCGATATGTCCGATTTTAAAATAGCTTTTCGGTGAAAGCACATTTTGCAATATTCTCAGTAGATAGCCCGGCATCACAGGGCTAGCTATTTACACACCCAGCAAGTTTAGCACTCATTAAAGTCAGATTTACTATAAGAAAAATGTTATTACCTTTGTTGTCTTCGTCAGAATGCACTCCCAGGACTTCTACTTCAATAACAAATGTTGGTTTGGTCCAAAATAATCCATCGTGATATCCAAACAGCGGCGTTTTGTTCGTGCGTTCTAGACACTATCCTAAAGGGTAAATAAGGGTGGCGAGCATGGCGCAATTCGTGACAAAAAAATTCTAAATATTCCATTACCGTACTTCGAAGCATGTCAACCGCTGTTTAAAATCCATTTTTATGCCATTTTTCTCATAAAAAAGCGATAATATTCCGACCGGGAATCTTCTTTTAGGTAAACAGACAAAGGAAAAGAAAGCATTCGGTCGAAGCGGGCACGCGCCTAAGCCCATAGTACTCTGAGTGGCCATTTGCCAAAAGCGATAATGTGTTTCAGCCAGAGCCTGCCTCGATATCGTTCAACTTTTTCCCGGGCTCTGAGACCCTATGGAAGCCGTAGGAAGTGTCACGTTATTGCACAGATCCTGAGTCTTCAATAAAAAGAGCCAAGATGAAACACTACTTCTCAGACAGGCCACTTCCTGCTTGAAATCTTCTCAGGTTTTGGCCTGCCATAGGAGTTCTGTTATACTCACAGACACCATTCAAACAGTTTTAGAAACTTTAGGGTGTTTTCTATCCGAAGCCAATATTTATATGCATATTTTAGTTACTGGGCAGGAGTAGTAACCAGATTAAATCGGGTACGTTTTTTTATCCAGCCGTGTCAATACTGCCCCCTAGCCCTAACAGGTTAATCCAGTTCATACTGCAGTAATATACTGTCCATCTCCCTGAGCTCCAACACAGTAGTTGTTAGTTCATGTGTAGTTTTAAAGACAGGCCTAAGTCTTTTTCTCTTTCAGGATGAGGCCATATCGAAGTCAAAACAGCGTTACTATAGCAACTCCCTGCAGCATCGTGTCAAGAACAGGGTGTGGCAGACACTACTGATGCTGCTGCCCAAACTGAGAGGGGTGAGAGACACACACACACACACACACACACACACACACACACACACACACACACACACCTGAATGAACCCTCTATTAACCCTGTGTTTTTGTTCATCCAGGAGTTTGTAGGTACCATTCTGGGTCGTGTGTTTGAGGCAGGTTTCGTCAGTAACCAGGCCTCAGTCAAGTACCTGATAGAGTGGAAGATGGTTCTAATCCTAGTCCAGTACCCTGAACACATAGACCGACTCTGGACCTGCTTCAGGGTGGTGAGTGGCAGATGGTTTTAATCCTAGTCCAGTACCCTGAATACAGACTGACTCTGGACCTGCTTCAGGGTGGTGAGTGGCAGATGGTTCTAATCCTAGTCCAGTACCCTGAATACAGACTGACTCTGGGCCTGCATCAGGGTGGTGAGTGGCAGATGGTTCTAATCCTAGTCCAGTACCCTGAACACATAGACCGACTCTGGACCTGCTTCAGGGTGGTGAGTGGCAGATGGTTTTAATCCTAGTCCAGTACCCTGAATACAGACTGACTCTGGACCTGCTTCAGGGTGGTGAGTGGCAGATGGTTTTAATCCTAGTCCAGTACCCTGAATACAGACTGACTCTGGACCTGCTTCAGGGTGGTGAGTGGCAGATGGTTTTAATCCTAGTCCAGTACCCTGAATACAGACTGACTCTGGGCCTGCATCAGGGTGGTGAGTGGCAGATGGTTTTAATCCTAGTCCAGTACCCTGAATACAGACTGACTCTGGACCTGCTTCAGGGTGGTGAGTGGCAGATGGTTTTAATCCTAGTCCAGTACCCTGAATACAGACTGACTCTGGACCTGCTTCAGGGTGGTGAGTGGCAGATGGTTTTAATCCTAGTCCAGTACCCTGAACACATAGACCGACTCTGGGCCTGCATCAGGGTGGTGAGTGGCAGATGGTTCTAATCCTAGTCCAGTACCCTGAACTCATTCTGACTCTGGACCTGCTTCAGGGTGGTGAGTGTTTATACTTTTCGGATGTGTATATGACCACTGTGGGAATTGAACCCTCAACCTTGGTGTTGCTAGTGCCATGCTTTTACCCACTGTGCCACACAATACCACAAAAACTGGCATCTATTGTATTGTCACTGAATGAAAATTGGCGTCTATTTTCACTGGCTTAAAGAACTTGTAATAGTCAATATTGATCTATAGCCAATGTGTCTAATTGATGTGATTTGTGTCTGAACAGGATCAAGAGAAGACCAAGACCAGCGTCTGTACCTTCCTGTCTGTGTTGGTCCACCTCAACATCATCATGCCTCAACTCAAGGAGAAGGTAAGATCCACATGTCACCATCATGAAGTAAAACCTTCAAAGCACAGGGGACTCTTCCTCCTCTCCTGAGCCCCTCTCCTCCTCCTCTGTGTCCCTCCCCACCAGGCAGTACAGTGGCTTAAGGCCATGGACATGATCCTCCAGTTGTGGTTCAGTGTGTTTCAGCCATAACTTCAGTGTTCACACTTCTCTCCCTTCTCTCTGTATCTCGCTCTCTCCGTCTTTCTATCTCTCTGTATTTCTCTCTCTCCATCTTTCTATCGCTCTCCGTCTCTCTCTCTGTATTTCTCTCTCTCCATCTTTCTATCTCTCTGTCTGTCTCTCTGTATCGTTCTCTCTCCGTCTCTCTCTATCTCTCTGTATCTCCCCCCACCAGGCACTACAGTGGCGTAAGGCCCTGGATGTTATTCTCCAGTGGTGTTTCAGCCATAACTTCAGTGTTCGTCTGTACGCCCTGCTGGCCCTGAAGAGGGTGTGGGGTCTGGAGGGTGCGAGGGCCGAGGCCGAGGAGGGGGCCGGGGGGCCGGATGGGCTCGGGGGGCTGGCCACCGTCGTTAAGGCCTGTCTGCACCAGGCTGAGGCTATGCAGAGTACTGGGTGAGTGAGTTACATATGAACTAGGATTATTATGTTGCCAAGGTTCAGTTCCCTCAGGAATCACATTCTAAAATTCATACAGTCACTGTACTTCTGTACACTATTCATAATATGTATACGCGCATGACTGTAAGTCGCTTTGGATAAAGGTGTCTTCTAAGTTTTTATTTTACCTTTATTTAACTATTCACGTCAGTTAAGAACAAATTTGTATTTTCAATGACGGCCTAGGAACAGTGGGTTAACTGCCTTGTTCAGGGGTAGAACGACAGATTTTTACCTTGTCAGCTCGGGGATTCAATCCAGCAACCTTTCAGTTACTGGCCCAACGCTCTAACCACTAGGCTACCTGTTATTATTAGTGAAGGAGGAACCACACGTGGTTATCTTAGATCCATTGGAAACTGTGGATATTGTTATTGGGCTCCCGAGTGGCGCAGTGGTCTAAGACACTGCATCTCAGTGCAAGAGGCGTCACTGCAGTACCTGGTTCGAATCCAAGATGCATCACATCCGGCCGTGATTGGGAGTCCCATAGGGGGGGTTTGGCCGGGGTAGGCCGTCATTGTAAATAACAATTTGTTCTTAACTAACTTGCCTAGTTAAATAAATACTTTATTGGACTCATATAACTAGTGTATATCTCTGTACAGAAATGCCAGTAAGAACTGGACCAGGATTCAGGACCACTTCTTCTTTGGTGTCTTTCATCCTGTTAGAGACTATAGTGTGGAAGTAAGACACTGCAACCATTGTCTTGTTGATTGATTGTGTGAATTTGAAGTATCAAATGTTGTTGTATGTGAATCTTTTAAAATCTGTTGATTCATTGTAATTTGACCTAATTGCTTAGGGTCTCTAAAAACGAATGAACTGAGTGGTGATTGAGGAGAGACGATGTGTGTAAACTGTCCTTTTCCTCCCGTTCTCCCATGCCAGACCATATTCTACACATTCCCCAGCCTATCAGAGGTGTTTGAGGACGAGTGGATTCCGCCCTGGAAGTTTGAGAAGTTGGTGGACTTCTCCCAGAGTGCATCTCTCCCATTGAGGAACCCTGTCCCTGACCTGAGCCAGATTCAGCCTGGAGACTGGATTCAGCAGGATAAAGGTACATTCCCCTGAGGGGATACATTAAGTTGTATTGAACTGAAAAGGGTATCACCACTAGATGGCAGCAGAGACTGGACCCAACAGTGGAGATCACAGCTATTCAACTATTGGGCTGAAGTACTGCTGCTTCTCCTTTCTACCTGGTAGTTAAATGATCAATTCATGAAATTGATTGGCCAGGTCCCTGATTTTGTAATGAAGGAATGAAAACCAGAAGTGTTCTGGCCCTCCAGGACTTCAGTTTAAAAGCCCTGTTGTAGATGCCTCAGTGTTTGTGTGTTGTTTGTTAGGGGATCAGGATGGTGAGGAGCGCTGGGCCGAGGTCCAGAAGAAGATGACCCCCTGGAGGTTGGGGATCCAGGAACAGGGGCCAGAGCTGGGTCTGGTGCCCCAGCAGAGAGCAGCACGCCTGGGCAAGCTGCACAGTTCCCTCCTGGTGGTTGCCTCGCTCATAGACAAGCCCACCAACCTGGGAGGTTAGTTCATGGTTTTCTATTTAACCTCTATTTAGACAGGTAAGTCAATGCTGAACAGCGTGGTACAGGAGGAATGTTTAACCATCATCTGCTGATCTCTCTGGGTTCTGTGTGTAATGATGAACCATGTTCACTAACCTTGCGTGAGACCTGAAGACTTGCGTTAGCTCCCCAGGCTTGAGCTCAAGGAGCTAACACAGTCATGTAGTGTGCAGGAGACCCTGGTTTGAATCCAGTCTGCCATTTCTATCTAGCTATATTGTATTGCATTGTATTGTATTATTTTCTGTTAGCTACCCAGTATACTTGGTGTTGCTAAGCGTTGCCATGCAAACAGCCAGCAGCAGGCAGCACTACATAAACTAATCAGTCCTAATCACAGTTTGTCTAAGGACCACTAGGACCAAATCATAAGACTGATTTGATGTTCTCCACTGGGCTGTCGTATTGCTGCGCTGCCTGCTGTCTCAGTTTATGTAAGCCTTATGTTGATTTAAAGGAGTTTATACAGGATAAGACCTATTTTAGGAACCAATATTGACTAGTCCAACGCTCTAACCACTAGGCTACCTGCCGCCCGGCTATGCCCAAATAGCACCCTATTCCATTTACATTTACATTTAAGTCATTTAGCAGACGCTCTTATCCAGAGCGACTTACAAATTGGTGCATTCACCTTATAGTATCCAGTGGAACAACCACTTTACAAAAGTGCATCTAAATCTTTTAAGGGGGGGGTTAGAAGGATTACTTTATCCTATCCCAGATATTCCTTGAAGAGGTGGGGTTTCAGGTGTCTCCGGAAGGTGGTGATTGACTCCGCTGTCCTGGCGTCGTGAGGGAGCTTGTTCCACCATTGGGGTGCCAGAGCAGCGAACAGTTTTGACTGGGCTGAGCGGGAACTGTGCTTCCTCAGAGGTAGGGAGGCGAGCAGGCCAGAGGTGGATGAACGGAGTGCCCTTGTTTGGGTGTAGGGCCTGATCAGAGCCTGAAGGTACGGGGGTGCCGTTCCCCTCACAGCTCCGTAGGCAAGCACCATGGTCTTGTAGCGGATGCGAGCTTCGACTGGAAGCCAGTGGAGAGAGCGGAGGAGCAGGGTGACGTGAGAGAACTTGGGAAGGTTGAACACCAGACGGGCTGCGGCGTTCTGGATGAGTTGTAGGGGTTTAATGGCACAGGCAGGGAGCCCAGCCAACAGCGAGTTGCAATAATCCAGACGGGAGATGACAAGTGCCTGGATTAGGACCTGCGCCGCTTCCTGTGTGAGGCAGGGTCGTACTCTGCGAATGTTGTAGAGCATGAACCTACAGGATCGGGTCACCGCCTTGATGTTGGTGGAGAACGACAGGGTGTTGTCCAGGGTCACGCCAAGGCTCTTAGCACTCTGGGAGGAGGACACAAGGGAGTTGTCAACCGTGATGGCGAGATCATGGAACGGGCAGTCCTTCCCCGGGAGGAAGAGCAGCTCCGTCTTGCCGAGGTTCAGCTTGAGGTGGTGATCCGTCATCCACACTGATATGTCTGCCAGACATGCAGAGATGCGATTCGCCACCTGGTTGTCAGAAGGGGGAAAGGAGAAGATTAATTGTGTGTCATCTGCATAGCAATGATATGAGAGACCATGTGAGGATATGACAGAGCCAAGTGACTTGGTGTAAAGCGAGAATAGGAGTGGGCCAAGAACAGAGCCCTGGGGGACACCAGTGGTGAGAGCACGTGGTGCGGAGACAGATTCTCGCCACGCCACCTGGTAGGAGCGACCTGTCAGGTAGAACGCAATCCAAGCGTGGGCGGCGCCGGAGATGCCCAGCTCGGAGAGGGTGGAGAGGAGGATCTGATGGTTCACGGTATCAAAGGCAGCAGATAGGTCTAGAAGGATGAGAGCAGAGGAGAGAGAGTTAGCTTTAGCAGTGCGGAGAGCCTCCGTGACACAGAGAAGAGCAGTCTCAGTTGAATGCCCAGTCTTGAAACCTGACTGATTAGGATCAAGAAGGTCATTCGAGAGAGATAGCAAGAGAGCTGGCCAAGGACGGCACGTTCAAGAGTTTTGGAGAGAAAGGAAAGAAGGGATACTGGTCTGTAGTTGTTGACATCGGAGGGATCGAGTGTAGGTTTTTTCAGAAGGGGTGCAACTCTCGCTCTCTTGAAGACGGAAGGGACGTAGCCAGCGGTCAAGGATGAGTTGATGAGCGAGGTGAGGTAGGGGAGAAGGTCTCCGGAAATGGTCTGGAGAAGAGAGGAGGGGATAGGGTCAAGTGGGCAGGTTGTTGGGCGGCCGGCCGTCACAAGACGCGAGATTTCATCTGGAGAGAGAGGGGAGAAAGAGGTCAAAGCACAGGGTAGGGCAGTGTGAGCAGGACCAGCAGTGTCGTTTGACTTAGCAAACGAGGATCGGATGTCGTCAACCTTCTTTTCAAAATGGTTGACGAAGTCATCCGCAGAGAGGGAGGAGGGGGGGGGGGGGGGGGAGGAGGATTCAGGAGGGAGGAGAAGGTAGCAAAGAGCTTCCTAGGGTTAGAGGCAGATGCTTGGAGTTTAGAGTGGTAGAAAGTGGCTTTAGCAGCAGAGACAGAAGAGGAAAATGTAGAGAGGAGGGAGTGAAAGGATGCCAGGTCCGCAGGGAGGCGAGTTTTCCTCCATTTCCGCTCGGCTGCCCGGAGCCCTGTTCTGTGAGCTCGCAGTGAGTCGTCGAGCCACGGAGCAGGAGGGGAGGACCGAGCCGGCCTGGAGGATAGGGGACAGAGGAAATCAAAGGATGCAGAGAGGGAGGAGAGGAGGGTTGAGGAGGCAGAATCAGGAGATAGGTTGGAGAAGGTTTGAGCAGAGGGAAGAGATGATAGGATGGAAGAGGAGAGAGTAGCGGGAGAGAGAGAGCGAAGGTTGGGACGGCGCAATACCATCCGAGTAGGGGCAGAGTGAGAAGTGTTGGATGAGAGCGAGAGGGAAAAGGATACAAGGTAGTGGTCGGAGACTTGGAGGGGAGTTGCAATGAGATTAGTGGAAGAACAGCATCTAGTAAAGATGAGGTCAAGCGTATTGCCTGCCTTGTGAGTAGGGGGGGAAGGTGAGAGGGTGAGGTCGAAAGAGGAGAGGAGTGGAAAGAAGGAGGCAGAGAGGAATGAGTCGAAGGTAGACGTGGGGAGGTTAAAGTCACCCAGAACTGTGAGAGGTGAGCCATCCTCAGGAAAGGAACTTATCAAGGCGTCAAGCTCATTGATGAACTCTCCAAGGGAACCTGGAGGGCGATAAATGATAAGGATGTTAAGCTTGAAAGGGCTGGTAACTGTGACAGCATGGAATTCAAATGAGGAGATAGACAGATGGGTCAGGGGAGAAAGAGAGAATGTCCACTTGGGAGAGATGAGGATTCCAGTGCCACCACCCCGCTGGCTCGATGCTCTAGGGGTATGCGAGAACACGTAGTCAGACGAGGAGAGAGCAGTAGGAGTAGCAGTGTTATCTGTGGTAATCCATGTTTCCGTCAGCGCCAGGAAGTCTAGGGACTGGAGGGTAGCATAGGCTGAGATGAACTCAGCCTTGTTGGCCGCAGACCGGCAGTTCCAGAGGCTGCCGGAGACCTGGAACTCCACGTGGGTCGAGCGCGCTGGGACCACCAGGTTAGAGTGGCAGCGGCCACGCGGTGTGGAGAGTTTGTATGGCCTGTGCAGAGGCGAGAGAGCAGGGATAGACAGACACATAGTAGACAAGCTACAGAAGAGGCTACGCTAATGCAAAGGAGATTGGAATGACAAGTGGACTACACGTCTCGAATGTTCAGGAAGTTAAGCTTACGTTGCAAAAATCTTATTGACTAAAATGATACAGTACTGCTGGCTGGTGGAGTAGGCTAGCTAGCAGTGGCTGCGTTGTTGACTTTGAACGTGTAGCTGGCTAGGTAACCTCGATAGTTTCAGTACTACACCTTGTCATGATACAAAGCAACTTTGTAGCTAACATAACACTAATCAAGACGTTCCTTGTAATGTATTTAGTTTCTACAATGCTGCTCGTCGGTAATAGTTGGCTGGGTTAGGAAAAACGGCGTCGTGGGGGACGGAAATAGCTGGCTAGCTAACCTCGATGGCTGGCTAGCTAACAATTATCAAGCTATGACAAAGACAACTAAGTAGCTAGCTAGGTAACACTGCACTGCACTAGTAGAGCCCTGTTTTCCCTGGTCAAAGGTAGTACACTATATAGGGAACAGGGTGCCATTCAGGGCACAGACACGATAATATAAAAGAGGGTGTTACTTGGACTGTAAATGTTTATTAATTTATCCACAGAAGGATCAAGATAACATGGGAGGATAACGTGTTTGTTCTGTCTAGCCCTGACTGTCCCCTGCCTCTTGTCCAGGCTGTTTAGCCTAGGATATAACCTCCCTAGATGTCTGGTCCAGGCTGTTTGGTCTAGGATACAACCTCCCCAGATGTCTGGTCCAGGCTGTTTGGTCTAGGATACAACCTCCCCAGATGTCTGGTCCAGGCTGTTTGGTCTAGGATACAACCTCCCCAGATGTCTGGTCCAGGCTGTTTGGTCTAGGATACAACCTCCCCAGATGTCTGGTCTAGGCTGTTTGGTCTAGGATACAACCTCCCCAGATGTCTGGTCCAGGCTGTTTGGTCTAGGATACAGCCTCCCCAGATGTCTGGTCCAGGCTGTTTGGTCTAGCATACAACCTCCCCAGATGTTTGGCCTAGGATACAACCTCCCCAGATGTCTGGTCCAGGCTGTTTGGTCTAGCATACAACCTCCCCAGATGTTTGGCCTAGGATACAACCTCCCCAGAAGTCTGGTCCAGGCTGTTTGGCCTAGGATACAACCTCCCCAGATGTCTGGTCCAGGCTGTTTGCTCTAGGATACAACCTCCACAGATGTTTGGCCTAGGATACAACCTCCCCAGATGTCTGGTCCAGGCTGTTTGGCCTAGGATACAACCTCCCCAGATGTTTGGCCTAGGATACAACCTCCCCAGATGTCTGGTCCAGGCTGTTTGGTCTAGGATACAACCTCCCCAGATGTTTGGCCTAGGATACAACCTCCCCAGATGTCTGGTCCATGTTGTTTAGTCTAGGATACAACCTCCCCAGATGTCAGGTCCAGGCTGTTTGGTCTAGGATATAGCCTCCCCAGATGTACATGCTGTTTGGTCTAGGATACAACCTCCCCAGATGTCTGGTCCAGGCTGTTTGGTCTAGGATACAACCTCCCCAGATGTCTGGTCCAGGCTGTTTGGTCTAGGATACAACCTCTCCAGATGTCTGGTCCAGGCTGTTTGGTCTAGGATACAACCTCCCCAGATGTCTGGTCCAGGCTGTTTGGTCTAGGATACAACCTCCCCAGATGTCTGGTCCAGGCTGTTTGGTCTAGGATACAACCTCCCCAGATGTCTGGTCCAGGCTGTTTGGTCTAGGATACAACATCTCCAGATGTCTTGTTGTGTAATGAATTTAAAAAAAAAAAATTTAATCAAATGTTTTTTTCCTTTGGATGCACTATATACAGGTAATGTCTGTATAACCGTTTGTATCCCACAGAAATGTTAAAAAGCCGCTGGTTGTTGACTTGGTCATTTGTTGACTCATTCCTTTTGTCTTACATGGTCACTCACTCAGAAACACCTTATGTAAGACTTTGCATGTTAGAGAACGATAGCGATTTGTTAAGCTAACCTTTAGGATATATGTTGCCATCATACTTGTAGATTTAGCACACAGAGACATTTTGTACATATTTTTCTATATTAGGAATCAGACTCAATGGTACTGCAAAAAGTTCTGGATGTGTCCACATAGGTTTTTAGGTTGATACTATACATAGAGATAGGCTACATCATATGCATACCGTAGAGATAATACTGTGGTAAATCTTTCATTGATCCAATACATGATTAACAACAAATACAATGAAATGTAATACAATGAAAATCTAATGAAATGAAAATGTAATACAGTGTAAATGTAAATCAAATATATTTATACAAGGTAATATGTTAAAACAGACTTGGTACACTGCAGTTTGTCATCGTAGATGTGTCTAGTTCATCACCTCGATGTCCCATTTTTAAAGGTCGACTTTGGGGAAAAAACTCAAAGAATGCAGTTAAACTGTGTAACTGATCAATGCACCGTCATACAACTTAATTTAATGCTTAAAAAATTAAATGGATGAATACTACATTTGGTTACAGAAGTGCCATTTCTTACCGATCTCTACAGCTTCTGTCCAAAAATAAATCCTCAGAAATGATGTCAACACTGAAGGAGTAAACAGCAGACCCTGAAAGGAGGGAGATGTGAATCTGACTCTCACTAATCCCTCTCCGACCATATACTTGAGCAGTGGAATCTGCTAAGATAAACTCATCTTCGTAGTACTAGCTACTAACATTATGCTATTTACTAATGTTAGCTAGGCTAACGCAAGCACACTGGCTTGCTACAGTGACTAGTTTTGCTAACGAACTAGTTACGATAGAAAACCGTTGGTGTCAGCTAATACAGTTCCTTTTTCTGGCGAGTAGGAGTAACTTCAGATGAACCACCAAAGGCACAACCCGTTTCTGTTCAAACATTGAGAAAGGGGCGGAGTTTGACAGGTTCCGTCGCCAAAGTTGACCTTTTAATGTCAGCTTTGGGCGGCAGGTAGCCTAGTGGTTAGAGAGTTGGGCTAGTAACTGAAAGGTTGCTGGATCGAATCCCTGAACTGACAAAAAAAAATCTGTCGTTCTGCCCCTGAACAAGGCAGTTAACCCACTGTTCCCCGGTAGGCCGTCATTGTAAATAGGAATGTGTTCTTAACTGACTTGCCTAGTTAAATAAAGGTTCAATTTTAAAACATTTAGAAATGTGAGAACCATTTTAGGTATTTTTGTTCAGGGATTCTAACCCTGAAAAGTCTCTTCTTTCTTAGTTCTTATCACTCTTTCCTCCACCCTGCTTAAAGTGTCTTGGTATAAGAATGAGAGCGATAAGGTATTATTTATCCAAGTCTTTGACTAGAAAGGGTTCCTTTTCTTTGAGTGCAGTAAAGAATGCAGCTTTGACATGTGGTCCACCTGAATTCAGTGCCTCATCTTGGCCTGGCGGGTCGGTGCAGCGCTGATATTTGCATTGATCTCTTCACCGATCACGCCCTTTGTGAAGAGAATATCTGCTATGGCAAACACATTATTGACTTTTTGAATGAGCTGTGATCTGAATTCATCTACAAACTCACTGTCTCTTGTGGATGAATCATCTCTGTATTCCTCTGTTCGTATTTCAGCTTTCCATGCAGATTCTCCCCTCTCACTTATCAACTCCATCTCAAAGTCCATCGCAGCGTCCTTTATGTACACCTCAAAGTAGTTTGGCCTGGTGCTTCTCAGCTTGATCGTTTGTGGCGTAATCGAGGATTGACACGAGGTCTTGAGGGCGAAGCGACTCCCCTTCCAAAGAGACTTCTTTGGCTTTGGAAGTCTTAAGAATCCATATGACTTCTCCTGTGCCTCCACCTCCCGTGCTAGAGAAGGATCACATCGGATCAGATATGTGTGTAAGGTGAGGAGTGCTCTGGTGGACCTAAAGATCAGAAGGTCACAGTGCACTCTCCAATGCAACATACGTCTCAGTACCAAACCCCTGCCAGAGAAGGAGGGATGAAGCAGTTTGGCATGGAACCGCGTCACCTCATCTACTTCTTCAAGAAGCACTCTGTTGTCTTTCACATGTAGAACCTTTATGTCTTCTCTCAAGCAGGATTGTGGGTAGTCTGGATCTATACAGACAAAGTGTGGCAGATGAATTTCTTCTAGTTTGCCAGAAATCATTGTGATGTCCAGTAATGGACCTCCTTCTTCAAACCGCATGTTGTTCAGAGTGGCCCTGTGAGGCTCCCAGGAACTGAACTGGTATTGCAGGCTGACTTTGCTCTCACATACCCACCGCAGCCCTGATAAGATGCACTCGTAATGCCCTGCTGCAGAAGAGTCAAGTGTGTAGACGGTGGTCTCATCCTCTGTAGACACGGAGGGTTCAACCTGAATCCAGAACATTGAGCTCTTTATATGGTTGCAATTCAAACATCCCTTTGGACTATTGGTTTTAAGGCCAAACTCTTTTTGGAGACATATTTGACTCTGAATAGTTGACTCTGATCTTTTTGGCCAGTTTAGTGATGATTGTTCCTACTGAATCCAGTGCCTTGTTGTAGAACTGTCTCATTGTTCCAGTGATGACGCTACTACCATCCTTTTGACCAGGACTAAGTTTGTCCATGATATTTGTCTGTATGACGTCAAGCCTATCTATCATTAAGTGCTGTTGTAAATTACAATGCAAATCATCAGCAAGAGACCGAAGAATTCCAGCTAAATTCTCAATTTCCTCTTCACCAGGTTCTTTGCTTTCAATGATGTTTGAGAGCTCTTCAAGTCGTGACAACTGGGGTAGGAGAGGGGTTGACTGTTCAGGAGTGCTAGGTTCACAGTCATCATCATGTTGATCTTTTGATGTGGCCATTTTCACTCCAAAGGGGCAATCTGCAGTGGCTGCATCAATGTTTGGGTTTAGCCATTGATTCTAGAACAACATAACTTATACATTTTTTTTAACCTTTATTTAACTAGGCAAGTCAGTTAAGAAGCAAATTCTTATTTACAATGATGGCCTACCTTGGCCAAACCCGGACGACGCTGGGGCTATTGTGCGCCGCCCTATGGGACTCCCAATCACGGCCGGATGTGATACAGCCTGGATTCGAACCAGGGACTGTAGTGATGCCTCTTGCACTGAGATGCAGTGCCTTAGACCACTGAGCTACTCGAGAGCCCAGAAATGCCAAATGAGCTTAGTTCAACTGTCTTACCCCATCAACCCAAAATATAAGCTAGTTATATGGCAACATTTGTAAACATTGTAATTGTAAACAAATACGGTATAGCCTCCAAAAAAATATATATATATATCCTACTGTGTATCAGTTGTAATCCACTTTCTACTGGAAATGTCTAGCCAGTTTCCCTTTTTATTGTCCAAACGTCACCTTGAGAACTTCCTCTCCCAATCTCAGTTAGTTCCCCACCTGACAGACAACGAATGAATGAACGAATGAACGAATGAATGAATGAATGTCCAAATAAACAAAAGAAAGAAAGAAGAGAACTGCTGTGAAGTAGCCTTTCAGTCTGTATGAGTTACTTTCAGTTTTAAGATGGGTGTGGACTGTGATTGGCTTTAATGCAGTCACATGGTCTTTGGATAAAGGTGGATATTTTTAAGGTGGATTTTAAACAATATGATATTTTATACAGGGTGGCTATCATAGTGTTAGATTCCAAACAGCGATTTAAATGTGACTTCCAAAGGCTGCAACTTGTGCATCCCACAGAACCAAAGTCCTTTGGAGATTGTATGTTCAAACAGCAAATGTTTTCACACTTTTACAGTGTTAGTTTCATCAGCTCATACAAAACGCAGGAAACAAAATGTAGACTTCACTGGGCCTTTAAAAAAAATGTGCATGCTCTGTCTGAAGATAATATCACCTTAGACCTGTAGCATACAAATAACTGAAACATGTAAATAGTGTTAGATATGCATCTGTTGGTCACAA
Organism: Salmo salar; assembly: GCF_965601325.2. Taxonomy (NCBI): domain Eukaryota; kingdom Metazoa; phylum Chordata; class Actinopteri; order Salmoniformes; family Salmonidae; genus Salmo; species Salmo salar. The sequence continues at coordinate 33,277,039 of NC_138308.1, read as the reverse complement.
ATACCTTTAAAAAAAAAATGTTTTAACCGGTTACGATGCAAACTGCAGTCAGGTCAAGACCATGATGAGGATGACGAGCACACAGATGAGCTTCCCTGAGGCGGTTTCTGACAGTTTGTCCAGAAATTATTTGGTTGTGTAAACCCACAGTTTCATCAGCTGTCTGGGTGGCTATTCTCAGACGATCCCGCAGGTGAAGAAGCCGGAAATTGAAGGTCCTGGGTTGGCTTGGTTACGCGTGGTCTGCGGTTGTGAGGCCAGTTGGACGTACTGCCAAATTCTCAAAAACGATGTTGGAGGCGGCTTATGGTAGAGGAATGCACATTTCATTATCTGGCAACAGCTCTGGTGGACATTCCTGCAGTCAGCATGCCAATTGCACGCTCTCTCAAAACTTGAGACATCTGTGGCATTGTGTGACAAAACTGCACATTTTAGAGTGGCCTTTTATTGTCCCCAGCACAAGGTGCACTTGTGTAATGATCATGCTGTTTTTAACCAGCTTCTTGATTTGCCAAACCTGTCAGGTGGATGGATTATCTTGGTAAAGGAGAAATGCTCACTAACAGGGATGTAAACAAATTTGTGCTCAAAATCTGAGACAAATAAGCTATTTGTACGTATGGAAATGTCTGGCATCTTATTTCAGCTCATGAAACATGGGACCAACACTTTATATGTTGCATTTATTATTGTGTTCAGTGTAGTATGTGTTGGACAGTCTTTGCCAAGTCAGTGATAAACACTTTCGCTCTCACTCTCTCTTGCCCTCTCTTTGTCTCTCTCTCTCTCTCTCTGTCTGTGTGCGTGTGTGAAGGTCTGTGTAGGACGTGTGAGATCTTTGGGGCTAGTGGTCTGGTGTTGGACAGTCTTCGCCACGTCAGTGACAAACACTTCCAGGCCCTGAGTGTCTCCTCTGAGCTATGGCTCCCCCTACTGGAGGTAGGTAACAACACTTTAGTAGCCTAAACCACAGTTGTCAAGGTCATTCCACGGAGGGCTGAGTGTGTGTGTGTCTGTGATTGATGAATTAAGGTCACTAATTAGTTAGGAACTCTCCTCACCTGGTTGTCTAGGTTTTAATTGAGAGGAAAAAACAAAAACCAGCAGACATTTGGCCCTCCATGGAATGATTTGGACACCCTTGATCTAAAGTCTCCAGTGCTGTAGTGGAGGGTAATTGCACCTTTTTCAGTGCAGATGTAAAGGAAGGAGGACAGCAGAACACTCTAGAATATTGAGATGCTCACCAAGTTATTTCACTCTACTGTGTTTAGCTTACTTTTTAGCCAGTTAAAAAAGTGTTATGTTAACATATCTTTGTGTCTCTACCAGGTGAAGCCCGTAGACCTAGCTGACTTCCTGCAGCTGAAGAAGAGGGAGGGCTACTGCATTGTGGGAGTGGAGCAGACAGCCAATAGTCAGAGTCTAAAGGACTACAGGTTCCCTGAGAAGACTCTGTTACTGCTGGGGTAAAACCACTCTCTGTAGGACAGCAGAGCACATTGTCATGTCCAGTTGTATATAACTTTGTGTCATATTGGAAGTATTTTCTGCTTCAACACAAGCCATGACATGAAATGCAATTATTCATTAACAGACAAACCACACACATGAACAATCAATGCATGACATACTTATTGCACATCAATTCACTGACTTTACTGTCTAAACACACATGTACATACACAGCCATGACCGGGACTGTCTTACGGGTCAGCTGACAAGGCTCTTTAATGGGATCTCAATAATGGAGTGAGTGTTCCCCTGGGCCCCTATCAGGCAGACGCACACACAGCTCTGCTTCCTGCTGCAGTGAGGAGACGTGCGCAGGCATGCTGGTCTCTAATGGGTGCTCTGTGGAGGGAAGAACAGGGAACACATGCTACAGCCATGCATCACTGACATACACATATACAGTTGAAGTCGTAAGTTTACATACACCTCAGCCAAATAGATTTAAACTTAGTTTTTCACAGTTCCTGACATTTAATCCTAGTAAAAAGTCCCTGTCTTAGGTCAGTTAGGATCACCAATTTATTTTAAGAATGTGAAATGTCAGAATAATAGTAGAGAGAATGATTTATTTCAGATTTAATTTCTTTCATCACATTCCCAGTGGGTAAGACGTTTACATACATTCAATTAGTATTTGGTAGCATTGCCTTTAAATTGTTTAACTTGGGTAAAATGTTTCGGGTAGCCTTCCACAAGCTTCCCACAATAAGTTGGGTGAATTTTGGCCCATTCCTCCTGACAGAGCTGGTGTAACTGAGTCAGGTTTGTAGGCCTCCTTGCTCGCACATGCTTTTTCAGTTCTGCCCACAAATGTTCTATAGGATTGAGGTCAGGGCTTTGTGATGGCCACTCCAATACCTTGACTTTGTTGTCCTTAAGCCATTTTGCCACAACTTTGGAAGTATGCTTGGGGTCATTGTCAATTTGGAAGACCCATTTGCGACCAAGCTTTAACTTCCTGACTGATGTCTTGAGATGGTGCTTCAATATATCCACATCATTTCCCTTCCTCATGATGCCATTTATTTTGTGAAGTGCACCTGTCCCTCCTGCAGCAAAGCACCCCCACAACATGATGCTGCCACCCCCATGCTTCACGGTTGGGATGGTGTTCTTCGGCTTGCAAGCCTCCCTCTTTTTCCTCCAAACCTAACGATGGTCATTATGGCCAAACAGTTCTATTTTTGTTTCATCAGACCAGAGGACATTTCTCCAAAAAGTACAATCTTTGTCCCCATGTGCAGTTGCAAACCGTAGTCTGACTTCTTTATGGCGGTTTTGGAGCAGTGGCTTCTTCCTTGCTGAGCGACCTTTCAGGTTATGTCGATATAGGACTCGTTTTACTGTGGATATAGATACTTTTGTACCTGTTTCCTCCAGTATCTTCAAAGTCCTTTGCTGTTGTTCTGTGATTTATTTGCACTTTTCGCACCAAAGTATGTTCATCTCTAGGAGACAGAACTTGTCTCCTTCCTGAGCGGTATGACGGCTGCGTGGTCCCATGGTGTTTATACTTGCGTACTATTGTTTGTACAGATGAACGTGGTATCTTCAGGCGTTTGGAAATTTCTCCCAAGGATGAACCAGACTTGTGGAGGTCTACAATGTTTTTCTGAGGTCTTGGCTGATTTCTTTTGATTTTCCCATGATGTCAAGCAAAGAGGCACTGAGTTTGAAGGTAGGCCTTGAAATACATACACAGGTACACCTCCAATTGACTCAAATGATGTCAATTTGCCTATCAAAAGCTTCTAAAACCATGACATAATTTTCTGGAATTTTCCAAGCTGTTTAAAGGCACAGTCAACTTAGTGTATGTAAACTTTCTGACCCACTGGAATTGTGATACAGTGAATGATAGGTGAAATAATCTGTCTGTGAATAATCGTTGGAAAAATGACTTGTGTCATGCACAAAGTAGATGTCCTAACCGACTTGCCAAAACTATAGTTTGTTAACAAGAAATGTGTGGAGTGGCTGAAAAACGACTTTTAATGACTCCAACCTAAGTGTATGTAAACTTCAGACTTTGTGTGTGTGTGTGTGTGTGTGTGTGTGTGTGTGTGTGTGTGTGTGTGTGTGTGTGTGTGTGCGCACACACACACACACACACACACAAGCTACAGAATGATGTTTGATCAATAGACACACATCGTTCAGTAATACAGGTTTTTTCTCTACTGTGTGTACCGTCTCCAAACGGCCTCTCTGTTATTAGTGTGTTACTGGAGGCTGATCATTCCTGGGTTGGGTGGTTGAGCTCAGTCAAACATACAGGGTTTGTTTAAGCTGAGAGGGCCGAGGAGAGCTGCTATTTGTAATGAACACAACAAGGCAAAGTGTATCTCGCACTCAGTCAACACGCACACACACACACCAGCACACACACACACCAGCACACACACACACCAGCACACACACACAGCCATTAGTCAGTGATCACTCCACCTGTTGTCTGCTCTGTTCCAGCACAGCAGGGTGTTTGTCTAATGTAACCCATTACAACCATACTATCTGTACCTGTCTCTGTCATATTGTTTACAGCAGGCCAGGGTGAATGTTCTGTAGATCAGTGACTAAGGCCGGGATTCAACCCCAATGCCCCTTTTCGGCTATGCACCTATTTTAAAGGCATTGCTCTCGCATTTGCGGAGACCACATTGTAGGTAACCACTGCATATGTCGGCTCAATTGGAAATTACCTTTAAATGTCAGTCGCGTGGATCTATATATATCTGGATCTAACACGGTTCTAAATGAACTTCGACCTTACGCTATAGAAGTAGAATGACATTGACTTGAATGGGAATGTCCAGTGTTCCAGTCCTTTTATTTCTGTGGACCAACATCCTATCTCGTCTCCTAGCACTGTGTTCCATATTTCACCTGTCTAGTTATTCTCCTTTTATTCATACTTTCTCTCTCACTCTCTCCTCCCCCCTCTCCCTCCTTCCCCTCCCTCCTCCCCCTCCCTCCCCCCTACTTTAGTAATGAGCGTCAGGGTATCCCAGCTAACCTGCTCCAGCTGTTGGACGTGTGTGTGGAGATCCCTCAGCAAGGTGTCATCCGTTCCCTCAACGTACACGTGAGCGCCGCCCTGCTGGTTTGGGAGTACACCCGCCAGTACCTGCCCTCTACTGGAGTGAAGTCACACTGAAACAGGGAGGGACGACCTGGACTTGTCCGATAAGAAACAAACATTTTCACTCTGTTGCAAAATGTTTTTTAAAATGTTTTCCATTGAGTGCACTAATGAACACGACCCTAGTGTCGGGGTAAACCCACCAGTACCTACCCCCTACTGGCCCTGCTACGGAGTAGGGTGAAGTTGCCCCTTTACATTGTAGTCATTAAGCAGACACTCTTATCCAGAGCGACTTACACTAGTGAGTACATACATTTTCATAGTGGTCCCCCGTGGGAATCGAACCCACAACCCTGGTGTTGCAAGCACCACGCTCTACTAACTGAGCCACACAGGGCCTTTCCCCACTAATGATTAAGGTTAGAATTGGGGCAGGGGAAGCTGATCCTATATCTGTACCTACAGGCAACTTCAGCCCAGACCTAGTGAATCTGCTGTGGTGACTGACCCCTCTCTGTAAGGCCCTAACCCTGCTGGTGTGGGGGTACACCCGCCATTACCCCCCCCCCCCCCCCTACTGGCCCTGCAGCTGGGGTGACCTCTGAACCTGAACCTAGGCACAGATCTAAGATCAGCTTGAATGCCTTCCCCAAGTCCTAACCTTAACCATTTGAGGGGAAAACGTGCCACTGACCCAACAGAAACCCAGTGTCAACCTCACCCTACTGCAGGCCTCTGAGATCTGGTCATGAAGGAAAGGAGACTAGGAGTCTAGGAGACTAGGAGAGGAATTGACCTCAATTCTATTGTTATGCTGTTCAAACCAGAGAGTTTCTTGTTATTGTCAAAGTCCCACCTCAGGCAGGTGTCAGTCATCAAAGGAGAAACCATTTACTTACCTCTTCCATATGCTGTGAGCATAAGGTCACAGTTTATGTGTTTTGTAGAATTTTTTTAATTCATTTTATCCTTTTTTTACCGTTTAAAATGCAGCCTTAACCCTCCAATTGGCCATAGATGTAGAGAATGGATGTTATAGTCTTACAAGTGGTGACTTGTTATTAAACCTAGAACCCATCTCCAGATCCCTTGGAGGTTATTTCCGCTTTAGCCGTGGCTAGATATTACATTAGAATATTCCAATGCGTTAGCTGCTTGTCGTTTGGACAGGGTCATGTTTCCAAGTGCTATCCCAGTAAAGCAGCAGACACCTGATTTTCCCCGAGTCTCTGTTTTTTCTCTATGGTATTAAACATTGTACAATGCTTTTTATGGAGTGGAGAAATTGTTGGAGAACGTAATGCATATTTTTAACAAATAAAACAATTATTTCCTAAGAACTCTGTTGTTTTTCTTATCACACACATTTGGTTGATTTATGTTTTTCTTTACAAACCATGTTATTTGTCACGGAGCCGTTCATAGCGCAGAAAGAACATTCGCTCACAGTACTTCACCGAAAGGTGCCGTGCGCCACGCCCAACTTTGACCAAGAATAACGTTGCGCAGGTGAACGAACCACTGAGCGGTGCGGCGGGGACAGACCGGTAGAGGATAGGAACAATGGATAATGAGAAGGAAAAGTATTTACAAGATGACTAGAATGTATGTCGTTTACCCTGTGTAGAATTAATAGCCTATGGATATTTGGCGTCCAAAACTATTTCCAACCAGTATCAACAAAAAGTTTCAACGAGGCTAAATACCATCAAAAATGGAGCAGCTAGATGGCGCTTGGCTGGATACAAGTGCCCCTTTCCCGGATGAGATGCGGATTTCAGTCCGGAATGCGACATCGACGGCCGAGGCTCGGCTCAACTTGTCCCCCCGAACTAAACTGGTTCTGGAGGTGCTGATGGTGTTGATGTGTCTCGGCGCAGTCACAGGTGTGTGTCATAACGCAGATGCGCAACTGCAAGGAACACCTTTATTTTCATACAGCTCATGAAAATTTACTTCATATTCTCCAATAAGTGAATCACTTTTTAGTTTTCACTGACTTCCAGTTATAAGCGTTATCTTCATTGTAGCATTAGACGCCCTTTATGTTCCCCTCCTCCGTACAAGCCATTGGGCTCCTATAATGGTTTTAATTGAAATGTTGGGTTTAAGAGGTGTTAAACCCTGATTAAAAAGGCTCAGAACACTGATTAAAGATGCCCCGAACACTGATTTGGAGAGCCTTTTATGCCTGTGTAAAATAATCAAGGGGAAACGCTGGCGTGATGCCTGCTGTTCAAGCCCCGCTGGGTGCTGCTATACATTGGTGCTAGATGTCTCTCTGTGATGTGCTTTCTTTTAGAATGACACTGGCGATGTTTGCGATTAAAGCACCACAAGCATCGAAATATTGTTTTTGATGTTGCCTTATTCTTTCAATGGATTTTGTAGCAATGGCTTTTCATAGAAAAATGCTTTGAGACCTCTACAGAAGGCCTACTCTGAAACTTGCTGTATAAATTAAAGCTGCAATCAGCAGTTGAAACAACAACCAAGCGTTGTCCCTGCCCCCGTTCCTCTACACAGCTGACCGTTGGGCCTGAAGAAATATAACCACTCTCAAATTCATAGACGGAGCTATGGATGCAAAGACTGACCATCCAGGAGATCAAATGATAGTTTTAACCATGTTGAGGCTATATTGTGTCTTTACATTTACTTTGTTTACCAACATTGGTGTAAAACAAGTTTATATTTTTGGTTTTGATGAGGTATGACAGGTGAACTAAGCTCATGAGGCATTTATAAGTTATATTCTTCAACAATCAATGGGTACATACAGATAACTGCCAAAATAAAGGAAACACTTGAGTAAATACAAAGTGTATATTGAAAGCAGGTGCTTCAACACAGGAGTGGTTCCTGAGTTAATTAAGCAATGATCATTCCATCATGCTTAGGGTCATGTAGAAAAATACCCAGTTGCCCATTATTTTGGCTACCATGGCTAGAAGAGATCTCATTTGTGGGTGTGTCAGTCACCCAGTCAGTCAGTCACCCAGTCACCCAGTCAGTCAGTCAGTCAGTCAGTCAGTAACCAGATCCCAACCCAACGGAACACTTATGTGAGATTCTGGAGTTTTCCACCATCATTTTCCACCATCATCAACAAAACACAAAATGATGACATTTCTCGTGGAAGAGTGGTGTTTCATCCCTCCAATAAAGTTCCAAACAATTGTAGAATCTATTCCAAGCTGTTCTGACGGTGCGTGGTGGCCCAGCGCCCTATGAAGACGCTTTATGTTGGTTTCCTTTATTTTGGCAGTTACCTATATCATTAATTTACAGAGGTGGGACCGAATCACTATTATTCGGGTCACAAGCAAGTCTCAAGTCATAAGGTCCAAGTCTCAAGTCATAAGGTCCAAGTCTCAAGTCATAAGGTCCAAGTCTCAAGTCCAGTCACAAATAGAACTGGTCGAGTCTGGAGTCAAGTCCAAGTCGTGCATTGTAAGAGCAAGTCAAGTCTCAAGTCAAGTAAAATAAAACATCGATACATGTAATGACTTCAACTACAAATCTGTCTATTTATTGAGGCTACGAGACAGCCCTTTTCATTATTTTGTCTACAACACATTTTGATGATGTAATAATGAATTTGAACAACAAATTCCAAATGCAAGCTTCATAAGTAAATTATCAATTTTAATCAATTTCGACAAACCAAAAGACAAGTAGGCCTATGCTAGTAATTGTGTCGCTTGATGGCCCATTGCTGGTGAGCTTGTAAAGTAAACAGTTCATATTATTTTGGAGCTGCATATTTATTTATGGAAATCCTCTCTCTCTACAATTTGACGTTTGCCGGCACCCGATCCTATAGTTGTACAGCAAATCAGCAATCTGTTTGCTAGATCATTGTTTCCTAAACGTTTTGACCGGAGTGCGCCAAAAATGTGCGGTTCAACGCTCGAGAACTCCAGCGCACGCACATGCACACGCGAACACAATCTCTGAGCAGATGTAGCCTGTCGTTGCCATAGAAATAAGAATTCATACAGCCATAAACGGTTATGCATTTTCAAAACACAAGATACAGAATTAAACTGCGTTTTACACCTGCATTTTGAGCTGAAAGTCATTCATGTCAATCAATATCGACTAGGGATATCATGTCACTTCTCTAGAGTCCAGAGCAAGCAGCATCATAACGCTTCGAACACACCGACAGTGTTTTGGCGCAAATTAGTAAACGGCATAATCTGGATATGTATGCAACAAAACTTCAACATTCACCTTCTGCTACCATTTCTGTCAAGCCGTTTAAAGCATACAGTTTGACGCATACGTTCGATAAATCCAACGTATGCACCACACCGAACGCACTGCAACGCAATGCTGCAAAGCAAACGCAGCGTTTCATTGGAAATGAATGTAATTCTGGTGTTCCAAAACGCAAATTTACTGTAGGTGTGTTCGGTTACAAGGCCTACCCACTGTATGCAGCGGAGGTTCTGCATTCACTATAGCCATAAATTCCCCAGAATATGTTACATCATCATCCCATAAGTATTGAAGGCAGTGCGATGTTACAGCTATCTTATGACATATAGCCAATACACAGAACTGAGGTACTATATATACAGCTTAATTAACTCACCCAAACTAGGCCTATCTGAAATATGAAAATGATAAATGAAATTGCCAGGTAGACTGTTGTTCTGGTAAAGATGCTCTGTAACAGATTGCTGAGCTATATATGGATAATAAGATGCTCTGTACAGATTGCTGAGCTGTATATGGATAATAAGATGCTCTGTACAGATTGCTGAGCTGTATATGGATAATAAGATGCTCTGTAACAGATTGCTGAGCTGTATATGGATAATAAGATGCTCTGTAACAGATTGCTGAGCTGTATATGGATAATAAGATGCTCTGTAACAGATTGCTGAGCTGTATATGGATAATAAGATGCTCTGTAACAGATTGCTGAGCTGTATATGGATAATAAGATGCTCTGTACAGATTGCTGAGCTGTATATGGATAATAAGATGCTCTGTAACAGATTGCTGAGCTGTATATGGATAATAAGATGCTCTGTAACAGATTGCTGAGCTGTATATGGATAATAAGATGCTCTGTACAGATTGCTGAGCTGTATATGGATAATAAGATGCTCTGTAACAGATTGCTGAGCTGTATATGGATAATATCAATGCAGGCTACTCTGTTTTTACCAGGCAAAACCGGAGAGGATGAAACAAGTGATTTTTGGTCACTTATCTGGATATGTGCGGGGCGGCCGATGCTGCAGACTGGTCATTGGTCAACACTCAGTACGCACATCTTTTCGGTTCTGAAGCACAGATGAGATGTTTTTGAGAAAGGAATTTGGTGTAATGCCATCGGCCTATGTTGGTGACCAGATCGAATAGGCTTAGTTACACATATACAATATGCAAATGGTTGTAGCCTATTAAAACAATTTCTATGAAAAATATATTTTTTCCATTCAGTTTCACACTCTGACCGCCAAACCCCTTCTCACGACCAACCCCCACTTTGAGAACCACTAGCTCATCCGACCTGTGTTGACTGACAGTTTGCTGGTCCAATCAGAGGGCCGAGTGTGCGTTTCACTAGCCAATCTCTTGCACATTTTTTGCAAGCTACTGTGTCTGGCTGCGTGGAGAGTAATCCACCAAGACTCTGTGCCACAAAATAAGTGACAAAATGTTACAAAACCTGGCCAGATAATTTCATGTCATCAGTCTCAAGTCAAGTCCGAGTCTAAATCTCTAAATCTAGCCTCAAGTCATCAAATTTCTGACTGGAGTCAAACTCGAGTCCAGGTAATGTGATTCGAGTCCACACTGTTAATTTATACATCCAAAAATGGCTGTTCACACTGTTAATTTATACATCAAAAAATGACTATAGAAACTGCAGATTGCCCCTTTAATGGAAAGTAAAGATCCATGTGCCTCTAATGCTGTCATATTATGTGTGTGTGTCTGTAGGTAACATCCTGGTGATTGTGATAGTGGCGGCCACCAAGACCTTCCACTGCGTGACATCAGTGCTCATTATGAACCTGGCCATCAGTGACCTGTTGGTTGGGGTTGGGGTCATGCCCTTCATAGCTCTCTCCATCATGAACAACGGATGGGTCGACTGTACTGTAAGTCTGACCTAGGGCTTCTATTCATCTGTGTGTGTATGTGTGTGAGTGTGTGTGTGAGTGTCATTGCTGTTATAGTGCCTCTAAGCAGTCATATGGTTAATCTGTAGTGTTTTAACTCACAATATACCATAACCCGGGGGTGTACCATAACCCAGGGGGGACCATAACCCAGGGGTGTACCATAACCCAGGGGTGTACCATAACCCAGGGGTGTACCATAATCCAGGGGGGACCATAACCCAGGGGTGTACCATAACCCAGGGGTGTACCATAACCCAGGGGAGGACCATAACCCAGGGGAGGACCATAACCCAGGGGAGGCCAACCCTCCTAATGGAGAGATACTGGGTTGTCAGGTGGGTAACTCTCCAGAAGCAGGGTTGTCAGGCAGGTAACTCTCCAGAAGCAGGGTTGTCAGGCAGGTAACTCTCCTGGAGCAGGGTTGTCAGGCAGGTAACTCTCCTGGAGCAGGGTTGTCAGGCAGGTAACTCTCCTGGAGCAGGGTTGTCAGGCAGGTAACTCTCCTGGAGCAGGGTTGTCAGGCGGGTAACTCTCCAGAAGCAGGGTTGTCAGGCAGGTAACTCTCCAGAAGCAGGGTTGTCAGGCAGGTAACTCTCCTGGAGCAGGGTTGTCAGGCGGGTAACTCTCCTGGAGCAGGGTTGTCAGGCGGGTAACTCTCCTGGAGCAGGGTTGTCAGGCGGGTAACTCTCCTGGAGCAGGGTTGTCAGGCAGGTAACTCTCCAGAAGCTGGGTTGTCAGGCAGGTAACTCTCCTGGAGCAGGGTTGTCAGGCAGGTAACTCTCCAGAAGCTGGGTTGTCAGGCAGGTAACTCTCCTGGAGCAGGGTTGTCAGGCAGGTAACTCTCCTGGAGCAGGGTTGTCAGGCAGGTAACTCTCCTGGAGCAGGGTTGTCAGGCGGGTAACTCTCCTGGGGCAGGGTTGTCAGGCAGGTAACTCTCCTGGAGCAGGGTTGTCAGGCAGGTAACTCTCCAGAAGCAGGGTTGTCAGGCAGGTAACTCTCCAGAAGCAGGGTTGTCAGGCGGGTAACTCTCCAGAAGCAGGGTTGTCAGGCAGGTAACTCTCCTGGAGCAGGGTTGTCAGGCAGGTAACTCTCCAGAAGCAGGGTTGTCAGGCGGGTAACTCTCCAGAAGCAGGGTTGTCAGTGGCTGCCCCTTCCATAACACTAGCGAGTCTTTCAAAACTTGATTTGATTGTCTGTGTGTGAGAAATGTGTCCCATAACAGTGACTGTACTGGTTAATCTCATTCTCCTTACTTCTGTCTGCTAGGACCCGTGTCTGACTGGTTCATCTGTTTCTCCCTACCTTCTGTCTGCTAGGACCTGTGTCTGTATGTGGGGTACACCTCCTCAGTCTACTGTACAGCATCAGTCCTGACCCTGGCAGCCATCGCCCTGGACCGCTACCACTCTATCATGGACTGTCTGCGCTACAGGTAATTCAATGATCCTGACTAACTACAAGACTATACATTTGAACCAACTAAAATAGATCTAGACAAATGATACAGTGCCTTCAGAAAGTATTCTCCAGGTGGTGTGAATACTTTCTGAAGGCACTGTACTACTAACTGAAGATCTGCACCAATCAGATCTAAACCTAGGACATCTCATTAGACTATAGATCTAGACTAATCAGATCTAAACCTAGGACATCTCATTAGACTATAGATCTAGACCAATCAGATCTAAACCTAGGACATCTCATTAGACTATAGATCTAGACCAATCAGATCTAAACCTAGGACATCTCATTAGACTATAGATCTAGACCAATCAGATCTAAACCTAGGACATCTCATTAGACTATGATCTAGACCAATCAGATCTAAACCTAGGACATCTCGTTAGACTATAGATCTAGACTAATCAGATCTAAACCTAGGACATCTCATTAGACTATAGATCTAGACCAATCAGATCTAAACCTAGGACATCTCATTAGACTATGATCTAGACCAATCAGATCTAAACCTAGGACATCTCGTTAGACTATAGATCTAGACTAATCAGATCTAAACCTAGGACATCTCATTAGACTATAGATCTAGACCAATCAGATCTAAACCTAGGACATCTCATTAGACTATAGATTTAGACCAATCAGATCTAAACCTAGGACATCTCATTAGACTATAGATCTAGACCAATCAGATCTAAACCTAGGACATCTCATTAGACTATAGACCAATCAGATCTAAACCTAGGACATCTCATTAGACTATAGACCAATCAGATCTAAACCTAGGACATCTTATTAGACTGTAGATCTAGACCAATCAGATCTAAACCTAGGACATCTCATTAGACTATAGACCAATCAGATCTAAACCTAGGACATCTCATTAGACTATAGACCAATCAGATCTAAACCTAGGACATCTCATTAGACTATAGACCAATCAGATCTAAACCTAGGACATCTCATTAGACTGTAGATCTAGACCAATCAGATCTAAACCTAGGACATCTCATTAGACTATAGACCAATCAGATCTAAACCTAGGACATCTCATTAGACTATAGACCAATCAGATCTAAACCTAGGACATCTCATTAGACTGTAGATCTAGATTAGAAACAGTTAAAGCAAGCACAGACATTTCCTTCAGAATGGAACTTTTCTAGTTATTTATATTATTATTCCAGTTCCCACTGTACCCTGTGGAGGAAGGGTGCTGTGGTGCTGTGGATCTGGCTCCAGGCCCTGGTCACCAGCTGTCCTCCTCTGCTGGGCTGGAGCACTGTGTCCTACATGGCTCCCATGTACAGGTTGGTGTGGGTTCGATTCCCGCTGGGGTCAAATATACTAACAATGTATGATCTCAAAATGTATGGAATGTAAGCACTAAAATGTATGTTTGCTTTAGATAATGTGTAATATTTCCTGTGAGTACAATGTATCAATAATTGCTATTACTCATTCTTACAGTGTTGTGTAACAGTGAGAAATTCCAATACTTGTTACACTGTGCAGTACTTCCAGGACATGTTACAGTAATAAGGTCACTAATGTAAACTATCACCATGTACTATAATTTCAGCTGTGCGGTGAACTGGAAGAGCAGTCCCAGCTACACAGCCTTCATGGCTGCCCTGTCCTTCCTCATGCCTGCTGCGGTGATCCTCTTCTGTTACGTCATCATCGTCCGTGTAGCCCGGAGCCACGCCAGGAGGATCCACAACCTGGAGGACCAGCTCCAGAGAAACACTGGAATGCCGAGCTCCTCCTTCCCGACCGAGATGACTTCTGAGCGGACTAGTCCGAGGTGTCTAGGTGCCCACGGTCCTTCCACCTCCAGGCTAGTGTATCATCTGAGTGGGCGGTTTGTATCGGAGACCCATGGAGAGGTTGGGGACGGCGTTCCTTCAGCGTCAGATCATACTGCTGGAGCTCCACAGACCTCCAGCTACCCAGGCTCTACCTCCAGCTCCAATGCTGCATCCCGGAGACTGTTCTCCTTCCTGGCCCAACACGCCCCCCATGGCCACCCCCATCCGCCCCATCCGCCCCACCAGAACTCCAACTCTAATCACCTCCATCACCACGGGGTTGTACGTCTCTTCCTGGTTATCTCCGCCTTCTTCCTGTGTTGGACTCCATATATAGGCGTTGCGCTAGTCCAGGCTACGGAGACCGCCCTATCGTGTAAGTCCTCCTTAGTCCCGCCCTCGGCGGTCACCTTCTCCTATTGGTTGGTTCTGTTGAACTCAGACATCAATCCTCTGCTGTATGCTCTGCTCAGTCAGAGGTTCCAGGGGGCTCTGCGGTGCCTGAAGCAGAAGATCAGAGTGCGCCTGGGGGGGAACGTGGTGGGGAGGGGGGGAGGCGAGACCAGGGGTGAGGGAGAGGAGGGGAGGAGCAGTGAACCATGTGACCCATGTACTCTGACTTCCGTCCATCCCCGCCCCCATTGGCCCCGCCCCCATCCTGGCCTAGTATGTCCTGGGCCTGGGTCTGACATCCACAACCCACCTGTAGGAGAGGGGCTTAGACGGGCCTACTGCTCTTCCGTCTTCACAGTCGACTCCAACTTCTCAGACAGCTCCAGGGAGCGTGTGTGTGGTGTGTTCCGTCCCGGTAGCTCCGCCTCTTCCTCCTCTGGATACTCCTCCTCCTCCTGCCCCCTGTGGCAGGACTCAGTTGGAGGAGGTGGGGAGAGGAGTTCCAACAGGAGGTTGGAGTGCCTGCAGGTCCCCACCAGGACAACAGAGGGCAGCAGTCTGCCGTTCTCTGCAGCCACCAGAGACAGACAGGCAACCTTCTTCTATGGAGAGATCACAGTGAGGGTAGAGCATGATGTATGCTAGTCGGAGCGGATTAAGATCTTTATGAACCATCCATCTGTCGTTGAGCAAGGCACTTAACTCCTAATGAAACGTCTCCAGGAGTGCTGTACTACCACTTACCCTGCGCTCCAACCTCAGAGGACGTGGGGTCAAACAGAGGACCAACGGCTCCATTCAATCACATCTGCTTCAGTCAACATCAGCATAGCAGTTGTTTTGATGCTGTCGGAGGCAGAACTGCGTTAGAGCTGTCAAATCCACAAGTGGCTCCCGGCATTATACCTATAGCAGACATTGCCATTGGCTGCAAGGAGTCTGATTAACAGAAATCCTATACAGTCTTGTTTACAAGTTTGAATACTGGAATGTGAGATGTAATCTACACCTTCATTAGGAACACTGGAATGTGAGATGTAATCTACACCTTCATTAGAAACACTGGAATGTGAGATGTAATCTACACCTTCATTAGGAACACTGGAATGTGAGATGTAATCTACACCTTCATTAGGAACACTGGAATGTGAGATGTAATCTACATCTTCATTAGGAACACTGGAATGTGAGATGTAATCTACACCTTCATTAGGAACACTGGAATGTGAGATGTAATCTACACCTTCATTAGAAACACTGGAATGTGAGATGTAATCTACACCTTCATTAGGAACACTGGAATGTGAGATGTAATCTACATCTTCATTAGGAACACTGGAATGTGAGATGTAATCTACACCTTCATTAGGAACACTGGAATGTGAGATGTAATCTACACCTTCATTAGGAACACTGGAATGTGAGATGTAATCTACACCTTCATTAGGAACACTGGAATGTGAGATGTAATCTACACCTTCATTAGAAACACTGGAATGTGAGATGTAATCTACACCTTCATTAGGAACACTGGAATGTGAGATGTAATCTACACCTTCATTAGGAACACTGGAATGTGAGATATAATCTACACCTTCATTAGAAACACTGGAATGTGAGATGTAATCTACACCTTCATTAGGAACACTGGAATGTGAGATATAATCTACACCTTCATTAGGAACACCAGAATGTGAGATGTAATCTACACCTTCATTAGGAACACCAGAATGTGAGATGTAATCTACACCTTCATTAGGAACACCAGAATGTGAGATGTAATCTACACCTTCATTAGGAACACTGGAATGTGAGATGTAATCTACACCTTCATTAGAAACACTGGAATGTGAGATGTAATCTACACCTTCATTAGAAACACTGGAATGTGAGATGTAATCTACACCTTCATTAGGATGATAGAAATTCCCCTTTTTATGGTTAAATGAGTTTTTATTTGAACATAATTGTTTCAGGGAGCTGAACTTCTAGCGTGAGTGTGGCTGGTGTGGCTTCTTGACAAGCAGTTGCTCCCCTGTGTAAATTAAATATTTTATTCTGTCTAGTTCCTGTGTAAATTAAATCTGTTATTCTGTCTAGTTTCTTTGTAAATTAAATCTGTTATTCTGTCTAGTTCCTGTGTAAATTAAATCTGTTATTCTGTCTAGTTCCTTTGTAAATTAAATCTGTTATTCTGCCAAGTTCCTGTGTAAATTAAATCTGTTATTCTGTCTAGTTCCTGTGTAAATTAAATCTGTTATTCTGTCTAGTTCCTTTGTAAATTAAATCTGTTATTCTGTCTAGTTCCTTTGTAAATTAAATCTGTTATTCTGTCTAGTTCCTGTGTAAATTAAATCTGTTATTCTGTCTAGTTCCTGTGTAAATTAAATCTGTTATTCTGTCTAGTTCCTGTGTAAATTAAATCTGTTATTCTGTCTAGTTCCTGTGTAAATTAAATCTGTTATTCTGCCTAGTTCCTGTGTAAATTAAATCTGTTATTCTGTCTAGTTCCTGTGTAAATTAAATCTGTTATTCTGTCTAGTTCCTGTGTAAATTAAATCTGTTATTCTGTCTAGTTCCTTTGTAAATTAAATCTGTTATTCTGTCTAGTTCCTGTGTAAATTAAATCTGTTATTCTGTCTAGTTCCTTTGTAAATTAAATCTGTTATTCTGTCTAGTTCCTTTGTAAATTAAATCTGTTATTCTGTCTAGTTCCTGTGTAAATTAAATCTGTTATTCTGTCTAGTTCCTGTGTAAATTAAATCTGTTATTCTGTCTAGTTCCTGTGTAAATTAAATCTGTTATTCTGTCTAGTTCCTTTGTAAATTAAATCTGTTATTCTGTCTAGTTCCTTTGTAAATAAAATCTGTTATTCTGTCTAGTTCCTGTGTAAATTAAATCTGTTATTCTGTCTAGTTCCTGTGTAAATTAAATCTGTTATTCTGTCTTGTTCCTGTGTAAATTAAATCTGTTATTCTGTCTAGTTCCTGTGTAAATTAAATCTGTTATTCTGTCTAGTTCCTGTGTAAATTAAATCTGTTATTCTGTCTAGTTCCTGTGTAAATTAAATCTGTTATTCTGCCTAGTTCCTGTGTAAATTAAATCTGTTATTCTGTCTAGTTCCTGTGTAAATTAAATCTGTTATTCTGTCTAGTTCCTGTGTAAATTAAATCTGTTATTCTGTCTAGTTCCTGTGTAAATTAAATCTGTTATTCTGTCTAGTTCCTGTGTAAATTAAATCTGTTATTCTGTCTAGTTCCTTTGTAAATTAAATCTGTTATTCTGTCTAGTTCCTGTGTAAATTAAATCTGTTATTCTGTCTAGTTCCTGTGTAAATTAAATCTGTTATTCTGTCTAGTTCCTGTGTAAATTAAATCTGTTATTCTGTCTAGTTCCTGTGTATTTCTTTCTTCACATGTCCAACATATAGGGACAATTCAACACATTCTAAGACGCACATTGCAAATCCTGTTAAAAAAAACTTCAGTGTGAGATACATATTTTATACTAATCCAGTAAACAAATAAATGTATTAAAAAAGAACATTTGTTATATAGTACATGTGATTACACTTGTTGAAGAACTAAGTGATCTAACCCACCGCGTCGTCATGTAATCCAACCACGCTCTATTCTTCTTCTGATGTGATAATCATATGTTGCATTTATTATTTCAGTGGAAAAGTCAGCTTCATTCCTTACAAAGGTTTACAGTTATGTCTAGCAATAATTCCAGAGGAATACAATATCATTATTATATTGTCATTACCAAGAATGACAATGGGAGATTACAGTGCTGATGTAGTACTTCTATTCAGGGTTGGCCTCAGTACATTACAATTCAGCCAACTTAGGACTGAAATTCCAATTCCAAACTTCAATTAAAATGTTCCTCAATGCTTTTCAATGAGGAGAATTGGAATTTCAGTTTACTTCCAGAATTGACTGAATTGAAATGGAACTGAGCCCAACCCTGTAGTCTATTGCAGAACAAAAAGAATAGGCAGTGAAGTGAATGGACTGGACTGCTCAGTTATATCTGGTCATCTCTGCATGCTTGTACTGTAGATGGCATGTCAGTCACTCGCTGTCCCTTCACATCAGTGGTCAAACTAAATGCAGAAATAGAAAAACATGTCCATTTTTTAATAAGATGCATCACAGAGTTTGTTCAAGAAGGATGAGTGCAAGAAGAATGGTTGTTGTCGTTGTAGTGAGGCTGTGGCATGTCCAGTCTCTGAAGAAATAGAAAAGATAGATAGCACATGGTGAGTGTTGAACAGTGGTCATGTATACATTCACAACAAGGCAGAGGTTCTGCCCACGTCCTGTTTGAAGCCGCGCCAACATTGTGGTTTGTGTTTTGCTCGGTTCGTTACCTCATCAGTAACCCTGAAGAGTCCTCACAGTGGTTAACTTGCCTTAGAAACATAATCAATCGAATAAATGAAAACAGTATCTTAAAGACAAAGCTGGTTCCCACCACAGCCAGAACATGTTGTAGCAGATCTCACTATGACTTCAATGGGACTTCCTTAACGGGGCCTCAACCAAAACGCCACAGCCAGAGTAATAATTTCTACCCACCCCTGGCTGTGCATCTTGGGATAAGGTTTGCACAGGAGACAACACCCTTACAGATAATCACTTGCAGTTTGATTTGTCCCCGTGTGTCATTAGCCTGATCCCAGATCTGGTTGTGCTCTTTCCAACTCCCAAGCCATGACAATTCTATAAAGAGTTGGTAAGAGCGCATAAACTGACTGGAATCCAGGCTAGTGTTGCTGCAACACTGGCTAACTGACAGAGTATACCACTATAGTATGTCTGCTTCATGACAAGGTGACTTTAAAAGTGGGAAACCTACCGACAGGTATCAAAGCAGAGGCTTAGTGGTAGCTAAGGAGGTTGAAATGACGTTGAAATAATGCAAATGTAGCTGCTTGGTTAAGTTTGGCTGGTCTGGCGTGTCGTGACTGAAGCCATTGGACTGAGCAGTGGGTGTCAGCCATGGAACCAGCTGGAGCTCTGGATCTGAGAGTGTCAGCCCTGGAACCAGCTGGAGCTCTGGATCTGAGGGTGTCAGCCTGGAACCAGCTGGAGCTCTGGATCTGAGGGTGTCAGCCTGGAACCAGCTGGAGCTCTGGATCTGAGAGTGTCAGCCTGGAACCAGCTGGAGCTCTGGATCTGAGGGTGTCAGCCTGGAACCAGCTGGAGCTCTGGATCTGAGGGTGTCAGCCTGGAACCAGCTGGAGCTCTGGATCTGAGGGTGCCAGCCTGGAACCAGCTGGAGCTCTGGATCTGAAGGTGTCAGCCTGGAACCAGCTGGAGCTCTGGATCTGAGGGTGCCAGCCTGGAACCAGCAGGGGCTCTGGATCTGAGGGTGCCAGCCTGGAACCAGCAGGGGCTCTGGATCTGAAGGTGTCAGCCTGGAACCAGCAGGGGCTCTGGATCTGAGGGTGCCAGCCTGGAACCAGCAGGGGCTCTGGATCTGAGGGTGCCAGCCTGGAACCAGCTGCAGCTCTGGATCTGAGGGTGCCAGCCTGGAACCAGCTGGAGCTCTGGATCTGAAGGTGTCAGCCTGGAACCAGCTGGAGCTCTGGATCTGAGGGTGCCAGCCTGGAACCAGCAGGGGCTCTGGATCTGAGGGTGCCAGCCTGGAACCAGCATGGGCTCTGGATCTGAAGGTGTCAGCCTGGAACCAGCAGGGGCACTGGATCTGAGGGTGCCAGCCTGGAACCAGCTGGAGCTCTGGATCTGAGGGTGCCAGCCTGGAACCAGCTGGAGCTCTGGATCTGACCTATGGGGGAAGTGTATCACAGCAGGTGGCCAATCAGTGTGGCTGTAGCTGGCTCTGGCTCTTCTCATTTGCTGGAGGCACAGAGAGACGTTCCATGGCTCAGCTTGATAGTGAAAAGCCCAGACAGATTCCTTCACACCCTAACATCTACAGGCTCCTGAGCTGGAGGGCAACCAAAATGTGAATTAACGTCAAATCCCAAATCGGCCCCTACCCCCTATGCAGTTGTGAAGATCTAAGAGAATTGAAAAGGTGTAAGCAATATGGTGGAAATTCTGAGGTCAATATGGAACCATTACCTTACTGATTATACCTATCTAATAGAGGACAATATGGAACCATTACCTTACTGATTATACCTATCTAATAGAGGACAATATGGAACCATTACCTTACTGATTATACCTATCTAATAGAGGACAATATGGAACCATTACCTTACTGATTATACCTATCTAATAGAGGACAATATGGAACCATTACCTTACTGATTATACCTATCTAATAGAGGACAATATGGAACCATTACCTTACTGATTATACCTATCTAATAGAGGACAATATGGAACCATTACCTTACTGATTATACCTATCTAATAGAGGACAATATGGAACCATTACCTTACTGATTATACCTATCTAATAGAGGACAATATGGAACCATTACCTTACTGATTATACCTATCTAATAGAGGACAATATGGAACCATTACCTTACTGATTATACCTATCTAATAGAGGACAATATGGAACCATTACCTTACTGATTATACCTATCTAATAGAGGACAATATGGAACCATTACCTTACTGATTATACCTATCTAATAGAGGACAATATGGAACCATTACCTTACAGATTATACCTATCTAATAGAGGACAATATGGAACCATTACCTTACAGATTATACCTATCTAATAGAGGACAATATGGAACCATTACCTTACTGATTATACCTATCTAATCTTTTCAGATCTACATGAACTGCCAAAGTAGCAGGGGCTATGGTTTAGGGGCTAGGGTTTAGGGGCTAGGGTTTAGGGGCTTGCGTCTGTTTGGAATTGGGCTGTGGAGATCTACAGTGCACTAAAGCCAGGTATTTGCCATTAAGTTGACACCTGAGGGACAACAGGGACATGCCCACTAGAACTCCGTCTCTCCTGGTTTTCTTCTTCTTTGGATCTTGAAGGTTGATGGGAACATGATGGTAGAGCCAGAAAGTCCATCATCAGTCTGACAAAAACTGACAAAAAATTGAACAATTATTAGTCTGTCAATCTATCCTTGTCTTTTGAAAAGCAAAGGCAAGTTCGCAAGTCTTCCCAGGCGTGATGTAAATAAATGCATCAGTCCAATGGAATGACTTTGAGGTATTGCTAAATGACGTGAGCCCATGCACCAACTCTGATGACTTCTAAAATGGTGGAGGTCAAGTAGGAAATAATTGTTTGTTGATTGTGAAATGAACAAACATTGATATGAGTGCTTTTTGCAGTGAAATGAAAAGGTCTTGAACAGACCCAGACGGACTGATAGACCAACAGAAAGGTTTCCAGGCAGAAACTAGTGAGAGGGAAGGGGAAAGAGAGAGAGAGGGCAGAGGTCAACCGTGCAGGTCATCATGGCAATCAAGTGTCCAAGGTGGACTGTGTGTGTGTGTGTGTGTGTGTGTGTGTGTGTGTGTGTGTGTGTGTGTGTGTGTGTGTGTGTGTGTGTGTGTGTGTGTGTGTGTGTGTGTGTGTGTGTGTGTGTGTGTGTGTGTGTGTGTGTGTGCGTGCGCGTGCGCATGTGTACACTGTATGTGTGTCTATCTGTCCATCTGTTCATTCATCCATTCATGTGCGTGTTTGCCTCTGTCTGTCTGTTTCAGTGTGTCCGTCCATCCATCCGTCTCTCCACATTTAACGGTGGTCAGTGTGGAAAGGTAGACATGGAGGTCCTTGCTCTCCTGCTCCAGTTGAGGCTGGAGCCGGGCCCTGCCTCTTCCTCGGCTGGTTCCTCCCGTTTACTCTGCAGCTTAGCATGGAGCTGGATGAAGCACTGGTCCCAGTCCTCTGGAAGTAGCAACATCAGGAAGCCCAGGCAGATGATCAACACGGCGATCAGACGCACTGCGTTGAAGTGGATCTCACACGTGTACAGGTCAACCACTGGAACACAACATAACAAGGGGTTATATTACCTAAAACTTAACCAATGATCAGGCCTTCATAACGCAACGCTGACAGAAGTGCTATAACTAACACAAACAGGTGCACAACACAACAAATCAATCTGGATCAACACTAGGGGAGAGGGGGGAAGTTGAGTCAAAGGGGGAAGTTGAGACACCCTTGTTTCACTCGAGGTAAGTTGTGTCAAGAGACCACTTTTATTTTGGACAAGCTATGTTTTCAAAATTGTAATGCTTACATGATTCAATTTGATCACGGATTATGGGCAATGCAGCTTTTAAAGGTAATTTCCCATTGAGCCGACATATGCAGCGTGTACCGTGAAAGGGATCTCTGTGAACGCGGTAACATTACCTTTAAAAACCACAACTCCTATAATTGAATCCCGGCCTGAGTTAAGGTTGTTCCACTGGATGGGATAAATATCTGGAGAAAAGGACAAGGACACAGTAGAGTTGGAGGAGAAGGAGCAGAGACTTACTGGCATTGACAGGGACACTCAGGACGATGCCCAGAGAGATCAATGTGGGGTACGTGACGGCAATGCCAAAGTTCACCAGGATATTGAAAGCTGTGGAGAAGAAAAAGTCAAACTTTACTTATTAACTACAACTATTTTACTCACAGTCAAAAAGAGGAACTAGTCAGCAAGTAAAAGGCAACTTTTCAATGCAGCATATTAACTCAATTCATTGGGTGGGCGGGAGGGGGGGGGTTGCATCGGCCTCTACACTGGTTGCAGGTTTGCATCAGTCTCCACACTGGTTGCAGGTTTGCATCAGTCTCCACACTGGCTGCAGGTTTGCATCAGTCTCCACACTGGTTGCAGGTTTGCATCAGTCTCCACACTGGTTGCAGGTTTTCATCAGTCTCCACACTGGTTGCAGGTTTCCATCAGTCTCCACACTGGTTGCAGGTTTGCATCAGTCTCCACACTGGTTGCAGGTTTGCATCAGTCTCCACACTGGTTGCAGGTTTTCATCAGTCTCCACACTGGTTGCAGGTTTGCATCAGTCTCCACACTGGTTGCAGGTTTGCATCAGTCTCTACACTGGTTGCAGGTTTGCATCAGTCTCCACACTGGTTGCAGGTTTGCATCAGTCTCCACACTGGTTGCAGGTTTGCATCAGTCTCTACACTGGTTGCAGGTTTGCATCAGTCTCCACACTGGTTGCAGGTTTGCATCAGTCTCTACACTGGTTGCAGGTTTGCATCAGTCTCCACACTGGTTGCAGGTTTGCATCAGTCTCTACACTGGTTGCAGGTTTGCGTCAGTCTCCACACTGGTTGCAGGTTTGCGTCAGTCTCTACACTGGTTGCAGGTTTGCGTCAGTCTCCACACTGGTTGCAGGTTTGCGTCAGTCTCCACACTGGTTGCAGGTTTGCACCAGTCTCCACACTGGTTGCAGGTTTGCATCAGTCTCCACACTGGTTGCAGGTTTTCATCAGTCTCCACACTGGTTGCAGGTTTGCATCAGTCTCCACACTGGTTGCAGGTTTGCATCAGTCTCCACACTGGTTGCAGGTTTGCATCAGTCTCCACACTGGTTGCAGGTTTGCATCAGTCTCCACACTGGTTGCAGGTTTGCATCAGTCTCCACACTGGTTGCAGGTTTGCATCAGTCTCCACACTGGTTGCAGGTTTGCATCAGTCTCCACACTGGTTGCAGGTTTGCATCAGTCTCCACACTGGCTGCAGGTTTGCATCAGTCTCCACACTGGTTGCAGGTTTGCATCAGTCTCCACACTGGTTGCAGGTTTTCATCAGTCTCCACACTGGTTGCAGGTTTGCATCAGTCTCCACACTGGTTGCAGGTTTGCATCAGTCTCTACACTGGTTGCAGGTTTGCATCAGTCTCCACACTGGTTGCAGGTTTGCATCAGTCTCCACACTGGTTGCAGGTTTGCATCAGTCTCCACAGTGGTTGCCGGTGTGCATCAGTCTCCACACTGGTTGCAGGTTTGCATCAGTCTCCACACTGGTTGCAGGTTTGCATCAGTCTCCACACTGGTTGCAGGTTTGCATCAGTCTCTACACTGGTTGCAGGTTTGCATCAGTCTCCACACTGGTTGCAGGTTTGCATCAGTCTCCACACTGGTTGCAGGTTTGCATCAGTCTCTATACTGGTTGCAGGTTTGCATCAGTCTCTACACTGGTTGCAGGTTTGCATCAGTCTCTACACTGTTTGCAGGTTTGCATCAGTCTCCACACTGGTTGCAGGTATGCATCAGTCTCTACACTGGTTGCAGGTTTGCATCAGTCTCCACACTGGTTGCAGGTTTGCATCAGTCTCCACACTGGTTGCAGGTTTGCATCAGTCTCTACACTGGTTGCAGGTTTGCATCAGTCTCCACACTGGTTGCAGGTTTGCATCAGTCTCTACACTGGTTGCAGGTTTGCATCAGTCTCCACACTGGTTGCAGGTTTGCATCAGTCTCTACACTGGTTGCAGTTTTGTATCAGTCTCCACACTGGTTGCAGGTTTGCATCAGTCTCTACACTGGTTGCAGGTTTGCATCAGTCTCCACACTGGTTGCAGGTTTGCATCAGTCTCTACACTGGTTGCAGGTTTGCATCAGTCTCCACACTGGTTGCAGGTTTGCATCAGTCTCCACACTGGTTGCAGGTTTGCATCAGTCTCCACACTGGTTGCAGGTTTGCATCAGCCTCCACACTGGCTGCAGGTTTACATCAGTCTCCACACTGGTTGCAGGTTTTCATCAGTCTCCACACTGGTTGCAGGTTTGCATCAGTCTCTACACTGGTTGCAGGTTTGCACTGTCTCCACACTGGTTGCAGGTTTGCATCAGTCTCCACACTGGTTGCAGGTTTGCATCAGTCTCCACACTGGTTGCAGGTTTGCATCAGTCTCCACACTGGTTGCAGGTTTGCATCAGTCTCTACACTGGTTGCAGGTTTGCATCAGTCTCTACACTGGTTGCAGGTTTGCATCAGTCTCCACACTGGTTGCAGGTTTGCATCAGTCTCTACACTGGTTGCAGGTTTGCATCAGCCTCCACACTGGCTGCAGGTTTACATCAGTCTCCACACTGGTTGCAGGTTTTCATCAGTCTCCACACTGGTTGCAGGTTTGCATCAGTCTCTACACTGGTTGCAGGTTTGCACTGTCTCCACACTGGTTGCAGGTTTGCATCAGTCTCCACACTGGTTGCAGGTTTGCATCAGTCTCCACACTGGTTGCAGGTTTGCATCAGTCTCCACACTGGTTGCAGGTTTGCATCAGTCTCTACACTGGTTGCAGGTTTGCATCAGTCTCTACACTGGTTGCAGGTTTGCATCAGTCTCCACACTGGTTGCAGGTTTGCATCAGTCTCTACACTGGTTGCAGGTTTGCATCAATCTCTACACTGGTTGCAGGTTTGCATCAGTCTCCACACTGGTTGCAGGTTTGCATCAGTCTCCACACTGTTTGCAGGTTTGCATCAGTCTCCACACTGGTTGCAGGTTTGCATCAGTCTCCACACTGGTTGCAGGTTTGCATCAGTCTCCACACTGGTTGCAGGTTTGCATCAGTCTCCACACTGAAAGTAATCTACAGAAGTCAGTGCTTACCAAAGAGCAGGCCTGCTACCCCACAGAGGTATAACCAGGGGATGTCCTCAAGAGAACCAAAGTATTCCACATGGGTGAAGTACAGGATGACTGGCACAAAGCTGATGAACACAAAATTAGCCCCGCCGACGATCGTCAGAAAGAGCGCTGCCTCCCCAAACTTGGCACTGCCCAGGACCATTTTAAAGAGCACCTGTGGAGAGAGGAAGAGAGAGACAAATAGAATCAAATCAAATTGTATTTGTCACATGCACCAAATACAACAGGTGTAGACCTTACCGTTAAATGCTTACTTACAAGCCCTTAACCAACAATGCATTTGAAGAAATAGAGTTAAGAAAATATTTACTAAATAAACTAAAGTTAAAAAAAAATATTAAATGAAAAAGTAACACAAGAAAATGACATAACAATAACGAGGGTATATACAGGGGGTACCGGTATCGAGTCAATGTGCGGGGGTACAGGTTAGTCAAGGTAATTTGTAAAGTGACTATGCATAGATAATAAACAGTAGCAGCAGTGTAAAAACAAAGAGGGAACGGTGATCAGGGGGGAGAGGGAAAGGGATAGAGGAGAGTGATAGGAGGGAGGGAGTTGATTTATCAGGTACTGTAGGTACCTCATACATTCACCCCCTTTAAGGAGAACATGCGGGAAGACCAAAGAGAGAGGCAGTACCTGCCAACCATCTCCCTGGCCTGGCACTCTGCCACCGCTGTCTGTTGACCACATTAGGCCATTGTGACAGCAGGGTAGGAGACGCCACAGAACAGCCATATTATAGAACAGGAGACGCCACAGAGCAGCCATATTATAGAACAGGAGACGCCACAGAGCAGCCATATTATAGAACAGGAGATGCCACAGAACAGCCATATTATAGAACAGGAGATGCCACAGAACAGCCATATTATAGAACAGGAGACGCCACAGAACAGCCATATTATAGAACAGGAGATGCCACAGAACAGCCATATTATAGAACAGGAGATGCCACAGAACAGCCATATTATAGAACAGGAGACGCCACAGAACAGCCATATTATAGAACAGGAGATGCCACAGAGCAGCCATATTATAGAACAGGAGATGCCACAGAACAGCCATATTATAGAACAGGAGATGCCACAGAACAGCCATATTATAGAACAGGAGATGCCACAGAACAGCCATATTATAGAACAGGAGATGCCACAGAACAGCCATATTATAGAACAGGAGATGCCACAGAGCAGCCATATTATAGAACAGGAGATGCCACAGAGCAGCCATATTATAGAACTGGAGATGCCACAGAACAGCCATATTATAGAACAGGAGATGCCACAGAACAGCCATATTATAGAACAGGAGATGCCACAGAACAGCCATATTATAGAACAGGAGATGCCACAGAACAGCCATATTATAGAACAGGAGATGCCACAGAGCAGCCATATTATAGAACAGGAGATGCCACAGAGCAGCCATATTATATACCCATCACCCCCTCTTTGTGTCTGTCTGTCCTCCACGGGCAGTCACCAGTGTTTCCCAAACTTGGTCCTAGGGACCGTAAGGGGGGCACGTTTTGGTGTTTGCCCTAGCACTACACAGCTGATTCAAATAATCAAAGCTTTATGATGAGTTGAATATTAGAATCAGCTGTGTAGTTCTAGGGAAACGTGTTTTGGCAACGCTGATATACTGTATATCCATCTATCTGCCTGCCTGCCTGCCTGCCTGCCTGTCTGCCTGTCTGTCTGTCTGTCTGTCTGTCTGTCTGTCTGTCTGTCTGTCTGTCTGTCTGTCTGTCTGTCTGTCTGTCTGTCTGTCTGTCTGTCTGTCTGTCTGCCTGCCTGCCTGCCTGCCTGCCTGCCTGCCTGCCTGCCTGCCTGCCTGCCTGCCTGCCTGCCTGCCTGCCTGTCCAACTTGGCTATATATTTGGCCATCATACTGACACTGAACGTCAGGTTCTGGAGGCCTATCAATGCACAAACACCAAACTACATACCCCACACATCCATCTATCTGTCCCTTCAGAATCTATAAGGATCTGCCTGTCACAGTCTGAACATCTGCAAGTCTATCAAATGAAACACCAAACTACATACCACAATTACGGCCCGTTTAGCCCAGCCCAGATGTTTTAGAATGCTTCATCGTATTTCATAATATCCAATCTAGTCTCCTGTTACCTGATTATATAAGGAACAAATCTAAGGAGACTCACAAGCCTGTCCCTGTATGCACAAAGACTCCTTACATGAGACCTAAGGTTGTTCCTAATGTGTATCTCATAAAGGAGGATGTTTGGGTATTTATTCCTTCCAACCACAAAGAATAACCATGTATTTATTCCTTCCAACCACAAAGAATAACCATGTATTTATTCCTTCCAACCACAAAGAATAACCATGTATTTATTCCTTCCAACCAAAGAATAATCATGTATTTATTCCTTCCAACCACAAAGAATAACCATGTATTTATTCCTTCCAACCACAAAGAATAACCATGTATTTATTCCTTCCAACCACAAAGAATAACCATGTATTTATTCCTTCCAACCAAAGAATAATCATGTATTTATTCCTTCCAACCACAAAGAATAACCATGTATTTATTCCTTCCAACCACAAAGAATAACCATGTATTTATTCCTTCCAACCAAAGAATAACCATGTATTTATTCCTTCCAACCACAAAGGATGAGGTTTTCCTTTGACTCTGTCCTACTTTTAAGAGAAGACTGCACCATGTCTCACAGTTAAGCAAACAAATGTGTCCTGTGTGTGAGAATGTGTGTGTGTTCATGCGGGCGCGTGTGAATGTGTGTGTGTGTGTGTTTGTTCATAGAGTAGAGAAGTACCTTGTAGAGTGCAGACATTGAAGCGGAGGCCACAACGAAGGTGATACCCATGACAGAGTGGCTGTGGAAACCGTCAGCGTACGTCATCATCACGATGCCAGCGATGGCAAAGATGGCCGCCACGATCTGCACAGAGAAAGGTGGAGAGGACATATTACAATATATACCACCAGGCAGGTTTTTTAAGGAGCGGGGCACTGCTTCCATTTTATTGGATAGGATAGTGTAGAAGGAGGAAGGGGAGGGTTGAACCGGGATGTGGACATGAAGCTACTATATGGTTAGGTTAAAGGTTGAATTCTTTCACTTTGAATTCAATCTGGATATATTCATAGTGTGAAACTAGAAGTATCTCAACTGCAGTTCAATCTACCATAAATACATTTTACTACTTAGAAAGATGTGTCACTGTTGACTTGACACACCAGGATCCACTTCTGATGTACTTTTACACTGGTTTGAGAGCATCAATCAGATGTACTTCTACACTGGTTTGAGAGCATCAATCAGACTTGACACACCAGGATCCACTTCTGATGTACTTCTACACTGGTTTGAGAGCATCAATCAGACTTGACACACCAGGATCCACTTCTGGTTTACTTTTATACTGGTCTGAGATCAGATCATCAAACAGTAAGTACTGAATGTGTCCCAAATGGCACTCTATTCCCCTGGGCCCTGGTCACAAGTAGTGCACTACAAAGGGAATATGGTGTAATTTGTGACATAGCCTAAGGCAGGTAGTAAAACCTGGAGCAGCCTTGAGCCCAGCCAGGGTGGTAAGTTACGGTCGGAGAACCTTACAGTAGCACTGAACAGGTTCACGCCCCAATGGCCTTGTGTGTGTGTGCATGTGTGTGCGTGTCCTTGTGTGTGTGTCAGAGTGACAGAGTTGTTGTTTGTCCCTGTCTTTCGCTTCCCACTCCCTTTCCTCCAGCCGTTCCCCCTCCCTTTCCTCCTGCCGTTCCCCCTCCCTTTCCTCCTGCCGTTCCCCCTCCCTTTCCTCCAGCCGTTCCCCCTCCCTTTCCTCCAGCCGTTCCCCCTCCCTTTCCTCCAGCCGTTCCCACTCGCTTTCCTCCAGCCGTTCCCCCTTCCTTTCCTCCAGCCGTTCCCACTCCCTTTCCTCCAGCCGTTCCCACTCCCTTTCCTCCAGCCGTTCCCCCTTCCTTTCCTCCAGCCTTTCCCCCTCCCTTTCCTCCAGCCTTTCCTCCAGCTGTTCCCCTCCCTTTCCTCCAGCCGTTCCCACTCCCTGTCCTCCAGCCGTTCCCACTCCCTTTCCTCCAGCCGTTCCCCCTCCCTTTCCTCCAGCCGTTCCCCCTCCCTTTCCTCCAGCTGTTCCCCCTTTCTTTCCTCCAGCCGTTCCCCCTCCCTTTCCTCCAGCCGTTCCCCCTCCCTTTCCTCCAGCCGTTCCCCCTCCCTTTCCTCCAGCTGTTCCCCCTTCCTTTCCTCCAGCTGTTCCCCCTCCCTTTCCTCCAGCCGTTCACCGTTCCATTCCTCCAGCCGTTCCCCCTCCCTTTCCTCCAGCCGTTCCCCCTCCCTTTCCTCCAGCTGTTCCCCTCCCTTTCCTCCAGCCCTTTCCTCCAGCCGTTCCCCCTCCCTTTCCTCCAGTCATTCCCCCTCCCTTTCCTCCAGCTGTTCCCCCTTCCATTCCTCCAGCCGTTCCCCCTCCCTCTCCTCCAGCTGTTCCCCTCCCTTTCCTCCAGCCGTTCCCCCTCCCTTTCCTCCAGCCGTTCCCCTCCCTTTCCTCCAGCCGTTCCCCTCCCTTTCCTCCATCCCTTTCCTCCAGCCGTTCCCCCTCCCTTTCCTCCAGCCGTTCCCCTCCCTTTCCTCCAGCCGTTCCCCTCCCTTTCCTCCATCCCTTTCCTCCAGCCGTTCCCCCTCCCTTTCCTCCTGCCGTTCCCCCTCGCTTTCCTCCTGCCGTTCCCCCTCCCTTTCCTCCAGCCGTTCCCCCTCCCTTTCCTCCAGCCGTTCCCCCTCCCTTTCTTCCAGCCGTTCCCTCCCACAGTAATGTCTGTTACTGGTGTAATGGTGAACACAATGCAAACACACACACAACTACCTGCACAAACACAAACACAGTCATGATAATCATATACTATCTGGTCCAGGGCCCAGTGCTTTCCAATCAGCAAAGACAGTCTCCCATACAGGAAAGGATTGATGGGCTGTGTGTGTGTATGTGTGTGTGTGTGTGTGTGTGTGTGTGTGTGTAATGAATAGGGACTTGGCTTGGACCAGCTGAGTGGATTAGCACTGCATTAGAGAGGTGTCAGGAAGATAAACTATCAGTGTGGTTATGACCGGTGCTTCATTTGTAAATCGGGAGATGCCGGAACAAAAAGTGAGCGTTAGAGTGGGGTGAGTTGGGGCCTCTAAGGTACCGGAACGAATAAAAACATTTAAAAAAAGGTGCCGGATCCAGTTCTGGCAGGATGTGGCGCAAATGAAGCACTGGTTACGCCTGGACAGAGTCAAGGGGTACCATGGGTAACCCCCCCCACCCCCCCCCCTCTCTCTCTCTCAGCCTCTCTCGCTCTCTCAGCCTCTCTCACCCTCTCTTTCTCTCTCTCTTTCTCTCTCTCTCAGCCTCTCTCGCTCTCTCAGCCTATCTCACCCACTCTTTCTCTCTCTCCTCTCTCTCTCAGCCTCGCTCGCTCTCTTAGCCTCTCTCACCCACTCTTTCTCTCTCTCCTCTCTCTCTCAGCCTCTCACCCTCTCTTTCTCTCTCTCCTTCTCTCTCTCTCACCCTCGTTCTCTCACCCTCTTTCCTTCTCTCTCTCTCTTTCTGCAGTGCAGGCTGTCTGCCTTTCAGTCACCTCTCTAGCTACATAAAAAATAGAATGACCTGCCAGGTCAACCCATTACGCAACGTTGACTTGAATGGGGATGTCCGTTCTCTAGAAACGCCAGCTATGTCAGTCACAGAAATAAATTGACTAGGGACAAAGCGCCTCATACCATGGCAATTTGACCAGAAGACCCATGGGTATACTCAATATGGCTGACATGGTAATTCTATTCAGGGGCGCAACTTTCGTTTTTTTTTATCCATTCGGATAGACACCCCAAACAGCCTAGCCAACCTACCCAGTGAAAGTTGCACCCCTGATTATATTTCTATGGTCGGTTACCTCTCTACCGAGATTTGTTTCTCTGAGAAAGCCTGCTGCTTTGCTGCTTGGTTTTCTGGGACATGGACCCCTCAGTGATTGGACACGGCAATTTGTTTTCCTTTCTCACACACTGCTGTGTCAGCAAACCCAAGGTCAGGGAATGGGGAAATGGACCAAGACTGGGTCTGGGCTCTGCTGAGGCAGTCTGTCACTCCCACCACTCCACCACAACACCAGGCCACACTCACAGAAGACCTTTCTAACCCCAAGGGTCTTTACGAGTTCAATAAAGGTTAAATGAAAAGACAAAACTCCAGCTGAGAAATGTGTGTGTGACTGATTGGGTTGGAACCTGGGTGGGTCTCGTGTGCTAGCTTGCTGAGCTAAAAGCCTAGGCAGGGTTACTCTCACACCTCTCCATAACAACATAAAACTACAGGAGAGAGATACAGGACTCTGAGATACAATATACTCAGAGATATACATGTAACTGCCAAAATAAAGGAAACACGTGAGTAAATGAGGGATACAAAGTGTATTGAAAGCAGGTGCTTCAACCCAGGTGTGGTTCCTGAGTTAATTAAGCATCATGTTTAGGGCCATTACTTTGGCCATTATTTTGTCTACCGTGGCTATGCCCCCATAGGATGACAACGCCCCCATCCACAGGGCACGAGTGGTCACTGAATGGTGAACATGAAAACGATGTAAACCATATGCCATGGCCGTCTCAGTCACCAGATCTAATCCCAAATGAACCGTTACGGGAGATTCTGGAGCAGGCGCCTGAGACAGCGTTTCCCACCATCAACAAATCACCAAATGATGTTGTTTCTCATGGTGGAATGGTGTCACATCCCACATGCAGTGCATTTTGAAAGTATTCAGACCTCCTGACGTTTTCTACATTTTGTTATGTTACAGCCTTATTCTAAAATGGATAAAATAATTTTTTGCAATGCAATAATTAGCCATGTCTATGTGTGGATTAGAATAAAGGCTGTAACACAACAAAATGTAGAATAAGTCAAGAGGTATAAATACTTTCTGAAGGCACAGTAGGTACAGTATGGGACAGATGCCATCCCTTATAAACCATTCTCCTACTGACAACTATCCACCCACCTCACCCATGAAATAGCCCAAGCTAAGTACCAGAACACTGTCATACTTCAAAGGGATGATTGGACTCTCCCCAGCCTCTCCCCTTCTCTCTTCATTTTCATATGAAGGAAAGCCCATCCAAGATCCTCCGCATTACTGCAGACATCAAAACACTGCAATACCCATCAACAGTCAGAGAGAGAGAGTAAGAGAGAGAGAGGGAATGACAGGAGGGAGGAGGGAGAGAGAATTAGAGAGAGGGAGAGAGAAAGAGAGAAAGAGAGAGAGAGGAGACATGGGGGAGAGATGGGGGAGAGAGGGTGAGAATGATGGGGAGAGTGAGAGAGAGAGAGTGTGCAAGAGAGAGAAAGAGAGAAAGAGACAGGGGAGTCATGGGAGAGAGATGGGTGAGAGAGAGGGAGAGAAAGATGAGGAGAGTGAGAGCGAGAGAGAGTGTGAGAGAGGGAGAGAGAGAGAGAGAGAGAGAGAGAGAGAGAGACAGGAGTCATGGGGAGAGATGGGGAGAGATGGGGGAGACAGAAGGAGAGAAAGATGAGGAGAGTGAGAGAGAGAGAGAGAGAGAGAGAGAGAGAGAGAGAGAGAGAGAGAGAGAGAGGAGACATGGGGGAGAGATGGGGGAGAGAGAGGGTGAAAGATGGGGAGAGAGCGAGTGTGAGAGAGAGAGTGAAAGATGGGGAGAGAGTGTGAGAGAGGGGGTGAAAGATGGGGGAGAGAGAGAGAGAGAGCGAGAGAGAGAGAAAGAGAGGAGACATGGGGGAGAGAGAGGGGGTGAAAGATGGTGAGAGGGAGAGAGCGAGAGCGAGAGAGAGAGAGAGAGAGAGAGAAAGAGAGGAGACATGGGGGAGACATGGGGGAGAGAGAGGGGGTGAAAGATGGGGAGAGCGAGAGCGAAAGAGACAGAGAGAGAAAGAAAGGGAGAGAGAGAAAGAGAGAGAGAGAGATAGAGAGAGAGAGAGAGAGAGAAAGAGAGAGAGAGAGAAAGAGAGAGAGAGAAAGAGAGAGAGAGAGAGAGAGAGAGAAAGAGAGAGAGAGAGAGAGAGAGAGAAAGAGAGAGAGAGAGAGAGAGAGAAAGAGAGAGAGAGACATTCTGATTAGGTGTTTTCCTTCCAGATCTTCCCTCCAGTTATTCAGACAAACAGTACATACATACACACATTCATTCATTTATCCGGATTAGTCACAGTGAGATCAAACATATTTTGCAAGAGAGACCTGAACTTGTATTTATAAAACGTCTCAGAGTGTATTTTATTTTATTATTAAACATTTATTTAACCAGGAAGGGCTCATTGAGATTTAAAATCTCTTTTTCAAGAGCGTCCTGGCCAAGACAGGCAGCACCAAGTCATTACAAAAATTACAGACAAACAACATGAAAAATTACAAGTAATCTAGTAAAAACCATAGAATTCACAAGAGTATAACCAAATCAAAAACAGCAAATTAAAAACATTGACAGGTCAGGGAATCAGACTCAAGATCATTCATCAGTGATTTAAAAATACCAATTGGTACAAGTTCTTCCAGTTGAAAAGTATTTTGTAAGGCGTTCCAAGACGATGAATACATATAAGAGGGCTGATCTAGGATCAGTTTGACCTTTGAGATCGTAATGAATAGGATTATATGGCCAGGGGGACCTGATGCTAAATCAGTCTTTCTACGGGGACTGCCTGGGACCTAGTCAGGGAGTTCTAAATGTAGGCTACAGAGACAGAGGTCAGTGCGGGACATCATTTTTCTTACCGTGATTTTTTGTCTGGGCTGCTTCAAATGAGTTTGAGCCCACTCCTGTGAGATTGCATACTGCAATACAACTATTATACAATAATTTGCGGGAATAAAATAATATTTTTATCCCGAATTTGTCTTTCTGACCAGCAGCATGAACCATTCCGACCACGCCGCACACTTCTCTGTCGGGTCCCGATGGCGACCCGGGAATCCCGCTCTACATCAAGACTCCTTCCTGTCTTCTCTATTTCTCTGAGAGGTAACAGTTCCAGTTCAGAAGATCATATATAAATAATGTCATTACAAGGACACACTTCAGTTTCCACATTAGGCTTTTCAGTACCACTGCAGAGAGAAGGGAACTCTCAGCCAGCCAGGACATCCTTAGCTTGGTTCTACAGTGGCTTGCGAAAATATTCACCCCCTTGGCATTTTTCCTATTTTGTTGCCTTACAACCTGGAATGAAAATAGATTTTTGGGGTGTTTGTATCCTTTCATTTACACAACATGCCTACCACTTTGAAGATGCAAAATATGTTTTATTGTGAATCAAACAAGAAATAAGACAATAAAACAGAAAACTTGAGCGTGCATAACTATTCACCCCCCCAAAGTCAATACTTTGTAGAGCCACCTTTTGCAGCAATTACAGCTGTATGTATCTTGGGGTGTGTCTCTATAAGCTTGGCACATCTAGCCACTGGGATTTTTGCCCATTCTTCAAGGCAAAACTGCTCCAGCTCTTTCAAGTTGGATGGGTTCCGCTGGTGATAAACAATCTTTAAGTCATACCACAGGTTCTCAATTGTATTGAGGTCTGGGCTTTGACTAGGCCATTCCAAGACATTTAAATGTTTCCCGTTAAACCACTCGAGTGTTGCTTTAGCAGTATACTTACGGTCATTGTCCTGCTGGAAGGTGAACTTCCATCCCAGTCTCAAATCTCTGGAAAACTGAAACAAGTTTCCCTCAAGAATTTCCCTGTATTTAGCGCCATCCATCATTCCTTCAATTCTGACCAGTTTCCCAGTCCCTGCCGATTAAAAATATCCCCACAGCATGATGCGGCCACCACCATGCTTCACTGTGGGGATGGTGTACTCGGGGTGATGAGAAGTGTTGGGTTTGCGCCAGACATAGCGTTTTCCTTGATGGCCAAATAGCTCAGTTTTAGTCTCATCTCACCAGAGTACCTTCTTTCATATGTTTGGGGAGTCTCCCACATGCCATTTGGCAAACACCAAACATGTTTGCTTATTTTTTTCTTTAAGCAATGGCTTTTTTATGGCCACTCTTAGTTTAATTAATGGTGCTCCGTGTGATGTTCAAAGTTTCTGATATTTTTTTATAACCCAACCCTGATCTGTACTTCTCCACAACTTTGTCCCTGACCTGTTTGGAGAGCTCCTTGGTCTTCATAGTGCCGCTTGCTTGGTGGTGCCCCCTGCTTAGTGGTGTTGCAGACTCTGGGGCCTTTCAGAACAGATGGACTTTATTTAACTAATTATGTGACTTTTGAAGGTAATTGGTTGCACCAGATTTTATTTAGGGGCTTCATAGCAAAGGGGGTGAATATATATGCACGCACCACCTTTCAGTTTTTAATTCTTTAGAATTTTTTGAAATAAGTTATTTTTTGAATTTCACTTCACCAATTTGGACTAT
This sequence comes from Salmo salar, assembly GCF_965601325.2. NCBI lineage: Eukaryota > Metazoa > Chordata > Actinopteri > Salmoniformes > Salmonidae > Salmo > Salmo salar. The sequence goes on along the minus strand of NC_138308.1, from coordinate 33,240,579 downwards.
ATTGTGTATGTCCATTACAGGAAATCCAAATAAAAATCTATTTAAATTACAGGTTGTAATGCAACAAAATAGGAAAAATGCCAAGGGGGGTGAATATTTTTGCAAGGCACTGTATCCAGCAACTTACTGATAGCTACATTTCAGAATACCTTTGTTCATTTGACAAACTCTCTCCCAGAGTGACACCGAGGTCCAAGTTCATTAACAATTATCTAACAATGACCCTTAATGAACTATCCCCCAGCCCTGACGGAGCAGTTACATTCACTTGAAAGCAAATGTTTTTTTCTGCATTGCAGTACAGGTTATCTTCTGAATGCCCACAACTTGATTGAGTTTACCAGGCTTAATGAAATAGTCCCAAAACTGTCAACAGTATTTAAAATACTTAAAATAGTATTTGAACCCAGGTCAGCTCCCCATGTCCCCAACTCTTCTGAACCCAGGTCAGTTCCCCATGCCCTCAACTCTTCTGAACCCAGGTCAGTTCCCCATGCCCCCAACTCTTCTGAACCCAGGTCAGCTCCCCATGCCCTCAACTCTTCTGAACCCAGGTCAGCTCCCCATGCCCTCAACTCTTCTGAACCCAGGTCAGTTCCCCATGCCCTCAACTCTTCTGAACCCAGGTCAGTTCCCCATGCCCTCAACCCTTCTGAACCCAGATCAGTTCCCCATGCCCCCAACTCTTCTGAACCCAGATCAGTTCCCCATGCCCTCAACTCTTTTGAACCCAGATCAGTTCCCCATGCCCTCAACTCTTCTGAACCCAGGTCAGCTCCCCATGCCCTCAACTCTTCTGAACCCAGGTCAGTTCCCCACGCCCTCCTCTTCTGAACCCAGGTCAGCTCTCCTTGCCCTCAACTCTTCTGAACCCAGATCAGTTCCCCATGCCTTCAACTCTTTTGAACCCAGATCAGTTCCCCATGCCCTCAACTCTTCTGAACCCAGGTCAGCTCTCCTTGCCCTCAACTCTTCTGAACCCAGATCAGTTCCCCATGCCTTCAACTCTTTTATGTAGTACTACTTCTGACCAGGGCCCAAAGAGCTCAAAAATAGTGCACTATAAAGGAAATAGGGTGCCATTTGTGATGCAAACTAGCCTCCAACCCAATATCGTTTTTAGTATAAAGGAAGTGTCAGAGTCTGGGAAGCAGGGAGCCATTAGCCTCTGGTTCATCCAGGTTAAAGCCCACTAAAACAGGGAATCCAGGACACACAGTTAATTACTGTCTGCTCTAATTTAATTAGGTAGGACCTAGCTAGTCCAACTGACACTGAGTCTGTGGTCTTAATTAGGTAGGACCTAGCTAGTCCAACTGACATTGAGTCTGTGGTCTTAATTAGGTAGGACCTAGCTAGTCCAACTGACACTGAGTCTGTGGTCTTAATTAGGTAGGACCTAGCTAGTCCAACTGACACTGAGTCTGTGGTCTTAATTTAGGATACATTTTTATCTAGCCCTGAAATGAACTCTTATCTACTCATACAGTGAGGGAAAAAAGTATTTGATCCCCTGCTGATTTTGTACGTTTGCCCACTGACAAAGAAATGATCAGTCTATAATTTTAATGGTAGGTTTATTTGAACAGTAAGAGACAGAATAACAACAAAAAAATCCAGAAAAACGCATGTCAAAAATGTTATAAATTGATTTGCATTTTAATGAGGGAAATAGTATTTGATCCCTCTGCAAAGCATGACTTAGTACTTGGTGGCAAAACCCTTGTTGGCAATCACAGAGGTCAGATGGTTGGCAGGTACTGCCTCTCTCTTTGGTCTGCCTGCATGTTCTCCTTAAGGGGGGTGAATGTATGAGGTACCTACAGTACCTGATAAATCAACTCCCTCCCTCCTATCACTCTCCTCTATCCCTTTCCCTCTCCCCCCTGATCACCGTTCCCTCTTTGTTTTTACACTGCTGCTACTGTTTATTATCTATGCATAGTCACTTTACAAATACTTATTTCCCTCATTAAAATGCAAATCAATTTATAACATTTCATTTCTTTGTCAGTGGGCAAACGTACAAAATCAGCAGGGGATCAAATATTTGTTTCCCTCACTGCACCTGGAGGAATCTCCAGTCAGAATGTTATCTCTTCGTAGGTTCCTTGGACATCTCCTGACAGACTTTGTGCATCGCACGCACGCACACACACACGCACGCACGCACGCACGCACACACACACACACACACACTGTAACTCACCCTGACGCCCATGAAGCGGTCTCTCAGTACGATCCAAGAGAGCAGGAATACGAAGGCCTTGTTGCAGCAGAACAGAGCTGACACGTCTGTAGTGTTGATCTTCCTCAGGGCCTGTGTTAGAGACAAGATTACATGCCACAGCTTAAAATGACTCCACCTGCTTCGCCCAATTGCTAGATTTTCGGTGGTGTAGTTGGCTACGTGTGTTTTTGAAGCAGAGGATCAATAGTTTGAGTCCAGTAAGGGGACAGGGATGGAGAAGGAAGCTATACCGCTAAGCTAGCACAGTGACACCTGTTACACTTGCAGGCACTATACAATACTGTCACAGTCCCTAACCTGACACACACACACACACACACACACACACACACACACACACACACACACACACACACACACACACACACACACACACACACACACACACACACACACACACACACCCCCCCCCAGGATGGGGAAAGCAGCACAGTACCTGAAGGTACAGGTAGTTAGTGAGGATCCACAACAAGCCAAACGGAGCCACCTTCGTGAAGAACACCTTGGCTGTCAGCCCGTCGTCCCCGAAGAACCGACAACACTCCCTAGAGAGGAACACACACAGATGAACACCCACAGGCATGCACGCACGCACGCACACACGCACACAAAAACAGACACACGTGCACAGCACACAGGTACATGTACAGTTGAAGTCGGAAGTTTACATACACTTAGGTTAGAGTCATTAAAACTCGTTTTTCAACCACTTCACAAATTTCTTGTTAACTTCATCGGGGTAGGGGGCAGTATTTTGACGTCCGGATGAAAAGCGTGCCCGTAGTAAACTGCCTGCTTCTCAGGCCCAGAAGGTAGGATATGCATATTATTAGTAGATTTGGATAGAAAACACTCTGAAGTTTCTAAAACTGTTTGAATGATGTCTGTGAGTATAACAGAACCCATATGGCAGGCAAAAACCTGAGAAAAAAATCCAACCAGGAAGTGTGGAAATCTGAGGTTTGTAGTTTTTCAAGTGATTCCCTATCCAGTATACAGTGTCAATGGGGTCATTTTGCACTTCCTAAGGCTTCCACTAGATGTCAACAGTCTTAAGAACATTGTTTCATGCTTCTACTGTGACTGGGGAGAGAATAAGAGCCATTGGAATCAGATGACAGAGAAAATGACATGAGCTCAATGGCGCGCCCTCACGTGAGAGTTAGCTGTGTTCCTTTTCTTTTTTGAAGATAAAGGAATCGTCCGGTTGGAATATTATGGAAGATTTATGATAAAAACATCCTAAAGATTAATTCCATATATCGTTTGACATGTTTCTACAAACTGTAGTGTAACTTTTTTGACTTTTCGTCTCGACTTAGTAAGTGCGTGCCTTGCATTTGGAATAGTGAACCTAACGCGCGAAAAAAATGCTGGTATTTGGACATAAAGATGAACTTTATCGAACAAAACAAACATTTATTCTGGAACTGGGATTCCTGGGAGTGCATTCCGATGAAGATCATCAAAGGTAAGTGAATATTTATAATGTCATTTTTGTTGACTCCAAAATGGCGGGTATCTGTATGGCTTGTTTTGATATTTAAGCGCTGTACTCAGATTATTGCAAAATTTGCTTTCGCCGTAAAGCTTTTTTGAAATCTGACACAGCGGTTGCATTAAGGAGAAGTGTATCTATAATTCTTTGAATAACAGTTGAATATTTTATCAATGTTTATGATGAGTATTTCTGTAAATTGATGTGCTCATTCACTGGAAGTTTTGGGAGGCAAAACATTTCTGAACATTACACGCCAATGTAAAATGGGGTTTTTGGATAAAAATATGAACTTTATCGAGCAAAACATACATGTATTGTGTAACATAAAGTGCCATCTGATGAAGATCATCAAAGGTTAGTGATTAATTTTAGCTGTATTTCTGTTTTTTGTGACGCCTCTCCTTGCTTGGAAAATGGCTGTGTGGTTTTTCTTGTCTAAGCGCTGTCCTAACATAATCTAATGTTATGCTTTCGCCGTAAAGCCTTTTTGAAATCGGACAATGTGGTTGGATTAACGAGGAGTGTATCTTTAAAATGGGATATAATAGTTGTATGTTTGAGAAATTTGAATCATGAGATTTCTGTTGTTTTGAATTTGCCGCACTGCTATTTCACTGGCTGTTGAATAGTGTGTCCTGCAGGTGGGACGCTAGTGTCCCACTTAACAAACTATAGTTTTGGCAAGTTGGTTAGGACATCTACTTTGTGCATGACACAAGTAATTTTTCCAACAATTGTTTACAGACAGATTATTTCACTTATTATTCACTGTATCACAATTCCAGTGGGTCAGAAGTTGACACAAAGTTGAATGTGCCTTTAAACAGCTTGGAAAATTCCAGAAAATTATGTCATGGCTTTAGAAGCTTCTGATAGGCTAATTGCCATCATTTGAGTCAATTGGAGGTGCACCTGTGGATATATTTCAAGGCCTACCTTCAAACTCAGTGCCTCTTTACTTGACATCATGGGAAAATCAAATGAAATCAGCCAAGACCTCAGAAAAAAAATAGTAGACCTCCACAAGTCTGATTGGGAGCAATTTCCAAACGCCTGAAGGTACCACATTCATCTGTACAAACAATAGTATGCAAGCATAAACACCATGGGACCACACAGCCATCATACCGCTCAGGAAGGAGACAAGTTCTGTCTCCTAGAGATGAATGTACTTTGCGAAAAAGTGCAAATCAATCCCAGAACAACAGCAAAGGACCGTGTGAAGATGCTGGAGGAAACAGGTACAAAAGTATCTATATCCACAGTAAAACGAGTCCTATATCGACATAACCTGAAAGGCCACACAGCAAGGAAGAAGCCACTGCTCCAAAACCACCATAAAAAAGCCAGACTACAGTTTGCAACTGCACATGGGGACAAAGATCGTACTTTTAGGAGAAATGTCCTCTGGTCTGATGAAACAAAAATAGAACTGTTTGGCCATAATGACCATCATTATGTTTGGAGGAAAAAGGGGGAGGCTTGCAAGCCGAAGAACACCATCCCAACTGTGAAGCACGGGGGTGACAGCATCATGTTGTGGGGGTGCTTTGCTGCAGGAGGGACTGGTGCACTTCACAAAATAGATGGCATTACGAGGAAGGAAAATGATGTGGATATATTGAAGCAACATCTCAAGACATCAGTCAGGAAGTTAAAGCTTGGTCGCAAATGGGTCTTCCAAATTGACAATGACCCCAAGCATACTTCCAAAGTTGTGGAAAAATGGCTTAAGGACAACAAAGTCAAGGTATTGGAGTGGCCATCACAAAGCCCTGACCTCAATCCTATAGAAAGTTTGTGGGCAGAACTGAAAAAGCATGTGCGAGCAAGGAGGCCTACAAACCTGACTCAGTTACACCAGCTCTGTCAGGAGGAATGGGCCCAAATTCACCCAACTTATAGTGAGTGGGAAGCTTGTGGAAGGCTGCCCGAAACGTTTGACCAACTGGGAATGTGATGAAAGAAATAAAAGCTGAAATAAATAATTCTCTGTCATGACTTCCGCCGAAGTCGGTTCCTCTCCTTGTTCGGGCGGGGCTCGGCGGTCGACGTTGCCGGTCTTCTAGCCATCGCCGATCCACTTTTCATTTTCCATTGGTTTTGTCTATGTTTCCCACAAACCTGGTTTTCATTTCCCAATTACTGGTCATGTATTTAACCCTCTGTTTCCCCCATGTCTTTGTGTGTGATTGTTTATTGTTAAGGTCGGTACGTTTCCGGCTGGTTTGTTCCGGGTGCTGTGTTCACCCGTGTTGTATGGCAACCTTTATTGTTCGCACATTGGTTTTGTTACTTTGTGCTATTTTCTCAAGTAAAGAGCGTTGTCCACTCATCCCGGCTCTCCTGCGCCTGACTTCATGCACCAGCTACACCCACCACCTGACATTCTCTCTACTATTATTCTGACATTTCACATTCTTAAAATAAAGTGGTGATCCTAACTGACCTAAGACAGGGACTTTTTACTAGGATTAAAAGTCAGGAATTGTGAACAATTAGTTTAAATGTATTTGACTAAGGTGTATGTAAACTTCTGACTTCAACTGTATATGTACAAACACAGACAAACAAACAAACACAAGGTCACACAGCACAAACACATGTAAACAAACACAATCACATTTTAGTACACAACACTAGTGTTAGTATTCATAGTCTATGCTAGTGATAGGGGAAATCGATACAGTTAAATATCACAATATTATTTTGGATGATATTATATTTAAGCAATAAGGGTGTGTGTTGTATGGCCAATATACCACTGCTAAGGGCTGTTCTTAGTGCCTGGATACAGCCCTTAGCCGTGGTATATTGACCATATACCACAAACCCCCGAAGTGCCTTATTGCTATTATAAACTGGTTACCAACATAATTAGAGCAGGAAAAACAAATGTTTTGTCATACCCGTGGTATACGGCTGTCAGACAATCAGCATTCAGGGTTCAAACCACCCAGTTTAAAATTATATTTTGACTCCAAGTATCGATATGTAAAATAAGACATATATACATGTCGTGTCTTTGGCTATGCCGGATTAAGTGATATGACATGCTAACTTATAAAATGATTTCTCTGTAATTAATATTACCTGATTAAGCTAATCATGTACATGTAATTAACTAGAAAGTCGGGGCACCACGGAAGAACGTTTATAGAGCTGTTATCTTCCGAATAAACTCTTAAAATACTTTGTAATATTTTACATCGATAGCAGTCAATATTAACCCTTGTTTTATTTTCAGTCTCATAATGAAAGTTGTAAGTTCTTGGCTATCTTTACGAACCCTGGCTAACAAGTTGAATCAGCAATACAAAATTGGGTTTAATTATTTATTTACTAAATACCTAACTAATCACACAGAATTACAAATACACAGAATACAATGATGTCATACAGAAAACGTCCCGGTAGACGGAACAGATATGACGGCTGGTTACACAAAGGAAAGGGGGTTGGGCTTGAATGAAAGAGCGGGAAGATTTAGGAACAGAGAAACAGCAGCTATGCTATCGTAAATACATTATCTTATGCATTCTAAATTACCGCCCATTTGGAAAAGGAAAATGCAATAAATATTTACTCTGAGCTGCACTTCGGTAGATTGGTCGTAGATGCTGGCCGGGTTGGCCAACAGATCTCCCTGTTTTCGGAAGAATGTCAATGGTGGTCCATTGGATACGTGGTGGTATCTTCGTCTGGTTGTTAGACTGGATCCGTCGTCCGTCCTTTCCTAACCCACGTTAGCAGCGGCCGCTGCTAACTCAATGGCTAGGAAGTAGCACTTCTGTAGTGAATAAGCTCAAAGTTCATACCAGTTCATACCAGAGCTCACGCCGAGGTTGGCTTAGTTCTGTACTTGACATGTGTGTCCTTCTAACGTAGAGGCTGCAGACCTCCCGTACTGGAACCAACGGTTATCTTTTCGTCAAAGGATTATATAGTGGAGAGGGGGAGGGAGGTGTTTCATCGTTTATAACCCCTGTCTCTTCACAGGGTTGGGCCACTGATCGAGCAGGGCACTTTCCTTATGAAAACCCAAATCTCTCATTCGGAAGCTAAAATTACATTTCATCTCCTAACAAACATTTTCAATATCAAACATTTCAATTGCATAACAATTCCATGTGACTCTGATAACTAGAGGGCGTATACTTTCTCAGATACAGTTTATGTCGTCCTGTCATCAGTCATAATGTCTCAGATGACAACCGAACTGACATACATACTCATTACGTTCCCAAGCATATTTCCAACTGGTTTTATTAACAAAATATGTGGTACCTTTCCCCATTTGTTTGATGTTCCCAGACTCTCTATATTTAACACAGGCTATTCAAGTCCTTCAGTAGATTCAGAGAGGGGAAGGGAGAAAGGTATTTATGGGGGGGGGGTCATAAACCTTACCCACAGGCCAACGTCATGACAGTCCCCCCATGTTGGGTTCAATCTTGCGATTAACCTGCATGTTATAACCCAACATAAAAATGAACGTGGGTTGTCCTAGTTGTGGATCATCGTTGTGGTCCCCATCTGGCGGTCGACCCGGGTAGGGTGTCTGCAAATGAAAAAATCTGCTCCAAGGCTGGGCAGTAGATGTCCAGTTGGTGGTTGCTATTGCAGTCCCCCCTCTGGTGGTCGACCCGGGTAGGGTCTCTGCAAATGAAGAAGTCCGTTCCATGGCTCGGCAGCGGATGTCCGGATTGGGATCGCCGTTCCAGACCCGTCGTCTGGTCGTCCAGACTGGAATATCTGGGCAGTAACTTAGGCAGATGTTAACAACGCACACACACTCATGAAATATATCATTACATTTCCCCCCAAATGAGCGGCGTTGTGGCACTAACTGATGGTTGTATGGGGGAGTTGTTTATGGCTCTATCACTTTCTATGTGCCGAAGAAAATGAAACAAAATGAATGAAAGCATAAACAAAACAAAATATAGTTATGCCACCTTAATCATCTAATTGGACTGTATTCTATCTACGTCCATGGTCTTGGCAAAATGACCCTATCATGGCATTGTCTAATGTCATATCTAGGGCTTTCCTAATTTGCGGGGTGGCGCTTAGGGTACTATCCTAAGTTGACAACTATATGATAAGTCTACAGCTGTAAGGCACTAGTTTTGGGCAGTCTACAGGATGACCTATGGACTTCTGGTTAGAAAACTGGTGAGTGCTGTAGAGTCAAAGGCCTAGAAGTAAATGTTCAACTTTACTAAGGCTGGTATTTTGCTTGGACCCTTAAGTGATCCTAGCATAAATCCTAATTGGATGTTCCGTTGTGCATGTGCATTTATGCTTACACAATCGCGCATGTCAAGGGAAGAAAACCAAGTATCCTGGCAGATTACAACTTGTTCAGAATGAGTCTGACGTAGTCAGGTAATTTTCAGGTCAATGCCTGGAGGTCAGTCAGAATTGGTGTCAAGGGAGTCTGTAGTAGTTTTCTACAAGTCACTGTGTCTTCCACTATTGTAGTGGCAGTAGGTATGAAGTCAATTTCATAGCTATGTTATCCCCGGAGGAGCTAACCTCACGACGGAAGTACTCTAAGTATTAGACCAGTCGTACGTGGTGTGATCATGGTTCATGACTTCTAATAATTTTCTCCTGAACGGAGGGTTCTATTTATTAGTGGCATGTGTTAACCATTGGAAGAGTGCAATGGAGATTCCCTTCCCCGTGTTGCACTCTGAGTGACTCCTATGTCGCTATTATCAATAGCAATTTAACTTGTGAGGTTTCTAATCCTCTTACTGAGTGTTGCTGGACTGACTGTGGTATTGGTACTGGTATTCAAGGGGTCCAGTTGTCCTACCGATTTATTCTGAAATATTATCTACCGGAATACATGATTGGAGCATATTACTAGTTGTATTGTAGTTGAACCTACACATGGCAAGGAATGATTATTGTTGCCATTTGTTTTGGAGGTGGACAAGTCCATTGGACTTCCTTTACGACCAGTGTGGTACACCTCAGTACTATCTTAGACGTGTTCTAAGATAATCCCCGTCTAGGGGCCTGTCTGCTCCTCACTGTTCTCATAGGGGAGTTTACAACTAGATTTGATTTATGCTCTGGCAGCCTCGTACGGTGTTGTCCGTAGTCTCGACCCCCCCCACCGGCCTCGATGAGGCTCATCATGGGTCTGGGCTACTATTCCCCCCCTTTGTGTCTCGGGACCCCCCCACCAGCGGGTGGTGTTGGTGTCCGAGGCGCAAACGAAAAGGTTGGACCCTATGTACGAGTTGTCCGTGGCCGCGTTATTATGAGAATGGCTGTAACCTTTCAACCAAATCTCCTGGTGTTTGTGCTTCAACACCCTCAGTGGCTGTCGAGGTCTGTCAGTCACCACCGCGTCCGCGTGTGGCAACCTCTTCAGTACCTGCAAACTGAGACGAGGATATCGGTCTGTGATATCGCAAAGTGTTTCACCAGTGGGAGTCATCGGGTCAGTTGCTGGACTGACGCCATTAGTGTCATTGTAAGGGGTGACAGTCCCCAACAAAGCAGAAGGTGTATCATCGGAAGCAGAGTGTACTCTGCACATCAATGTTTTTCTTGCTGAGACGGCCGCAGTGCTTGCGGAAGTGTCCGAAGGGCAAGGGAAGTTCATCTCAACTATCGTATTGCACGACTGCAAGGAGGAGGGAAGTTGCTTATTCACAGAGACAGCTGGCTCGAAATCATGAAAAGAATGGTCAATCAGGTTGGCTGATGGAATGTGTCGAGATATCGTACTATCTCCGTGGATCGGATTTTGTACCAAGAGGTTTCTAAACGTCTTTTCCCAAAGGGGTGCTTTCGACAGATACCCCTCGTGAATGACTGCATTGCAGCTAGCGTTAGGGGAAGACAGTGTGGTCAGTGGAGAAGGCACTGTGGCCTGTGACCATACCTGGTTGGTTTTCCAATCCATCAATGGGAGTAACCGATCCATCAAGTCTGCTCCAAGTAGCAGGGTTACAGTTTCGAGGCTGGTAACATACACAGGGTGAACGAGCGATACGTCCTGGAAGTGTAGTTTCAGCATGACTCTCAATGTGAGAGGCGAGGTAGTCTGAGTGACCCCTCGAAGTGTAGTGTCGCATCGTTCCACTTTTAGTTGGCTTCAAAGCCCTTTTGAGATCATCAAACAATGTTTGAGAGATGAGTGATATGGTCGCACCTGAATCAATTAGCGCATGACAAGTTAAGCAGTCCTCCAGGACTGTTTCCAGGTATGGCCGTTTAGATTCGTGGTTAGTGGACATATTCCCCACAAAGTAGAGTGGTCGTTCGCAACGACGTGATGTGCCATTTCTGTTCAAGGTGGAAGCAGATTGACTTTTCCGATTTTGAGTGGGCTTGGCTTTAACGAAGCGTTTGACCTTTTTCTTCGCAACTTTTGTATCAGAGTCTACAGACAAAGCCCGGGGGCTTGTTTCTTGATCAAGCGGGCCCTGGATAGGGTCTTGAATGAGAGAGGGAGGAATTTGAACTTTAACGTCCTTGTTATGGGTGTTAATTTCTGCGGACCTGGTGTCCGGTAATTCCCCGTCTAGTCCTTGTGACTTATCTTTTACCCTTTTCTCAAATTGTTCTCGCTTTAGTTCTTCCCGTAGTGGGACTTCTGGAGAACATTGGTCTACGTTTTGATCGTCCTTCAACCCTTTGTTACCCTTGTGCTCTGACACTTTGTGTGGGTTGGGTGCAGGAACGTAGCGAACAGGTCGATTGTAGCGGTAGTCGTTTTGAAGGCGACGTACTTTACAGTTATTTCGACCGCGGCGGTTATTGGAATCATGGTTTCGTGGTAGAAACTGTTGTGGTGCGTCATCTCTCGACGCTCCAATACCTGATAATGCACCCTCTAACTGGAGTGAGTGCTCCTGGTCAAACTTCAAAACCGAGTGGTCAGGGCTCTTAGTGTTGCGAGCTTTTGATGCCTCAAAAGCTGTGCTTGCAAGCTCTCTGAGTTGTAAGATAGGCAAGCCAACGTGGGCTGCAGGGCCCAAGTAGGTAATGAAGGTGGGATACATGTTCGACAGAAACATTTGTTTGAATGGTAACAGCTCTTCCATTCCTGTTTCCGTGAGTAGGCCAAAGTAAGCTGAACGAAGCCTATGATAGAAAGCTTGTGGGTGTTCGTTCCGAGCTTGTTTGACCGTGTTAGCCAGTGAGCTATCGTGTTTGCGAGTCGCAGAACCACTGAATTCTAATTTCAAAGCTGTGGCAAGTTTAGCGTAGTCATTTAGCACGTGTTGCTGTTGTAGGCGAATGAACCTCGTCACGTGTCTATTCGACGTTCGCTTCAATAGATAAACCCTGTCAGAACCCGTAGCATTCGGGTAGCCACCCAACGCGTCCTCTATGTCAGCTAGGAACGTCTCAGTATCGTTTGGCTGACCTGGAACGGGGTCAAAGGTGGGGAAATTCTTGACGAGTTTGTCAAGGTATTCCGCGCCAAGCGGGCGGAGAGGGTTGGCTTCATCCTGTGGAGAAATTGGGGCCGACAGGCCAAGAGGAAAAGCCAAGCTTTGGCTTTGTTGGCCAAGAGGCTCCATATTACTCAGTGCCGAATGGCCAAGAGGAGAAAACTGAGGGGCACATGATGGAGGCAATGTCTGAAGCCTATCGTCTTCACTCCTTTGAGTACCGGACTCCGGTTGCTTGGATGGGTAGTCATGCTGTAGAGCGTGACCATTCTGGACTTCCTCCAGATGGTACCTAAGGGTGGTCTTCTGCTGCATTGCAGAGTCCACTTGAGCGCTTAGAGTACCGATTTTGGACACGTGAGTGTCACCTCTGCTCCTTTCGGTCTCAAACTTATCTGTCATGGTTTGCAGATAGAGGTCTTGAGTACGGAGCGAGAGATTCAGTGATGAGATTTCCTTTGCTTGCTTAGAAATCAATATTTCCATCCTCATCACCTGAGTTCTCTCATCATTCATTTGGTCAGCGACTTCAATAAGTTCTGCTGATTTGTCATCCAACTTTGTCATTGTGTTCATCAACTGATCGTCTTTGGTCTGCCGAATTTGGAGTAGAACATTGTTACCTTGAGTAACGTTCAACAAAACTGCCTGCATGTTATCAAATTGCGCGTTCCTGTTTGTAGATAACTCGACAGATTTATCTAGTTTGGCGTGGACTACATCGCATTTAGTTTTGGCTAAATCGAGTTGTTCCTGCAGATGACGATTTTGTTGGAGAGTTTGTGCTCGTTCATCGTCATAAGTATTTGCAATTACTTTTAATTGTTCCGATTTCAAACGCAGTTCCTCGACTAGCAGAATGTTTTCATTTCCTGCTTTTGTCAATAGTTGCTCAGTTCTCTCCACCTGTGCCCTCATGTTAGCCATGTCTTGCACGTGCTTCAGCTGTGCACTGTGGTATTGGACCGATGCCAACCTTTGATGGCGATACATAAGTGCTAAAGTGGAGAGAACAGTCACAAAGCCTGTATTTGATGGTTGATTTTGGAGAGCGTTTGCAATTTCGGCTGTTGTTTTTCTAATGGCATAATTAGGGTTGGTATCACTGCTGAGGTCAGAGATCAATCCTTTTATGGGTGGAGGTTCACTAATTAGCGGAGGAGTGGTGACCACCTCCTTTGGTAGCTTGCACATTATTAGAAAAATTTAGAGGAAAAATGTTCCTATTTTTTTTCAATGTTTGGGTTTGGAATTCATTGGAAGCTGCAAAGACAAGTTTAATCTATTTATAGATGTTGACGAACCATCAGTACTGTACCAGTAATGTGGAAGTTGGACGTGAATGAATTTGCAAAAGCAAATTGAATTAATTAATCAATGCCAATGATTAATCCTACCTGGGTAGGCTATCTGGGTATTAATCTTGAATTAACCTGAGAGGTTGCTTCATCCAGGTTAATATGGGAAGTTTAAAAGTGTCTCATTTGATTGCAAGAACATTAAGGTATGTTCAACAATTTAACTTATTAAATTGAATGAGATGATAATCCATACAATCTCCATTGATTGGATATCATAAGTGTAAACAGTAGATTAAATGTTGGGAGCACTTCCCACTATGGTACACTTCTTCCTTGGGCCGAAGCCACATGGGATTCCCGCGGGGGCGGGACTTCTGTCAGTACTGGATTACTGAATGGGTTTTGCAAAAACCAAATTTTACTGATTGATCAATTTTAATGATAAATCAAACCTGTATAGGCTATTTGGGATTTAAACTTGAATTAACCTGAGAGGTTTATTCATCTAGGTTAATGTGGAAAAAGATTACAATGTCTCATTTAGAAAACTCATCAATTTGGATATGATTTAAACTTGAGAATGTAAATCTGGCAATTTCACTTATTAGTTCAATTGAATAAGACATCGATATCCGTCTGGATATCACGAGTAACGACTTGAGTGTCACCTGACTAATTATTCTGGAAGGAAAGTACTGGTGACTCTTCAAAGGTCCCTGCTGGCACACGCTGAAATCAACTCAAGTCGGATGAATTACCATGTGGCACAAACAAAATGGCTGTTTTACCTTTTGTTAGCTTAGCATCTCGAGCAAGCTAATGCTACTTGATGCCTGAAAAGTGCTCAACATAGGATTCCCTTGGCAAGGGAAAGGTTTTACTTATAACGTATTATGTTCAAACACTTTTCGGCGATATTTGACGATGTTTTAACCGGAACTCGCGGGAAACAACGAAATGCACCGTGGTCTACTCGCATCGAAACGCGAGAGACAGAGAGATACTTATCGCTGGTCAAGCTAATCTCTCCTAAATTTCAATCGGCTGGCTCTTTGTCCTCGCTCGAGAAATTAATAATGACCTAGCCAACACGCGTCTGAAACGCGAGAGGCAGAAATACTTAGCGTTTGGCCAAACGCGCTATTTCTCAGATAGCTTTATCAGCCATCATACATACATGTATAGTTTATGCTACCCACTGACTACGTCAGAGCACAACACGGAGGCTATTCTCCGGAACACACACGCACCAATAATTCCAGTCTACAATTCCCATAATGTATATAATCAACTTGGTATATTATGTAATCTGCTTTTCAATTTTATATATGCTGAATCAAAATAAAAGCTTCATCCTATTTTAGATTCCTCGCATGGGGGCTCCAATATGTTATTATCAAATTGACCCAACGTGCGTCTTAGTTTTAGAGTCCACACAGGGTGCGCCAAAAATGTCTGTTCAGACACTTTTCGGATCATTGAACAATGTTAAATTCTTAGGAAGCAGAGTATACTCTGCTAACAAGTGGAGAAGGCACTGTAAAATTGGGTTTAATTATTTATTTACTAAATACCTAACTAATCACACAGAATTACAAATACACAGAATACAATGATGTCATACAGAAAACGTCCTGGTGGACGGAACCTGTATGAAAGCTGGTTACACAAAGGAAAGGGGGTTGGGCTTGAATGAAAGAGCGGGAAGATTTAGGAACACAGAAACATCAGCTATGCTATCGTAAATACATTATCTTATGCATTCTAAATTACCGCCCATTTGGAAAAGGAAAATGCAATAAATATTTACTCTGAGCTGCGCTTCGGTAGATTGGTCATAGATGCTGGCCGGGTTGGCCAACAGATCTCCCTGTTTTCGGAAGAATGTCAATGGTGGTCCATTGGATACGTGGTGGTATCTTCGTCTGGTTGTTAGACTGGATCCGTCGTCCGTCCTTTCCTAACCCACGTTAGCAGCGGCCGCTGCTAACTCAATGGCTAGGAAGTAGCACTTCTGTAGTGAATAAGCTCAAAGTTCATACCAGTTCATACCAGAGCTCACGCCGAGGTTGGCTTAGTTCTGTACTTGACATGTGTGTCCTTCTAACGTAGAGGCTGCAGACCTCCCGTACTGGAACCAACGGTTATCTTTTCGTCAAAGGATTATATAGTGGAGAGGGGGAGGGAGGTGTTTCATCGTTTATAACCCTGTCTCTTCACAGGGTTGGGCCACTGATCGAGCAGGGCACTTTCCTTATGAAAACCCAAATCTCTCATTCGGAAGCTAAAATTACATTTCATCTCCTAACAAACATTTTCAATATCAAACATTTCAATTGCATAACAATTCCATGTGACTCTGATAACTAGAGGGCGTATACTTTCTCAGATACAGTTTATGTCGTCCTGTCATCAGTCATAATGTCTCAGATGACAACCGAACTGACATACATACTCATTACGTTCCCAAGCATATTTCCAACTGGTTTTATTAACAAAATATGTGGTACCTTTCCCCATTTGTTTGATGTTCCCAGACTCTCTATATTTAACACAGGCTATTCAAGTCCTTCAGTAGATTCAGAGAGGGGAAGGGAGAAAGGTATTTATGGGGGGGGGGTCATAAACCTTACCCACAGGCCAACGTCATGACATACAGTAGCAGTCAAATGTTTGGACACACCTACTCATTCAAGGGTTTTGCTTTATTTTTACTATTTTGTACATTGTAGAATAATAGTGAAGACATCAAAACTATGAAATAACACATATGGAATCATGTAGTAAACAAAAATGTGTTAAACAAATCAAATAGATTTTAGATTTTAGATTCTTCTTCTACAAAGTAGCCACCATTTGCCTTGATGACAGCTTTGCACACTATTGGCATTCTAGCATGCTAGCAGATACCCGTGTGGCTCAGTTGGTAGAGCATGGTGTTTGCAACACCAAGGTTGTGGGTTTGATTCCCACGGGGGACCAGTACAGGGGGAAAAAAATGTATGAAATGTATGCATTCACTACTGTAAGTTGCTCTGGATAAGAGCGTCTGCTAAATGACTAAAATGTAAAAAATGTAATACCCATAGACTTACAGTCACTGTGCTGTAGATCAAAAAGTAGATAAAGGACCTAGTTGCCAAAATCCCAAAGTATACCTTAAAGGTAAACATAAAGGCTGGTATGTGAACTGGTAAGGAGTTACTGGAGCTCCTGGTTCATTTCTGGTCCAGGCCCATCCAAGCTGCCAGTTCTCCATTCCTGTCCTGGTCCCATCCAGGCTGCCAACCAGACAATTATATTGCACCTAGACAATCTTACTGACACATCAATTACTGAACTGAACAATGCCAGGTGAGGTAGCTACTGTAGCTTGAGCCTCCAGGTTTAGGCTATCTGCCAGAGTGGCCTGGCCAGCCGTTCAGACACCAGGAGGTTGAAAACTGCAGATCAAAGCCTCTCAGACCTCTGAAGTTTGACTGTTTGACTCCTCAAGGGTAATTAAATTTCTAGGCTGGCCACAAACAGCACTATACAAACAGGTAGTTATGTACTGTTACTCCTGGTCAGTTAGGTAGTTAGGTATTGTAGCTCCTGGTCAGTTAGGTAGTTATGTACTGTTACTCCTGGTCAGTTAGGTAGTTATGTATTGTAGCTCTTGGTCAGTTAGGTAGTTATGTACTGTTACTCCTGGTCAGTTAGGTAGTTATGTATTGTAGCTCTTGGTCAGTTAGGTAGTTATGTACTGTTACTCCTGGTCAGTTATGTAGTTATGTATTGTAGCTCTTGGTCAGTTAGGTAGTTATGTACTGTTACTCCTGGTCAGTTAGGTAGTTATGTATTGTAGCTCTTGGTCAGTTAGGTAGTTATGTACTGTTAGTCCTGGTCAGTTAGGTAGTTATGTACTGTAGCTCCTGGTCAGTTAGGTAGTTATGTACTGTTAGCTCCTGGTCAGTTAGGTAGTTATGTACTGTTACTCCTGGTCAGTTAGGTAGTTATGTACTGTTAGCTCCTGGTCAGTTAGGTAGTTATGTACTGTTAGTCCTGGTCAGTTAGGTAGTTAGGTATTGTAGCTCTTGGTCAGTTAGGTAGTTATGTACTGTTACTCCTGGTCAGTTAGGTAGTTATGTACCGTTAGTCCTGGTCAGTTAGGTAGTTATGTACTGTTAGTCCTGGTCAGTTAGGTAGTTATGTACCGTTACTCCTGGTCAGTTAGGTAGTTATGTACTGTTAGTCCTGGTCAGTAAGGTAGTTATGTACTGTTAGTCCTGGTCAGT
The DNA here is from genome assembly GCF_965601325.2 of Salmo salar. Classification (NCBI taxonomy): domain Eukaryota; kingdom Metazoa; phylum Chordata; class Actinopteri; order Salmoniformes; family Salmonidae; genus Salmo; species Salmo salar. The sequence goes on along the minus strand of NC_138308.1, from coordinate 33,222,820 downwards.
TAGGGAGTTATGTACTGTTACTCCTGGTCAGTTAGGTAGTTATGTACTGTTAGTCCTGGTCAGTTAGGTAGTTATGTACTGTTAGTCCTGGTCAGTTAGGTAGTTATGTACTGTTACTCCTGGTCAGTTAGGTAGTTATGTACTGTTACTCCTGGTCAGTTAGGTAGTTATGTACTGTTACTCATGGTCAGTTAGGTAGTTATGTACTGTTACTCCTGGTCAGTTAGGTAGTTATGTACTGTTACTCCTGGTCAGTTAGGTAGTTATGTACTGTTAGTCCTGGTCAGTTAGGTAGTTATGTACTGTTACTCCTGGTCAGTTAGGTAGTTATGTACCGTTAGTCCTGGTCAGTTAGGTAGTTATGTACTGTTAGTCCTGGTGAGTTAGGTAGTTATGTACTGTTACTCCTGGTCAGTTAGGTAGTTAGGTATTGTAGCTCCTGGTAAAGTTAGGTAGTTATGTACTGTTAGTCCTGGTCAGTTAGGTAGTTATGTACTGTTAGTACTGGTCAGTTAGGTAGTTATGTACTGTTACTCCTGGTCAGTTAGGTAGTTATGTACTGTTACTCCTGGTCAGTTAGGTAGTTATGTACTGTTACTCCTGGTCAGTTAGGTAGTTATGTACTGTTACTCCTGGTCAGTTAGGTAGTTATGTACTGTTACTCCTGGTCAGTTAGGTAGTTATGTACTGTTACTCCTGGTCAGTTAGGTAGTTATGTACTGTTACTCCTGGTCAGTTAGGTAGGTATGTACTGTTAGTCCTGGTCAGTTAGGTAGTTAGGTATTGTAGCTCCTGGTCAGTTAGCTAGTTATGTACTGTTAGTCCTGGTCAGTTATGCAGTTATGTCCTGTTACTCCTGGTCAGTTAGGTAGTTATGTACTGTTACTCCTGGTCAGTTAGGTAGTTAGGTATTGTAGCTCCGGGTCAGTTAGGTAGTTATGTACTGTTAGTGCTGATCAGTTAGGTCGTTATGTACTGTTAGTCCTGGTCAGTTAGGTAGTTATGTACTGTTAGTCCTGGTCAGTTAGGTAGTTATGTACTGTTAGTCCTGGTCAGTTAGGTAGTTATGTACTGTTAGTCCTGGTCAGTTAGGTAGTTATGTACTGTTACTCCTGGTCAGTTAGGTAGTTATGTACTGTTAGTCCTGGTCAGTTAGGTAGTTATGTACTGTTACTCCTGGTCAGTTAGGTAGTTATGTACTGTTACTCCTGGTCAGTTAGGTAGTTATGTACTGTTAGTCCTGATCAGTTAGGTAGTTATGTACTGTTAGTCCTGGTCAGTTAGGCAGTTATGTACTGTTAGTCCTGGTCAGTTAGGTAGTTATGTACTGTTAGTCCTGGTCAGTTAGGCAGTTATGTACTGTTACTCCTGGTCAGTTAGGTAGTTATGTACTGTTAGTCCTGGTCAGTTAGGTAGTTATGTACTGTTACTCCTGGTCAGTTAGGCAGTTATGTACTGTTACTCCTGGTCAGTTAGGTAGTTATGTACTGTTAGTCCTGATCAGTTAGGTAGTTATGTACTGTTAGTCCTGGTCAGTTAGGTAGTTATGTACTGTTACTCCTGGTCAGTTAGGTAGTTATGTACTGTTACTCCTGGTCAGTTAGGTAGTTAGGTATTGTAGCTCCTGGTCAGTTAGGTAGTTATGTACTGTTAGTCCTGGTCAGTTAGGTAGTTATGTACTGTTACTCCTGGTCAGTTAGGTAGTTATGTACTGTTAGTCCTGGTCAGTTAGGTAGTTATGTACTGTTACTGCTGGTCAGTTAGGTAGTTATGTACTGTTAGTCCTGGTCAGTTAGGTAGTTATGTACTGTTAGTCCTGGTCAGTTAGGTAGTTATGTACTGTTACTCCTGGTCAGTTAGGTAGTTATGTACTGTTACTCCTGGTCAGTTAGGTAGTTATGTACTGTTAACCCTGGTCAGTTAGGTAGTTAGGGATTGTAGCTCCTGGTCAGTTAGGTAGTTATGTACTGTTAGTCCTGGTCAGTTAGGTAGTTATGTACTGTTACTCCTGGTCAGTTAGGTAGTTATGTACTGTTAGTCCTGGTCAGTTAGGTAGTTATGTATTGTGGCTCCTGGTCAGTTAGGTAGTTATGTACTGTTAGTCCTGGTCAGTTAGGTAGTTATGTACTGTTACTCCTGGACAGTTAGGTAGTTATGTACTGTTAGTACTGGTCAGTTAGGTAGTTATGTACCGTTAGTCCTGGTCAGTTAGGTAGTTATGTACTGTTAGTCCTGGTCAGTAAGGTAGTTATGTACTGTTAGTCCTGGTCAGTTAGGTAGTTATGTACTGTTAGTCCTGGTCAGTTAGGTAGTTATGTACTGTTAGTCCTGGTCAGTTAGGTAGTTATGTACTGTTAGTCCTGGTCAGTTAGGTAGTTATGTACCGTTAGTCCTGGTCAGTTAGGTAGTTATGTACCGTTAGTCCTGGTCAGTTAGGTAGTTATGTACTGTTACTCCTGGTCAGTTAGGTAGTTATGTACTGTTAGTCCTGGTCAGTTAGGTAGTTATGTACTGTTACTCCTGGTCAGTTAGGTAGTTATGTACTGTTAGTCCTGGTCAGTTAGGTAGTTATGTACTGTTACTCCTGGTCAGTTAGGTAGTTATGTACTGTTAGTCCTGGTCAGTTAGGTAGTTATGTACTGTTACTCCTGGTCAGTTAGGTAGTTATGTACTGTTAGTCCTGGTCAGTTAGGTAGTTATGTACCGTTAGTCCTGGTCAGTTAGGTAGTTATGTACTGTTACTCCTGGTCAGTTATGTAGTTATGTACTGTTAGTCCTGGTCAGTTAGGTAGTTATGTACTGTTACTCCTGGTCAGTTAGGTAGTTATGTACTGTTAGTCCTGGTCAGTTAGGTAGTTATGTACTGTTACTGCTGGTCAGTTAGGTAGTTATGTACTGTTACTCCTGGTCAGTTAGGTAGTTATGTACTGTTAGTCCTGGTCAGTTAGGTAGTTATGTACTGTTAGTCCTGGTCAGTTAGGTAGTTATGTACTGTTACTCCTGGTCAGTTAGGTAGTTATGTACTGTTACTCCTGGTCAGTTAGGTAGTTATGTACTGTTAGTCCTGGTCAGTTAGGTAGTTATGTATTGTAGCTCCTGGTCAGTTAGGTAGTTAGGTATTGTAGCTCCTGGTCAGTTAGGTAGTTAGGTATTGTAGCTCCTGGTCAGTTAGGTAGTTATGTACTGTTAGTCCTGGTCAGTTAGGTAGTTATGTACTGTTACTCCTGGTCAGTTAGGTAGTTATGTATTGTAGCTCCTGGTCAGTTAGGTAGTTATGTACTGTTACTCCTGGTCAGTTAGGTAGTTATGTACTGTTAGTCCTGGTCAGTTAGGTAGTTATGTATTGTGGCTCCTGGTCAGTTAGGTAGTTATGTACTGTTAGTCCTGGTCAGTTAGGTAGTTATGTACTGTTACTCCTGGACAGTTAGGTAGTTATGTACTGTTAGTACTGGTCAGTTAGATAGTTATGTACCGTTAGTCCTGGTCAGTTAGGTAGTTATGTACTGTTAGTCCTGGTCAGTTAGGTAGTTATGTACTGTTACTCCTGGTCAGTTAGGTAGTTATGTACTGTTAGTCCTGGTCAGTTAGGTAGTTCTGTACTGTTACTCCTGGTCAGTTAGGTAGTTATGTACTGTTACTCCTGGTCAGTTAGGTAGTTATGTACTGTTACTCCTGGTCAGTTAGGTAGTTATGTACCGTTACTCCTGGTCAGTTAGGTAGTTATGTACCGTTAGTCCTGGTCAGTTAGGTAGTTATGTACCGTTAGTCCTGGTCAGTTAGGTAGTTATGTACTGTTACTCCTGGTCAGTTAGGTAGTTATGTACTGTTAGTCCTGGTCAGTTAGGTAGTTATGTACTGTTACTCCTGGTCAGTTAGGTAGTTATGTACTGTTACTCCTGGTCAGTTAGGTAGTTATGTACTGTTACTCCTGGTCAGTTAGGTAGTTATGTACCGTTACTCCTGGTCAGTTAGGTAGTTATGTACCGTTAGTCCTGGTCAGTTAGGTAGTTATGTACCGTTAGTCCTGGTCAGTTAGGTAGTTATGTACTGTTACTCCTGGTCAGTTAGGTAGTTATGTACTGTTAGTCCTGGTCAGTTAGGTAGTTATGTACTGTTACTCCTGGTCAGTTAGGTAGTTATGTACTGTTAGTCCTGGTCAGTTAGGTAGTTATGTACCGTTAGTCCTGGTCAGTTAGGTAGTTATGTACCGTTAGTCCTGGTCAGTTAGGTAGTTATGTACTGTTACTCCTGGTCAGTTAGGTAGTTATGTACTGTTAGTCCTGGTCAGTTAGGTAGTTATGTACTGTTACTCCTGGTCAGTTAGGTAGTTATGTACTGTTAGTCCTGGTCAGTTAGGTAGTTATGTACTGTTACTCCTGGTCAGTTAGGTAGTTATGTACTGTTAGTCCTGGTCAGTTAGGTAGTTATGTACTGTTACTCCTGGTCAGTTAGGTAGTTATGTACTGTTAGTCCTGGTCAGTTAGGTAGTTATGTACCGTTAGTCCTGGTCAGTTAGGTAGTTATGTACTGTTACTCCTGGTCAGTTATGTAGTTATGTACTGTTAGTCCTGGTCAGTTAGGTAGTTATGTACTGTTACTCCTGGTCAGTTAGGTAGTTATGTACTGTTAGTCCTGGTCAGTTAGGTAGTTATGTACTGTTACTGCTGGTCAGTTAGGTAGTTATGTACTGTTACTCCTGGTCAGTTAGGTAGTTATGTACTGTTAGTCCTGGTCAGTTAGGTAGTTATGTACTGTTAGTCCTGGTCAGTTAGGTAGTTATGTACTGTTACTCCTGGTCAGTTAGGTAGTTATGTACTGTTACTCCTGGTCAGTTAGGTAGTTATGTACTGTTAGTCCTGGTCAGTTAGGTAGTTATGTATTGTAGCTCCTGGTCAGTTAGGTAGTTAGGTATTGTAGCTCCTGGTCAGTTAGGTAGTTAGGTATTGTAGCTCCTGGTCAGTTAGGTAGTTATGTACTGTTAGTCCTGGTCAGTTAGGTAGTTATGTACTGTTACTCCTGGTCAGTTAGGTAGTTATGTATTGTAGCTCCTGGTCAGTTAGGTAGTTATGTACTGTTACTCCTGGTCAGTTAGGTAGTTATGTACTGTTAGTCCTGGTCAGTTAGGTAGTTATGTACTGTTACTCCTGGTCAGTTAGGTAGTTATGTACTGTTACTCCTGGTCAGTTAGGTAGTTATGTACCGTTAGTCCTGGTCAGTTAGGTAGTTATGTACTGTTAGTCCTGGTCAGTTAGGTAGTTATGTACTGTTAGTCCTGGTCAGTTAGGTAGTTATGTACTGTTAGTCCTGGTCAGTTAGGTAGTTATGCACTGTTACTCCTGGTCAGTTAGGTAGTTATGTACTGTTACTCCTGGTCAGTTAGGTAGTTATGTACCGTTAGTCCTGGTCAGTTAGGTAGTTATGTACTGTTAGTCCTGGTCAGTTAGGTAGTTATGTACTGTTAGTCCTGGTCAGTTAGGTAGTTATGTACTGTTAGTCCTGGTCAGTTAGGTAGTTATGCACTGTTACTCCTGGTCAGTTAGGTAGTTATGTACTGTTACTCCTGGTCAGTTAGGTAGTTATGTACTGTTACTCCTGGTCAGTTAGGTAGTTATGTACTGTTACTCCTGGTCAGTTAGGTAGTTATGTACTGTTAGTCCTGGTCAGTTACGTAGTTATGTACTGTTAGTCCTGGTCAGTTAGGTAGTTATGTACTGTTACTCCTGGTCAGTTAGGTAGTTATGTACTGTTACTCCTGGTCAGTTAGGTAGTTATGTACTGTTACTCCTGGTCAGTTAGGTAGTTATGTACTGTTAGTCCTGGTCAGTTAGGTAGTTATGTATTGTAGCTCCTGGTCAGTTAGGTAGTTAGGTATTGTAGCTCCTGGTCAGTTAGGTAGTTAGGTATTGTAGCTCCTGGTCAGTTAGGTAGTTATGTACTGTTAGTCCTGGTCAGTTAGTTAGTTATATACTGTTACTCCTGGTCAGTTAGGTAGTTATGTATTGTAGCTCCTGGTCAGTTAGGTAGTTATTTACTGTTACTCCAAGGTCAGTTAGGTAGTTATGTACCGTTAGTCCTGGTCAGTTAGGTAGTTATGTACTGTTACTCATGGTCAGTTAGGTAGTTAGGTATTGTAGCTCCTGGTCAGTTTGGTAGTTATGTACTGTTACTCCTGGTCAGTTAGGTAGTTATGTACTGTTACTCCTGGTCAGTTAGGTAGTTATGTACTGTTAGTCCTGGTCAGTTAGGTAGTTATGTACTGTTAGTCCTGGTCAGTTAGGTAGTTATGTACCGTTAGTCCTGGTCAGTTAGGTAGTTATGTACTGTTACTCCTGGTCAGTTAGGTAGTTATGTACTGTTACTCCTGGTCAGTTAGGTAGTTATGTACTGTTACTCCTGGTCAGTTAGGTAGTTATGTATTGTAGCTCTTGGTCAGTTAGGTAGTTATGTACTGTTACTCCTGGTCAGTTAGGTAGTTATGTACCGTTAGTCCTGGTCAGTTAGGTAGTTATGTACTGTTAGTCCTGGTCAGTTAGGTAGTTATGTACTGTTAGTCCTGGTCAGTTAGGTAGTTATGTACTGTTAGTCCTGGTCAGTTAGGTAGTTATGCACTGTTACTCCTGGTCAGTTAGGTAGTTATGTACTGTTACTCCTGGTCAGTTAGGTAGTTATGTACCGTTAGTCCTGGTCAGTTAGGTAGTTATGTACTGTTAGTCCTGGTCAGTTAGGTAGTTATGTATTGTAGCTCCTGGTCAGTTAGGTAGTTAGGTATTGTAGCTCCTGGTCAGTTAGGTAGTTAGGTATTGTAGCTCCTGGTCAGTTAGGTAGTTATGTACTGTTAGTCCTGGTCAGTTAGGTAGTTATGTACTGTTACTCCTGGTCAGTTAGGTAGTTATGTATTGTAGCTCCTGGTCAGTTAGGTAGTTATGTACTGTTACTCCTGGTCAGTTAGGTAGTTATGTACTGTTAGTCCTGGTCAGTTAGGTAGTTATGTACTGTTACTCCTGGTCAGTTAGGTAGTTATGTACTGTTACTCCTGGTCAGTTAGGTAGTTATGTACCGTTAGTCCTGGTCAGTTAGGTAGTTATGTACTGTTAGTCCTGGTCAGTTAGGTAGTTATGTACTGTTAGTCCTGGTCAGTTAGGTAGTTATGTACTGTTAGTCCTGGTCAGTTAGGTAGTTATGCACTGTTACTCCTGGTCAGTTAGGTAGTTATGTACTGTTACTCCTGGTCAGTTAGGTAGTTATGTACCGTTAGTCCTGGTCAGTTAGGTAGTTATGTACTGTTAGTCCTGGTCAGTTAGGTAGTTATGTACTGTTAGTCCTGGTCAGTTAGGTAGTTATGTACTGTTAGTCCTGGTCAGTTAGGTAGTTATGCACTGTTACTCCTGGTCAGTTAGGTAGTTATGTACTGTTACTCCTGGTCAGTTAGGTAGTTATGTACTGTTACTCCTGGTCAGTTAGGTAGTTATGTACTGTTACTCCTGGTCAGTTAGGTAGTTATGTACTGTTAGTCCTGGTCAGTTACGTAGTTATGTACTGTTAGTCCTGGTCAGTTAGGTAGTTATGTACTGTTACTCCTGGTCAGTTAGGTAGTTATGTACTGTTACTCCTGGTCAGTTAGGTAGTTATGTACTGTTACTCCTGGTCAGTTAGGTAGTTATGTACTGTTAGTCCTGGTCAGTTAGGTAGTTATGTATTGTAGCTCCTGGTCAGTTAGGTAGTTAGGTATTGTAGCTCCTGGTCAGTTAGGTAGTTAGGTATTGTAGCTCCTGGTCAGTTAGGTAGTTATGTACTGTTAGTCCTGGTCAGTTAGTTAGTTATATACTGTTACTCCTGGTCAGTTAGGTAGTTATGTATTGTAGCTCCTGGTCAGTTAGGTAGTTATTTACTGTTACTCCAAGGTCAGTTAGGTAGTTATGTACCGTTAGTCCTGGTCAGTTAGGTAGTTATGTACTGTTACTCATGGTCAGTTAGGTAGTTAGGTATTGTAGCTCCTGGTCAGTTTGGTAGTTATGTACTGTTACTCCTGGTCAGTTAGGTAGTTATGTACTGTTACTCCTGGTCAGTTAGGTAGTTATGTACTGTTAGTCCTGGTCAGTTAGGTAGTTATGTACTGTTAGTCCTGGTCAGTTAGGTAGTTATGTACCGTTAGTCCTGGTCAGTTAGGTAGTTATGTACTGTTACTCCTGGTCAGTTAGGTAGTTATGTACTGTTACTCCTGGTCAGTTAGGTAGTTATGTACTGTTACTCCTGGTCAGTTAGGTAGTTATGTATTGTAGCTCTTGGTCAGTTAGGTAGTTATGTACTGTTACTCCTGGTCAGTTAGGTAGTTATGTACCGTTAGTCCTGGTCAGTTAGGTAGTTATGTACTGTTAGTCCTGGTCAGTTAGGTAGTTATGTACTGTTAGTCCTGGTCAGTTAGGTAGTTATGTACTGTTAGTCCTGGTCAGTTAGGTAGTTATGCACTGTTACTCCTGGTCAGTTAGGTAGTTATGTACTGTTACTCCTGGTCAGTTAGGTAGTTATGTACCGTTAGTCCTGGTCAGTTAGGTAGTTATGTACTGTTAGTCCTGGTCAGTTAGGTAGTTATGTACTGTTAGTCCTGATCAGTTAGGTAGTTATGTATTGTAGCTCCTGGTCAGTTAGGTAGTTATGTACTGTTACTCCTGGTCAGTTAGGTAGTTATGTACTGTTAGTCCTGATCAGTTAGGTAGTTATGTATTGTAGCTCCTGGTCAGTTAGGTAGTTATGTACTGTTACTCCTGGTCAGTTAGGTAGTTATGTACTGTTACTCCTGGTCAGTTAGGTAGTTATGTACTGTTACTCCTGGTCAGTTAGGTAGTTATGTACTGTTACTCCTGGTCAGTTAGGTAGTTATGTATTGTAGCTCTTGGTCAGTTAGGTAGTTATGTACTGTTACTCCTGGTCAGTTAGGTAGTTATGTACCGTTAGTCCTGGTCAGTTAGGTAGTTATGTACTGTTAGTCCTGGTCAGTTAGGTAGTTATGTACTGTTAGTCCTGGTCAGTTAGGTAGTTATGTACTGTTAGTCCTGGTCAGTTAGGTAGTTATGCACTGTTACTCCTGGTCAGTTAGGTAGTTATGTACTGTTACTCCTGGTCAGTTAGGTAGTTATGTACCGTTAGTCCTGGTCAGTTAGGTAGTTATGTACTGTTAGTCCTGGTCAGTTAGGTAGTTATGTACTGTTAGTCCTGGTCAGTTAGGTAGTTATGTACTGTTAGTCCTGGTCAGTTAGGTAGTTATGCACTGTTACTCCTGGTCAGTTAGGTAGTTATGTACTGTTACTCCTGGTCAGTTAGGTAGTTATGTACTGTTACTCCTGGTCAGTTAGGTAGTTATGTACTGTTACTCCTGGTCAGTTAGGTAGTTATGTACTGTTAGTCCTGGTCAGTTACGTAGTTATGTACTGTTAGTCCTGGTCAGTTAGGTAGTTATGTACTGTTACTCCTGGTCAGTTAGGTAGTTATGTACTGTTACTCCTGGTCAGTTAGGTAGTTATGTACTGTTACTCCTGGTCAGTTAGGTAGTTATGTACTGTTAGTCCTGGTCAGTTAGGTAGTTATGTATTGTAGCTCCTGGTCAGTTAGGTAGTTAGGTATTGTAGCTCCTGGTCAGTTAGGTAGTTAGGTATTGTAGCTCCTGGTCAGTTAGGTAGTTATGTACTGTTAGTCCTGGTCAGTTAGTTAGTTATATACTGTTACTCCTGGTCAGTTAGGTAGTTATGTATTGTAGCTCCTGGTCAGTTAGGTAGTTATTTACTGTTACTCCAAGGTCAGTTAGGTAGTTATGTACCGTTAGTCCTGGTCAGTTAGGTAGTTATGTACTGTTACTCATGGTCAGTTAGGTAGTTAGGTATTGTAGCTCCTGGTCAGTTTGGTAGTTATGTACTGTTACTCCTGGTCAGTTAGGTAGTTATGTACTGTTACTCCTGGTCAGTTAGGTAGTTATGTACTGTTAGTCCTGGTCAGTTAGGTAGTTATGTACTGTTAGTCCTGGTCAGTTAGGTAGTTATGTACCGTTAGTCCTGGTCAGTTAGGTAGTTATGTACTGTTACTCCTGGTCAGTTAGGTAGTTATGTACTGTTAGTCCTGGTCAGTTAGGTAGTTATGTACTGTTACTCCTGGTCAGTTAGGTAGTTATGTACTGTTAGTCCTGGTCAGTTAGGTAGTTATGTACTGTTACTCCTGGTCAGTTAGGTAGTTATGTACTGTTAGTCCTGGTCAGTTAGGTAGTTATGTACTGTTACTCCTGGTCAGTTAGGTAGTTATGTACTCTTACTCCTGGTCAGTTAGGTAGTTATGTACTGTTAGTCCTGGTCAGTTAGGTAGTTATGTACCGTTAGTCCTGGTCAGTTAGGTAGTTATGTACTGTTACTCCTGGTCAGTTAGGTAGTTATGTACTGTTAGTCCTGGTCAGTTAGGTAGTTATGTACTGTTAGTACTGGTCAGTTAGGTAGTTATGTACCGTTAGTCCTGGTCAGTTAGGTAGTTACGTACTGTTACTCCTGGTCAGTTAGGTAGTTATGTACTGTTACTCCTGGTCAGTTAGGAAGTTATGTACTGTTAGTCCTGATCAGTTAGGTAGTTATGTACTGTTAGTCCTGGTCAGTTAGGTAGTTATGTACTGTTAGTCCTGGTCAGTTAGGTAGTTATGTACTGTTACTCCTGGTCAGTTAGGTAGTTATGTACTGTTACTCCTGGTCAGTTAGGTAGTTATGTACTGTTACTCCTGGTCAGTTAGGTAGTTATGTACTGTTACTCCTGGTCAGTTAGGTAGTTATGTACTGTTAGTCCTCTGTTACTCCTGGTCAGTTAGGTAGTTATGTACTGTTAGTCCTGGTCAGTTAGGTAGTTATGTACTGTTACTCCTGGTCAGTTAGGTAGTTATGTACTGTTAGACCTGGTCAGTTAGGTAGTTATGTACTGTTACTCCAAGGTCAGTTAGGTAGTTATGTACTGTTAGTCCTGGTCAGTTAGGTAGTTATGTACTGTTACTCCTGGTCAGTTAGGTAGTTATGTACTGTTACTCCTGGTCAGTTAGGTAGTTATGTACTGTTACTCCTGGTCAGTTAGGTAGTTATGTACTGTTAGTCCTGGTCAGTTAGGTAGTTGTGTACTGTTACTCCTGGTCAGTTAGGTAGTTATGTACTGTTACTCCTGGTCAGTTAGGTAGTTATGTACTGTTACTCCTGGTCAGTTAGGTAGTTATGTACTGTTAGTCCTGGTCAGTTAGGTAGTTATGTACCGTTAGTCCTGGTCAGTTAGGTAGTTATGTATTGTTACTCCTGGTCAGTTAGGTAGTTATGTACTGTTAGTCCTGGTCAGTTAGGTAGTTATGTACTGTTACTCCTGGTCAGTTAGGTAGTTATGTACTGTTACTCCTGGTCAGTTAGGTAGTTATGTACTGTTAGTCCTGGTCAGTTAGGTAGTTATGTACCGTTAGTCCTGGTCAGTTAGGTAGTTATGTACTGTTACTCCTGGTCAGTTAGGTAGTTAGGTATTGTAGCTCCTGGTCAGTTAGGTAGTTATGTACTGTTAGTCCTGGTCAGTTAGGTAGTTATGTACTGTTACTCCTGGTCAGTTAGGTAGTTATGTACTGTTAGTCCTGGTCAGTTAGGTAGTTATGTACTGTTAGTCCTGGTCAGTTAGGTAGTTATGTACTGTTAGTCCTGGTCAGTTAGGTAGTTATGTACTGTTACTCCTGGTCAGTTATGTAGTTATGTACTGTTACTCCTGGTCAGTTAGGTAGTTATGTACTGTTACTCCTGGTCAGTTAGGTAGTTATGTACTGTTAGTCCTGGTCAGTTAGGTAGTTATGTACTGTTAGTCCTGGTCAGTTAGGTAGTTATGTACTGTTAGTCCTGGTCAGTTAGGTAGTTATGTATTGTAGCTCCTGGTCAGTTAGGTAGTTATGTACTGTTACTCCTGGTCAGTTAGGTAGTTATGTACTGTTACTCCTGGTCAGTTAGATAGTTATGTACTGTTAGTCCTGGTCAGTTAGGTAGTTATGTACTGTTAGTCCTGGTCAGTTAGGTAGTTATGTACTGTTACTCCTGGTCAGTTAGGTAGTTATGTACTGTTACTCCTGGTCAGTTAGGTAGTTATGTACTGTTAGTCCTGGTCAGTTACGTAGTTATGTACTGTTACTCCTGGTCAGTTAGGTAGTTATGTACTCTTACTCCTGGTCAGTTAGGTAGTTATGTACTGTTAGTCCTGGTCAGTTAGGTAGTTATGTACCGTTAGTCCTGGTCAGTTAGGTAGTTATGTACTGTTACTCCTGGTCAGTTAGGTAGTTATGTACTGTTAGTCCTGGTCAGTTAGGTAGTTATGTACTGTTAGTACTGGTCAGTTAGGTAGTTATGTACTGTTAGTCCTGGTCAGTTAGGTAGTTATGTATTGTAGCTCCTGGTCAGTTAGGTAGTTACGTACTGTTACTCCTGGTCAGTTAGGTAGTTATGTACTGTTACTCCTGGTCAGTTAGGAAGTTATGTACTGTTACTCCTGGTCAGTTAGGTAGTTATGTACTGTTACTCCTGGTCAGTTAGGTAGTTATGTACTGTTACTCCTGGTCAGTTAGGTAGTTATGTACTGTTACTCCTGGTCAGTTAGGTAGTTATGTACTGTTAGTCCTCTGTTACTCCTGGTCAGTTAGGTAGTTATGTACTGTTAGTCCTGGTCAGTTAGGTAGTTATGTACTGTTACTCCTGGTCAGTTAGGTAGTTATGTACTGTTAGACCTGGTCAGTTAGGTAGTTATGTACTGTTACTCCTGGTCAGTTAGGTAGTTCTGTACTGTTACTCCTGGTCAGTTAGGTAGTTATGTACTGTTACTCCTGGTCAGTTAGGTAGTTATGTACTGTTACTCCTGGTCAGTTAGGTAGTTATGTACTGTTAGTCCTGGTCAGTTAGGTAGTTATGTACCGTTAGTCCTGGTCAGTTACGTAGTTATGTATTGTTACTCCTGGTCAGTTAGGTAGTTATGTACTGTTAGTCCTGGTCAGTTAGGTAGTTATGTACTGTTACTCCTGGTCAGTTAGGTAGTTATGTACTGTTACTCCTGGTCAGTTAGGTAGTTATGTACTGTTAGTCCTGGTCAGTTAGGTAGTTATGTACCGTTAGTCCTGGTCAGTTAGGTAGTTATGTACTGTTACTCCTGGTCAGTTAGGTAGTTATGTACTGTTAGTCCTGGTCAGTTAGGTAGTTATGTACTGTTACTCCTGGTCAGTTAGGTAGTTATGTACTGTTACTCCTGGTCAGTTAGGTAGTTATGTACTGTTAGTCCTGGTCAGTTAGGTAGTTATGTACTGTTAGTCCTGGTCAGTTAGGTAGTTATGTACTGTTAGTCCTGGTCAGTTAGGTAGTTATGTATTGTAGCTCCTGGTCAGTTAGGTAGTTATGTACTGTTACTCCTGGTCAGTTAGGTAGTTATGCACTGTTACTGCTGGTCAGTTATGTAGTTATGTACTGTTACTCCTGGTCAGTTAGGTAGTTATGTACTGTTACTCCTGGTCAGTTAGGTAGTTATGTACTGTTACTCCTGGTCAGTTAGGTAGTTATGTACTGTTAGTCCTGGTCAGTTACGTAGTTATGTACTGTTAGTCCTGGTCAGTTAGGTAGTTATGTACTGTTACTCCTGGTCAGTTAGGTAGTTATGTATTGTAGCTCCTGGTCAGTTAGGTAGTTATGTACTGTTACTCCTGGTCAGTTAGGTAGTTATGTACTGTTACTCCTGGTCAGATAGGTAGTTATGTACTGTTACTCCTGGTCAGTTAGGTAGTTATGTACTGTTACTCCTGGTCAGTTAGGTAGTTATGTACTGTTAGTCCTGGTCAGTTAGGTAGTTATGTATTGTAGCTCCTGGTCAGTTAGGTAGTTAGGTATTGTAGCTCCTGGTCAGTTAGGTAGTTAGGTATTGTAGCTCCTGGTCAGTTAGGTAGTTATGTACTGTTAGTCCTGGTCAGTTAGGTAGTTATGTACTGTTACTCCTGGTCAGTTAGGTAGTTATGTATTGTAGCTCCTGGTCAGTTAGGTAGTTATGTACTGTTACTCCTGGTCAGTTAGGTAGTTATGTACTGTTACTCCTGGTCAGTTAGGTAGTTATGTACTGTTACTCCTGGTCAGTTAGGTAGTTATGTATTGTAGCTCTTGGTCAGTTAGGTAGTTATGTACTGTTACTCCTGGTCAGTTAGGTAGTTATGTACCGTTAGTCCTGGTCAGTTAGGTAGTTATGTACTGTTAGTCCTGGTCAGTTAGGTAGTTATGTACTGTTAGTCCTGGTCAGTTAGGTAGTTATGTACTGTTAGTCCTGGTCAGTTAGGTAGTTATGCACTGTTACTCCTGGTCAGTTAGGTAGTTATGTACTGTTACTCCTGGTCAGTTAGGTAGTTATGTACTGTTACTCCTGGTCAGATAGGTAGTTATGTACTGTTACTCCTGGTCAGTTAGGTAGTTATGTACTGTTACTCCTGGTCAGTTAGGTAGTTATGTACTGTTAGTCCTGGTCAGTTAGGTAGTTATGTATTGTAGCTCCTGGTCAGTTAGGTAGTTAGGTATTGTAGCTCCTGGTCAGTTAGGTAGTTAGGTATTGTAGCTCCTGGTCAGTTAGGTAGTTATGTACTGTTAGTCCTGGTCAGTTAGGTAGTTATGTACTGTTACTCCTGGTCAGTTAGGTAGTTATGTATTGTAGCTCCTGGTCAGTTAGGTAGTTATGTACTGTTACTCCTGGTCAGTTAGGTAGTTATGTACTGTTACTCCTGGTCAGTTAGGTAGTTATGTACTGTTACTCCTGGTCAGTTAGGTAGTTATGTACTGTTAGTCCTCTGTTACTCCTGGTCAGTTAGGTAGTTATGTACTGTTAGTCCTGGTCAGTTAGGTAGTTATGTACTGTTACTCCTGGTCAGTTAGGTAGTTATGTACTGTTAGACCTGGTCAGTTAGGTAGTTATGTACTGTTACTCCTGGTCAGTTAGGTAGTTCTGTACTGTTACTCCTGGTCAGTTAGGTAGTTATGTACTGTTACTCCTGGTCAGTTAGGTAGTTATGTACTGTTACTCCTGGTCAGTTAGGTAGTTATGTACTGTTAGTCCTGGTCAGTTAGGTAGTTATGTACCGTTAGTCCTGGTCAGTTAGGTAGTTATGTATTGTTACTCCTGGTCAGTTAGGTAGTTATGTACTGTTAGTCCTGGTCAGTTAGGTAGTTATGTACTGTTACTCCTGGTCAGTTAGGTAGTTATGTACTGTTACTCCTGGTCAGTTAGGTAGTTATGTACTGTTAGTCCTGGTCAGTTAGGTAGTTATGTACTGTTACTCCTGGTCAGTTAGGTAGTTATGTACTGTTAGTCCTGGTCAGTTAGGTAGTTATGTACTGTTAGTCCTGGTCAGTTAGGTAGTTATGTACTGTTACTCCTGGTCAGTTAGGTAGTTATGTACTGTTAGTCCTGGTCAGTTAGGTAGTTATGTACTGTTACTCCTGGTCAGTTAGGTAGTTATGTACTGTTACTCCTGGTCAGTTAGGTAGTTATGTACTGTTAGTCCTGGTCAGTTAGGTAGTTATGTACTGTTAGTCCTGGTCAGTTAGGTAGTTATGTACTGTTAGTCCTGGTCAGTTAGGTAGTTATGTATTGTAGCTCCTGGTCAGTTAGGTAGTTATGTACTGTTACTCCTGGTCAGTTAGGTAGTTATGCACTGTTACTGCTGGTCAGTTAGGTAGTTATGTACTGTTACTCCTGGTCAGTTAGGTAGTTATGTACTGTTAGTCCTGGTCAGTTAGGTAGTTATGTACTGTTACTCCTGGTCAGTTAGGTAGTTATGTACTGTTAGTCCTGGTCAGTTACGTAGTTATGTACTGTTAGTCCTGGTCAGTTAGGTAGTTATGTACTGTTACTCCTGGTCAGTTAGGTAGTTATGTACTGTTACTCCTGGTCAGTTAGGTAGTTATGTACTGTTAGTCCTGGTCAGTTAGGTAGTTATGTACTGTTACTCCTGGTCAGTTAGGTAGTTATGTACTGTTAGTCCTGGTCAGTTAGGTAGTTATGTACTGTTACTCCTGGTCAGTTAGGTAGTTATGTATTGTTACTCCTGGTCAGTTAGGTAGTTATGTACTGTTAGTCCTGGTCAGTTAGGTAGTTATGTATTGTAGCTCCTGGTCAGTTAGGTAGTTAGGTATTGTAGCTCCTGGTCAGTTAGGTAGTTAGGTATTGTAGCTCCTGGTCAGTTAGGTAGTTATGTACTGTTAGTCCTGGTCAGTTAGTTAGTTATATACTGTTACTCCTGGTCAGTTAGGTAGTTATGTATTGTAGCTCCTGGTCAGTTAGGTAGTTATGTACTGTTACTCCTGGTCAGTTAGGTAGTTATGTACTGTTACTCCTGGTCAGATAGGTAGTTATGTACTGTTACTCCTGGTCAGTTAGGTAGTTATGTACTGTTACTCCTGGTCAGTTAGGTAGTTATGTACTGTTAGTCCTGGTCAGTTAGGTAGTTATGTATTGTAGCTCCTGGTCAGTTAGGTAGTTAGGTATTGTAGCTCCTGGTCAGTTAGGTAGTTAGGTATTGTAGCTCCTGGTCAGTTAGGTAGTTATGTACTGTTAGTCCTGGTCAGTTAGGTAGTTATGTACTGTTACTCCTGGTCAGTTAGGTAGTTATGTATTGTAGCTCCTGGTCAGTTAGGTAGTTATGTACTGTTACTCCTGGTCAGTTAGGTAGTTATGTACTGTTACTCCTGGTCAGTTAGGTAGTTATGTACTGTTACTCCTGGTCAGTTAGGTAGTTATGTATTGTAGCTCTTGGTCAGTTAGGTAGTTATGTACTGTTACTCCTGGTCAGTTAGGTAGTTATGTACCGTTAGTCCTGGTCAGTTAGGTAGTTATGTACTGTTAGTCCTGGTCAGTTAGGTAGTTATGTACTGTTAGTCCTGGTCAGTTAGGTAGTTATGTACTGTTAGTCCTGGTCAGTTAGGTAGTTATGCACTGTTACTCCTGGTCAGTTAGGTAGTTATGTACTGTTACTCCTGGTCAGTTAGGTAGTTATGTACTGTTACTCCTGGTCAGATAGGTAGTTATGTACTGTTACTCCTGGTCAGTTAGGTAGTTATGTACTGTTACTCCTGGTCAGTTAGGTAGTTATGTACTGTTAGTCCTGGTCAGTTAGGTAGTTATGTATTGTAGCTCCTGGTCAGTTAGGTAGTTAGGTATTGTAGCTCCTGGTCAGTTAGGTAGTTAGGTATTGTAGCTCCTGGTCAGTTAGGTAGTTATGTACTGTTAGTCCTGGTCAGTTAGGTAGTTATGTACTGTTACTCCTGGTCAGTTAGGTAGTTATGTATTGTAGCTCCTGGTCAGTTAGGTAGTTATGTACTGTTACTCCTGGTCAGTTAGGTAGTTATGTACTGTTACTCCTGGTCAGTTAGGTAGTTACGTACTGTTACTCCTGGTCAGTTAGGTAGTTATGTACTGTTACTCCTGGTCAGTTAGGTAGTTATGTACTGTTACTCCTGGTCAGTTAGGTAGTTATGTACTGTTACTCCTGGTCAGTTAGGTAGTTATGTACTGTTACTCCTGGTCAGTTAGGTAGTTATGTACTGTTAGTCCTCTGTTACTCCTGGTCAGTTAGGTAGTTATGTACTGTTAGTCCTGGTCAGTTAGGTAGTTATGTACTGTTACTCCTGGTCAGTTAGGTAGTTATGTACTGTTAGACCTGGTCAGTTAGGTAGTTATGTACTGTTACTCCTGGTCAGTTAGGTAGTTCTGTACTGTTACTCCTGGTCAGTTAGGTAGTTATGTACTGTTACTCCTGGTCAGTTAGGTAGTTATGTACTGTTACTCCTGGTCAGTTAGGTAGTTATGTACTGTTAGTCCTGGTCAGTTAGGTAGTTATGTACCGTTAGTCCTGGTCAGTTAGGTAGTTATGTATTGTTACTCCTGGTCAGTTAGGTAGTTATGTACTGTTAGTCCTGGTCAGTTAGGTAGTTATGTACTGTTACTCCTGGTCAGTTAGGTAGTTATGTACTGTTACTCCTGGTCAGTTAGGTAGTTATGTACTGTTAGACCTGGTCAGTTAGGTAGTTATGTACTGTTACTCCTGGTCAGTTAGGTAGTTCTGTACTGTTACTCCTGGTCAGTTAGGTAGTTATGTACTGTTACTCCTGGTCAGTTAGGTAGTTATGTACTGTTACTCCTGGTCAGTTAGGTAGTTATGTACTGTTAGTCCTGGTCAGTTAGGTAGTTATGTACCGTTAGTCCTGGTCAGTTAGGTAGTTATGTATTGTTACTCCTGGTCAGTTAGGTAGTTATGTACTGTTAGTCCTGGTCAGTTAGGTAGTTATGTACTGTTACTCCTGGTCAGTTAGGTAGTTATGTACTGTTACTCCTGGTCAGTTAGGTAGTTATGTACTGTTAGTCCTGGTCAGTTAGGTAGTTATGTACCGTTAGTCCTGGTCAGTTAGGTAGTTATGTACTGTTACTCCTGGTCAGTTAGGTAGTTATGTACTGTTAGTCCTGGTCAGTTAGGTAGTTATGTACTGTTACTCCTGGTCAGTTAGGTAGTTATGTACTGTTACTCCTGGTCAGTTAGGTAGTTATGTACTGTTAGTCCTGGTCAGTTAGGTAGTTATGTACTGTTAGTCCTGGTCAGTTAGGTAGTTATGTACTGTTAGTCCTGGTCAGTTAGGTAGTTATGTATTGTAGCTCCTGGTCAGTTAGGTAGTTATGTACTGTTACTCCTGGTCAGTTAGGTAGTTATGCACTGTTACTGCTGGTCAGTTAGGTAGTTATGTACTGTTACTCCTGGTCAGTTAGGTAGTTATGTACTGTTAGTCCTGGTCAGTTAGGTAGTTATGTACTGTTACTCCTGGTCAGTTAGGTAGTTATGTACTGTTAGTCCTGGTCAGTTACGTAGTTATGTACTGTTAGTCCTGGTCAGTTAGGTAGTTATGTACTGTTACTCCTGGTCAGTTAGGTAGTTATGTACTGTTACTCCTGGTCAGTTAGGTAGTTATGTACTGTTACTCCTGGTCAGTTAGGTAGTTATGTACTGTTAGTCCTGGTCAGTTAGGTAGTTATGTATTGTAGCTCCTGGTCAGTTAGGTAGTTAGGTATTGTAGCTCCTGGTCAGTTAGGTAGTTAGGTATTGTAGCTCCTGGTCAGTTAGGTAGTTATGTACTGTTAGTCCTGGTCAGTTAGTTAGTTATATACTGTTACTCCTGGTCAGTTAGGTAGTTATGTATTGTAGCTCCTGGTCAGTTAGGTAGTTATGTACTGTTACTCCTGGTCAGTTAGGTAGTTATGTACTGTTACTCCTGGTCAGATAGGTAGTTATGTACTGTTACTCCTGGTCAGTTAGGTAGTTATGTACTGTTACTCCTGGTCAGTTAGGTAGTTATGTACTGTTACTCCTGGTCAGTTAGGTAGTTATGTACTGTTAGTCCTGGTCAGTTAGGTAGTTATATACTGTTAGTCCTGGTCAGTTAGGTAGTTATATACTGTTAGTCCTGGTCAGTTAGGTAGTTATGTACTGTTACTCCTGGTCAGTTAGGTAGTTATGTACTGTTACTCCTGGTCAGTTAGGTAGTTATGTACTGTTACTCCTGGTCAGTTAGGTAGTTATGTATTGTAGCTCTTGGTCAGTTAGGTAGTTATGTACTGTTACTCCTGGTCAGTTAGGTAGTTATGTACCGTTAGTCCTGGTCAGTTAGGTAGTTATGTACCGTTAGTCCTGGTCAGTTAGGTAGTTATGTACTGTTAGTCCTGGTCAGTTAGGTAGTTATGTACTGTTACTCCTGGTCAGTTAGGTAGTTATGTACTGTTACTCCTGGTCAGTTAGGTAGTTATGTACTGTTAGTCCTGGTCAGTTAGGTAGTTATGTACTGTTACTCCTGGTCAGTTAGGTAGTTATGTACTGTTAGTCCTGGTCAGTTAGGTAGTTATGTACTGTTACTCCTGGTCAGTTAGGTAGTTATGTACTGTTAGTCCTGGTCAGTTAGGTAGTTATATACTGTTAGTCCTGGTCAGTTAGGTAGTTATATACTGTTAGTCCTGGTCAGTTAGGTAGTTATGTACTGTTACTCCTGGTCAGTTAGGTAGTTATGTATTGTAGCTCTTGGTCAGTTAGGTAGTTATGTACTGTTACTCCTGGTCAGTTAGGTAGTTGTGTACTGGTACTCCTGGTCAGTTAGGTAGTTATGTACTGTTACTCCTGGTCAGTTAGGTAGTTAGGTATTGTAGCTCCTGGTCAGTTAGGTAGTTAGGTATTGTAGCTCCTGGTCAGTCTGTCAGAGTGGCCTGGCGGTGTGGATGTGGAGCTGTAGGAGGTTGTTTTGGTCAGGCTCCAGAAAGATGACAGTGCAGATAAAGCACACGGCACTAACAGGCCACGCACAAACAGGCAACAATACACTATAACTATAATCAGTTTATGAGGTTGAGGGCCTTTCTTCATTTCATTACTGAACCTGGCTATATGCCTGAATCCATAACAATAGACCTCTTTGACTGGGGCTGTGAATCCCCAAAACCTAAGCCCTGGACTTCAGCCTGGAACTAAGCTCAAGCATCAGATTAAGGCTAAGATTCATTATGTTTCGTGTTTTCAACAATGCAGCTTTTAAAGACAATTTCCGATTGAGCCGACATATTTAGCGTTTACCGTGAATGGGATCTCAGTAAATATGGAACATTACCTTCAAAAGCCACATTGTCGACAACCTGCAATCACATTGAATCCCGTCCTAAGCCCCAGTGGAAAGTGGTCCGATGACAACTGCGATTGGCCTCTGCCATGCTGTCATGTATCAGTTGTGTTGTGTGGACTGGTGCCAGCTCTTCCACACACTGTGCGGACTGACACATGCTAGGGCAGGGCTGCTTTAGCCCAAGAGAGGAGAAGAGCATCTGGCAGCTCACTGAAGTCTCTCCTCATCTCCCACAAAGCTGTGCATTCCACATTTCAGCCTATCATATGCTGCTCTCCAAGCCCTGCATTTTCAAGGAGATCAGAACTCTGTTGATATTTCATTTGTTTTCTGAAAGGACAGAGGGACGGGAGAGCAGGAGACAGCATGAGCATCAAATCAAATCAAATCAAATGTATTTGTCACATACACATGGTTAGCAGGTGTTAATGCAAGTGTAGCGAAATGCTTGTGCTTCTAGTTCCGACCATGCATGTGTCTGAGCATGTGTCTCTAATGGTTCTCTATTCCCTAGTGCATAGCCTTTGACCAGGGCCTAGTGCTCTAGTTCTGACCAGAGCCCTATGATCCCTGGTCAAAATATGTGCACTGTAAAGGGAACAGGCTGCCATTTGGAAGGGAATAGGGTGCCATTTGAAAGGGAAAAGAGTGAAATTTGAAAGGGAATAGGGTGCGATTTGGAAGGGAATATGGTGCCATTTGGAAGGGAATAGGGTGCCATTTGAAAGGGAATAAGGTGCCATTTGGAAGGGAATAGGGTAACATTTGAAAGGGAATAGGTGCCCTTTGGAAGGGAATAGGGTGCCATTTGGAAGGGAATAGGGTGCCATTTGGAAGGGAATAGGGTGCCATTTGAAAGGGAATAGGGTAACATTTGGAAGGGAATAGGGTAACATTTGGAAGGGAATATGTACCATTTGGAAGGGAATAGGGTGCCATTTGGAAGGGAATAGGGTAACATTTGAAAGGGAATAGGTACCATTTGGAAGGGAATAGGGTGCCATTTGGAAGGGAATAGGGTGCCATTTGGAAGGGAATAGGGTGCCATTTGGAAGGGAATAGGGTAACATTTGAAAGGGAATAGGTAACCTTTGGAAGGGAATAGGGTGCCATTTGGAAGGGAATAGGTGCCATTTTGGGACGTAGCCACCAGGTAGAGGGGGACAGATAGAGAGTGGTCCAGGTGGATATGTAGTCCAGAATCAGGGGAGATACCACTAGACCACACTATGGTATAACACAAGCCCTGCTGTCTCAATACATTAGACCACACTATGGTATAACACAAGCCCTGCTGTCTCAATACATTAGACCACACTATGGTATAACACAAGCCCTGCTGTCTCAATACATTAGACCACACTATGGTATAACACAAGCCCTTCTGTCTCAATACATTAGACCACACTATGGTATAACACAAGCCCCGCTGTCTCAATACATTAGACCACACTATGGTATAACACAAGCCCTGCTGTCTCAATACATTAGACCACACTATGGTATAACACAAGCCCCGCTGTCTCAATACATTAGACCACACTATGGTATAACACAAGCCCCGCTGTCTCAATACATTAGACCACACTATGGTATAACACAAGCCCCGCTGTCTCAATACATTAGACCACACTATGGTATAACACAAGCCCCGCTGTCTCAATACATTAGACCACACTATGGTATAACACAAGCCCCGCTGTCTCAATACATTAGACCACACTATGGTATAACACAAGCCCCGCTGTTTCAATACATTAGACCACACTATGGTATAACACAAGCCCTACAACACAGGCCATGCTATTACAACACAGGCCATGCTATTACAACACAGGCCATGCTATTACAACACAGGCCATGCTATTACAACATGTCATGTCTTTGTATTGGTACTTTCTGCATACATCCATCTTTCTGAAGGCTATACAGCAGCAGCTGAAAGGTGAATGAGTAGAAAGGCTGTGTTAGTAAGCTAACATTATAAAGGCTGTGTTAGTAAGTGTTAAGAGAATTATGTTCTCAATGTTAACTTCAATTAAAATACTCAGTCTGCCATCCAGAATGTGTAAGATTCTGGTTTAATTACACAGACAGAGGACCAGCTTACAAGAATCAGAATAGTTTATTCAGGAGAGCGCTCTGCAGTTCATACACAAAACATCTATTATATACCTGTAATGTCGGTCGTCAGGAATGGACCAAGGCGCAGCGGGTTGAGTGCTCATAATTAACTTTTTAATGAGACACTGATACAAACAAAACGATAGACGACGAATACAGACTTGAAGGCTAACAACAGAAAATACAAGTGACAGCAATTCAAGTGACAACCTCCCACAAATTACAAACACACCCTAATATATAGGACTCTCAATCAAAGGCAACTAGACAACACCTGCCTTTAATTGAGAGTCCTCACCCCAATTAACTCAACACAGAAACAGACTAACTAGAACGAACATAGACTAACAGAGCAGTGACCAAAAACCCCGGAATACATAAATCAACTACCCTCTATATAAAACACACACCCCGAACCACATAAACCAAATACCCTCTGCCACGTCCTGACCAGCCTACACTAACAAATAACCCTCATACTGGTCAGAACGTGACAATACCAGGCTCCTCATTTACACACACACATTACACACTATCACTAAGGAGAGTTAATTGTTCTTCACCAGAACTCTCAACACTGTAAATTCTTACCCAGCCGACAGTTTCATATCTCTGAGATTAGGGAAACCTCGAGGGTTCAAGCTAGGTCAGGTCAACCACAGTTTAACAGTTCTTGATGTTTACTTAAACACACAGACCTCCATTCCTCTCCTATCCTCGTCAATCTCATGAGACTTATGCTTAACCCTCTAGTTACTCATTCTACAGGCTATATAGACCATATCCCTAAATTAAGGGTAGAATTATTTAATCATTACTCTCAAGCAAGAATTCCTTTAACAGTAAGCTAACATTATAAAGGCTGTGTTAGTAAGCTAACATTATAAAGGCTGTGTTAGGAAGAACGCTAACATTATAAAGGCTGTGTTAGTAAGCTAACATTATAAAGGCTGTGTTAGTAAGCTAACATTATAAAGGCTGTGTTAGTAAGCTAACATTATAAAGGCTGTGTTAGTAAGCTAACATTATAAAGGCTGTGTTAGAAAGCTAACATTATAAAGGCTGTGTTAGTAAGCTAACATTATAAAGGCTGTGTTAGAAAGCTAACATTATAAAGGCTGTGTTAGAAAGCTAACATTATAAAGGCTGTGTTAGTAAGCTAACATTATAAAGGCTGTGTTAGAAAGCTAACATTATAAAGGCTGTGTTAGAAAGCTAACATTATAAAGGCTGTGTTAGTAAGCTAACATTATAAAGGCTGTGTTAGTAAGCTAACATTATAAAGGCTGTGTTAGAAAGCTAACATTATAAAGGCTGTGTTAGAAAGCTAACATTATAAAGGCTGTGTTAGTAAGCTAACATTATAAAGGCTGTGTTAGAAAGCTAACATTATAAAGGCTGTGTTAGTAAGCTAACATTATAAAGGCTGTGTTAGTAAGCTAACATTATAAAGGCTGTGTTAGTAAGCTAACATTATAAAGGCTGTGTTAGAAAGCTAACATTATAAAGGCTGTGTTAGTAAGCTAACATTATAAAGGCTGTGTTAGAAAGCTAACATTATAAAGGCTGTGTTAGAAAGCTAACATTATAAAGGCTGTGTTAGAAAGCTAACATTATAAAGGCTGTGTTAGTAAGCTAACATTATAAAGGCTGTGTTAGTAAGCTAACATTATAAAGGCTGTGTTAGAAAGCTAACATTATAAAGGCTGTGTTAGTAAGCTAACATTATAAAGGCTGTGTTAGTAAGCTAACATTATAAAGGCTGTGTTAGTAAGCTAACATTATAAAGGCTGTGTTAGTAAGCTAACATTATAAAGGCTGTGTTAGTAAGCTAACATTATAAAGGCTGTGTTAGTAAGCTAACATTATAAAGGCTGTGTTAGTAAGCTAACATTATAAAGGCTGTGTTAGTAAGCTAACATTATAAAGGCTGTTCAGTATGCAGGCCACACAGTCAGAGCCAGGGGAGCAGGGAGAGCCCAGAACCAGATCCTTGCATAAGCACTCTTAGAAGCTCTGACAAACACGCACACACATGCAAGCATGCACAGACACATACGTACGAGCACGAGCGCACGACTGGAAGCACTCACAGGCATGCAGGCATGTATGCACACACACAAACTCTCGCACACACACAACGCACTCACAGACACAGTTCTATGTGTGTGCAGCAGCAGCCCAGTGGGTTGTAGAGATAAGGGATTCCTCTCAGAGGAAGAGCACGTCATGTGACTAAGCTGATCTAACTGTAGGCACAGGCTTTTATCCAACTAGAGACTGCTGCAGTTCAACACACTATACCTCCCACCTAACTTAGGAAAGTAATGACTTTCTAGCTCCACTTTTAGACAACCAGAGGTAATATTAATCCCAGAGCCATCATGAAACACCAGAGCCACCATTATGATGTATAAACTTGCTAAAATGGCATATTATATTACAACAAGGCTACATTTGGGTTTCCATGATACTCTGCTATGCCTCTCAATGCAGTCTGAAATAGTTTTCACTCCTTCTTTGTCCCCTGGTGTCCTTTGTTAAACCTTTAGGACAACAGTTCATGTAAACAGTATAAATACATTGCATTGATTGATTGATTACCTGAACCTCTGTCTGGGGGTCTGTCTCTCAGGGCTCTTACACAGGTGTCCGATGTAGTAGAGGGGGAAGAACAGGCAGTTCCAGGTGGTGGCGAACCAGGTGAGGGTGAAGGGAGCGTCAAACTGGGTATCCAAAACAAATGACTTTAACATTCTTATTAACAGGTTTCACCTGGCACTCGCTAGCACTGTGGTGGATCGTGTCAATCTGAGTTTGTGTGTGTGTGTGTTCAGTATGCAACTTCGTCAGGTTCTTTACCTGCTGAAAGGTGAGCTTGGCCAGCTGGGTGGACCCCGCCCACGATGAGCACACACACATCACCATGGCAACGCCCCACAGCGCCTTCCGCACCTGTACGGCCGTGATTTTGATGCAGCAATGAAGTCTCCACCTCCCCGTAGCAGACTCCGCCCCCGGCGCCCCGCCGTTTGCCGCCTGGCCGTCTGCTGTGCTGCCCACCACATTCTCCCTGGGACGGTCTTCTCCTGAACACAAAGAAAACAGTAGTAAACTATGAGAGCAGAGTAGAGATTTAGAAGAGTTGTCTACATCACTACAGTATGAGACCAGGGTAGAGATTTAGAAGAGTTGTCTACATCACTACAATATGAGACCAGGGTAGAGATTTAGAAGAGTTGTCTATATCACTACAATATGAGACCAGGGTAGAGATTTAGAAGAGCTGTCTACATCACTACAGTATGAGACCAGGGTAGAGATTTAGAAGAGTTGTCTGCAGCACTACAGTATGAGACCAGGGTAGAGATTTAGAAGAGTTGTCTACATCACTACAGTATCAGACCAGGGTAGTGATTTAGAAGAGCTGTCTACATCACTACAGTATGAGACCAGGGTAGACATTTAGAAGAGTTGTCCACAGCACTACAATATGAGACCAGGGTAGTGATTTAGAAGAGATGTCTACATCACTACAGTATGAGACCAGGGTAGAGATTTAGAAGAGTTGTCTACATCACTACAGTATGAGACCAGGGTAGTGATTTAGAAGAGTTGTTTACATCACTACAGTATCAGACCAGGGTAGAGATTTAGAAGAGTTGTCAATATCACTACAATATGAGACCAGGGTAGAGGTTTAGAAGAGTTGTCAATATCACTACAGTATGAGAGCAGGGTAGAGATTTAGAAGAGCTGTCTACATCACTACAGTATGAGATCAGGGTAGAGATTTAGAAGAGTTGTCAACAGCACTACAATATGAGACCAGAATAAAGATTTAGAAGAGTTGTCTACAGCACTACCGCATGAGACCAGGGTAGAGATTTTCTGGGGAACTAGAATTAGAATTAACCTGTTGGGGCTAGGGGGCAGTATTTTCACGGCCGGATAAAAAACGTAACCGATTTAAACTGTTTACTACTCTTACCCAGAAACGGGAATATGCATATAATTAGTAGATTTGGATAGAAAACATTCTAAAGTTTCTAAAACTGTTTGAATGGTGTCTGTGAGTATAACAGAACTCATATAGCAGGCAAAAACCTGAGAAGATTCCATGCAGGAAGTGCCCTGTCTGTTGTTGTCCTTCTAGGGCATCTCTATCAAAAATACAGCATCTCTGCTGTAACGTGACATTTTCTAAGGCTTTCATTGGCTCTCAGAAGGCGCCAGAAAGTGGAATGAGAGCTCTGCAGTCTCTGGGCGAAAAAAAGCAGGAGATTTTGTGAGTGGTCAGGCAGAGAACACTGACACTGGAGCGCGCGTGCACGAGACGACTCCATGTTTTTCTTTCTCTCTTTGAACGAATACAACGTCGCCCGGTTGGAATATTATTGCTATTTTACGAGAAAGATCGCATAAAAATAGATTTTAAACAGCGTTTGACATGCTTCGAAGTACGGTAATGGAATATTTTGAATTTCTTTGTCACGAAATGCGCCCGCGCGTCACCCTTCGGATAGTTACTTGAACGCATGAACAAAACGGAGCTATTTCAATATAACTATGGATTATTTCAAACCAAAACAACATTTCTTGTTGAAGCAGAAGTCCTGGGAGTGCATTCTGACAAAGAACAGCAAAGGTAATCCAATTTTTCTTATAGTAAATCTGAGTTTGGTGAAGGCCAAACTTGGTGGGTGTCAAATTAGCTAGCCGTGATGGCCGGGCTATCTACTCAGAATATTGCAAAATGTGCTTTCGCCGAAAAGCTATTTTAAAATCTGACACCGCGATTGCATTAAGGAGTTCTGTATCTATAATTCTTAAAATAATTGTTATGTATTTTGTGAACGTTAATCGTGAGTAATTAAGTAAATTCACCGGAAGTTTGCGGTGGGTATGCTAGTTCTGAACATCACATGCTAATGTAAAAAGCTGGTTTTTGATATAAATATGAACTTGATTGAACAAAACATGCATGTATTGTATAACATAATGTCCTAGGAGTGTCATCTGATGAAGATCATCAAAGGTTAGTGCTGCATTTAGCTGTGGTTTTGGTTTTTGTGACATATATGCATGCTTTGAAAATGGCTGTGTGATTATTTTTGGCAGGGTACTCTCCTGACATAATCTAATGTTTTGCTTTCGCTGTAAAGCCTTTTTGAAATCGGACAGTGTGGTTAGATTAACGAGTCTTGTCTTTAAAATGGTGTAAAATAGTCATATGTTTGAGAAATTGAAGTTATAGCATTTATGAGCTATTTGTATTTCGCGCCACACGATTCCACTGGCTGTTGACTAGGTGGGACGCAAACGTCCCACCTTGCCCAGGGAGGTTAAAGGTGTCACATGGCATCAGAGACCCATAACTGCTAAATCCTACAGATGTTAAAATATATTGAGATTACATTTTAAGAGACAACTGTAAAACTTTATTGCATTTTTCAATTCAATAAGCTATTATGACTGTTCTTATCCATTATCCACACTGAATCTTCGATAATCTGAAGTAGCCTAAGTCGCTTTCAATAAATTCAGGTCATTCACACAATGTCAACACATTCTTCATACAATACCCTATTACAGCTTACAGTATCTATGTCCACACAACATGTTTCATCCTCCACTGAATATTCCTTCATTTGATGTAATTTATGTCTATTTCAGGTCGTTTACAGTTTAACTGAACTCAGACAAAATCTATTACACAAAATCTGGTGTTCGAGTGTGTGTGTGTGTGTGTGTGTGTGTGTGTGTGTGTGTGTGTGTGTGTGTGTGTGTGTCTCTGTGTGTGTCTCTGTGTGTGTGTCTGTGTGTGTGTGTGTGTGTCTGGCAGTCAGTCTGCAGCCAAACAGAGGACAGGAGAGGGCAGGGGCTGATACCCAATCTGAGACGACTTCTACTCAGGAGTCTCTGCCTCTTGACTTACAATGACACACACACACGTACACGCACACGCACACGCACACACACACACACACAGAGAAACAAACAGACAGAAACACAAACACACACACCTCATTCACGTCTCTTCCATCATTCTGTCTGTCTGGGACATGTCAGGACTGACTTTGTTTGACTGTGACTTTGAAGAAGTGATTCATGTTTTAGAGAAAACGTGTGTGCAGACAAAACGTAGGTACTTGAAAACACACAGAGATTATTGGACATACTGGCTCTCTTCTAGAGCCATACAAAAATATTATAGCATCACTAACAGGGCAATAGCATCACCAACAGGACAATAGCATCACCAACAGGGCAATAGCATCACCAACAGGACAATAGCATCACCAACAGGGCAATAGCATCACCAACAGGACAATAGCATCACCAACAGAGCTATAGCATCACCAACAGGGCTATAGCATCACCAACAGGACAATAGCATCACCAACAGAGCTATAGCATCACCAACAGGACAATAGCATCACCAACAGAGCTATAGCATCACCAACAGGACAATAGCATCACCAACAGGACTATAGCATCACCAACAGGGCAATAGCATCACCAACAGGACAATAGCATCACCAACAGGACAATAGCATCACCAACAGGGCAATAGCATCACCAACAGGACAATAGCATCACCAACAGGGCAATAGCATCACCAACAGGACAATAGCATCACCAACAGGACAATAGCATCACCAACAGGACTATAGCATCACCAACAGGACTATAGCATCACCAACAGGGCAATAGCATCACCAACAGGACAATAGCATCACCAACAGGACTATAGCATCACCAACAGGGCAATAGCATCACCAACAGGACAATAGCATCACCAACAGGACAATAGCATCACCAACAGGGCAATAGCATCACCAACAGGACAATAGCATCACCAACAGGACAATAGCATCACCAACAGGACAATAGCATCACCAACAGGACTATAGCATCACCAACAGGACAATAGCATCACCAACAGGGCTATAGCATCACCAACAGGGCTATAGCATCACCAACAGGGCTATAGCATCACCAACAGGGCTATAGCATCACCAACAGGACAATAGCATCACCAACAGGGCTATAGCATCACCAACAGGACAATAGCATCACCAACAGGACAATAGCATCACCAACAGGACAATAGCATCACCAACAGGGCTATAGCATCACCAACAGGACAATAGCATCACCAACAGGGCTATAGCATCACCAACAGGGCTATAGCATCACCAACAGGGCTATAGCATCACCAACAGGGCTATAGCATCACCAACAGGGCAATAGCATCACCAACAGGACAATAGCATCACCAACAGGGCTATAGCATCACCAACAGGACTATAGCATCACCAACAGGACAATAGCATCACCAACAGGACAATAGCATCACCAACAGGACTATAGCATCACCAACAGGGCTATAGCATCACCAACAGGACTATATACATACAGTCTGTAGTTAACACACATCCAAAGTGAAAGATGTTCTCCACTTTAGACCTGCTAATGTGCAGAGCCAAACACCCCCAAGACACACACACACACACACTCACAGAGCGCTAGTAAGGGCCAAGACTACAGCAAGCACCCAGAATAACGTAACATAATAACAACGAATCCAAAGATAATAGAACAAGAGAAGATCCCTTATGGTTCACCATGTTACGTTGTTTCATAACCATAGCTATCATCTATCTGCATCGAGCACCTGCCTTCTCCGGCTTTTTGCGTGGCTTTGTCGCCATCACATTAACATGAGGGATTTCCCTAATGGTGTTTTCCCTCTAAAGATAACGACGTGTGCTGTGTGTGTGTGTGTGTGTGTGTGTGTGGGTGCCACAGGGAAGCTAATGCCTACTCATCTCCAGCCGTTAGCTACAGAATTGTACTCCTCCTCATGCAGTCTTGGAAACACAAGAACATTATATAACTTCTGTCAAGGCAGCTTGAAACCAGGACTTACCTTCTCACTAATCACATTACCTATTGACTAATGTCAAAAGAAAGAACATTAGAAAGATACTGCAGTACTGTACCAACATTAGATACTCTAGTCATGTACTGTAAATGTCTGTAACTCAATATTGAATCTGTATTCATGTGTGAAATAGCCAATTAACAGAATGTCAGTTTGTTTCAATAGGCCTACACCAGTGGGGGTCCGTGCTGTTTAAGATTAGGGAGGACAATTGTTTTATGAGCATGACCTTATTTCTATTACAGCATATTAGATGACAGTCATTCATATTCCATTCAGCCAGTTCAATGTAACATGGACAGGTTTAGGATACTATATGATGCTCGAATGTTCCTTGTACCCATCACGAGGTTGCTACAACCTAGCCTACGAATGAAAGTTTAGAATGTACAGTAGGTTCACAGGTTGAGAGACAAATTGGAGTAATCAAGGTGACAGACATTGACACATTCAATAACACCTTGTACACTCTAGCCTGCATCTAGCTGATCTGGGGTGGAATCATTAGTCCAAACAGTTACAAATAAGAGTTTCTATTGGACAAATTCAGGTAGGTTGATCCCTGTTTTGTTCCGTAGCCGGAATGAAATCACCCCTGATCACCTGCACACGCAGTTCACTTTCATTAACAGCCACAAACAAACAGCATCATCACTTTACTCGTTGCATTATTCCTTGTGGCATCTACGCGCTCTCCTCCTCTCACCTTTTCCCTTCGCTTGTGGTCTTCAGTGTACAACACAACAGCTGTCTGTGACCAGGCAAAAAAAAAATCCAACCTAAACCTTCATACCATAAATGTCACCATATTAGCTACTAGAACTAATGTGTTAGTAAACCTGCTACAGTCATGCAGTACAGTGTACAGCAAGCAGTTTAGCAGTTACACCAGCGGGCCCTGGTGGCAATAAATTACTAAAACCGAAAGTTTACCTTGACTTAGAAGAGTTCCAGTGTTGGATAGCCTTAGTCTGCTAGCTAACATAAATAGCATTCCTCACTGTTTGAGTCGGGTGTTTGATTAGCTAGCTGCAAAGTGAAAGTTTAAAAAATACAGTAAAATATAGCTAGCTTTCTCTCGCTCTCTGCTGCTTCTCCTTAATTTTTGAAGAAATTAAATTGTTAAAAACTGTTCAACTATTGTATTTCTTTCTCTTTGAGTCAACTACTCACCACATGTTATGCACTGCAGTGCTAGCTAGCTGTAGCTTATAATTTCAGTACTAGTGAAACGCCCTGGCCATAGAGAGGGTTTTTTTGTTCTCTATTTTGGTTAGGCCAGGGTGTTACATGGGTGGGAGTTCTACGTTTATTTTTCTATGTTGGTTTGTTTCTTTGGTTTGGCCGTGTGTGGCTCTCAATCAGGAACAGCTGTAGATCGTTGTTGCTGATTGAGAGTCATACATAGGCAGCCTGTTTTTCCTTTGGGGTTTGTGGGTGATTATTTTCTGTCTAGGTTTGTGTTAATCCTGACAGGACTGTTTGGCTGTCGTTTCTTTTCGTGTTTTGTTTGTAGTGTTAATTCGTTTATTAAAATCCTTTATGATGAACACATCCTCCGCTGCACCTTGGTCTCATTGCGACGATGGTCGTTACAACTAGATTCATCCTCTGGTCCTTTGATTGGGCGGACAGCATGCGGGGCAGCCGAAGAACCCCTTTGGAACCTTTTTTCTGGTGTGAAATTTAATCTCAAATCAATACTTTATGCAATTAAGAGTGACACAAACTGTTGCCCTCTGAGAAGAGGATCAAAACATATTCTTCATAACGTAGGACAGCTGCAAGGTCTGTCAAACTGTAATCTTGTTATAGGTCTTATACTGCTTTTAGAAAGGCTCCTACATTAATTGATGTCCTGTTTTGCATATTTAATATTATATCCAAGAGAACAGTATGAGTCCGCATCTGTCACAACAGTATGACAGCATGATCCATAATTTACTGCATGAAAAGGCACAACATTCCAGTGCACGATTCCGAAAACATACAATTTCTGGAAATTTGCTGTCATGTGTCCAGCCGTGTTTGGCCTTGTACACGTCCCATTCCTCTCCGATAACAAAGACTTTATGTGCGCGGATGTACACGGATGTGTATATGTCTGGTAATGGTTCAGTAAATCCCCAGAAACTAGCACACATGTCCACACACTTACCAGGACAAGTCTTGAAAGGACAGTGCCTTTGACGTCAGTTGCAGTAAATCTCGGTCGGTAGGTTGAGCATGCTTATTCACCCCACCAAATGCTAATGCTTGTCATTGCTAGCTTGCCATAGTGACTGTCACTGGTATATTAAAAACACAATTTATTATTACATTAATTCATTACAGTGAATTATGAATGAATGAATGAATAAATCACTTTTAATGATTTTTATTTTTAATATCACACATCTTCAGAAATAATATTCAACCACCACTTTTTCCAGCGCTTGGCCCAGAGCGAGCCTTCATTTGGGTTACTGTTTTCCAGCGCTTGGCCCAGAGCGAGCCTTCATTTGGGTTACTGTTTTCCAGCGCTTGGCCCAGAGCGAGCCTTCATTTGGGTTACTGTTTTCCAGCGCTTGGCCCAGAGCGAGCCTTCATTTGGGTTACTGTTTTCCAGCGCTTGGCCCAGAGCGAGCCTTCATTTGGGTTACTGTTTTCCAGCGCTTGGCCCAGAGCGAGCCTTCATTTGGGTTACTGTTTTCCAGCGCTTGGCCCAGAGCGAGCCTTCATTTGGGTTACTGTTTTCCAGCGCTTGGCCCAGAGCGAGCCTTCATTTGGGTTACTGTTTTCCAGCGCTTGGCCCAGAGCGAGCCTTCATTTGGGTTACTGTTTTGCTATAGCGTTGAGGGGTCCGTGGAATCTAGGTTGCCTTGATGAAAACTCCCCAGATATGATCCGTGTGGTGTGGCTTGCCAAGTAGCTCTGGTCCCTCTCCAAGCGGCTCTGTAGTAGTTGACAAAGCCACACTGGTTTGTCATTTTGCAGGCCATCCTCCGCATTGCTAATCAGGTCAACATTAGCTCACGTCCAAATGTCTCTCTCATCCTCGGCAAGCACTCTCCACTGTGCAGCTAGAAGCAAAAAACAAAGAAAACATTAGAACACAGTAAACAAATGCATCAGACTCAAGTCATGCATATTCATACAACTCAAGTCTGAACTTCACTTTAAAGCCTCACCAAACCCAGATTGAGAGATATTCAAGGGGAATTCCAACCTTTGACATTTATCATTCTTACCTTGATTGTAGTTTTTGATATCGTATGAAATTATTGGACTATTGTGAAAATAGTCACATTTTCAATGTTTTCTACATTGTAGAATAATATTGAAGACATCAAAACTATAAAATAACACATATGGAATCATTTAGTAACCAGAAAAGTGTTAAACAAATCAAAATATATTTTATATTTTAGATTCTTCAAACTAGTCACCCTTTCCCTTGATGATAGCTTTGCACACTCTTGGCATTCTCTCCACCAGCTTCATGAGGTAGTCACCTGGAATGCATTTGGGCTCCTGAGTGGTGCAGCGGTTTAAGGCACTGCATCTCAGTGCAAGAGGCGTCAGTACCTGGTTCAAATCAAGGCTGTGTCACAACTGGCCGTGATTGCGAGTTCCATAGGGTGGTGCACAATTGGCCCAGCGTCACTGGGGTTTGGCTGGAGTAGGCTGTCATTGTAAATAAGAATTTGTTCTTAACTAACTTGCCTAGTTAATAAAAAATAAAAATTATTAACAGGTGTGCCAGAAGATAGCCCTATTTGGTAAAAGACCAAGTCCATATTATGGCAAGAACAGCTCAAATAAGCAAAGACAAATGACAGTCCATCATTACTTCAAGACATGAAGCTCAGTCAATCCGGAAAATGTCAAGAACTTTGAAAGTTTCTTCAAGTGCAGTTGCAAAAACCATCAAGCACTATGATGAAACTAGCACTCATGAGGACCGCTACAGGAAAGGAAGACCCAGAGTTACCTCTGCTGCAGAGGATAAGTTCATTAGAGTTAACTGCACCTCAGATTGCAGCTCAAATAAATGCTTCACAGAGTTCAAGTAATACACACATCTAAACATCAACTGTTCAGAGGAGACAGTGTGAATCAGGCCTTCATGGTTGAATTTCTGCAAAGAAACCACTACTAAAGGTCACCAAGAAGAAGAAGAAGAGACTTGCTTGGGCCAAGAAACACGAGCAATGGACATTAGACCGGTGGAAATCTGTCCTTTGGTCTGATGAGTCCAAATGTGAGATTTTTGGTTCCAACCGCCGTGCCTTTGTGAGACACAGAGTAGTTGAGCAGATGATCTCAGCATGAGTGGTTCCCACCGTGCATGGAGGAGGAGGTGTGATGGTGCTTTCCTGGTGAAAGTGTCTGTGATTTATTTAG
This sequence comes from Salmo salar, assembly GCF_965601325.2. Taxonomy (NCBI): domain Eukaryota; kingdom Metazoa; phylum Chordata; class Actinopteri; order Salmoniformes; family Salmonidae; genus Salmo; species Salmo salar. The sequence continues at coordinate 33,187,663 of NC_138308.1, read as the reverse complement.
AATTCAAGGCACACTTAACCAGCATGGATACCACAGCATTCTGCAGCAATACGCCATCCCATCTGGTTTCCGCTTAGTGGGACTATAATTTATTTTTCAACAGGACTATGACCCAACACACTTCCAGGCTGTGTAAGGGCTATTTGACCAAGACGGAGAGTGATGGAGTGCTGCATCAGATGACCTGGCCTCCACAATCACCTGACCTCAACCCAATTGAAATTGTTTGGGATGAAGGAAAAGCAGCCAACAAGTGCTCAGCATATGTGGGAACTCCTTCAAGACTGTTGGAAAAGCATTCCTCATGAAGCTGGTTGAGAGAATGCCAAGAGTGTGCAAAGCTGTCATCAAGGCAAAGGGTGGCTACTTTGAAGAATCTAAAATCAAAAATATATTTTGATTTGTTTAACACTTTTTTGGTTACTACATGATTCCATATGTGTTATTTCATAGTTTTGATGTCTTCACTATTATTCTACAATGTAGAAAATAGTAAAAATTAAGAAACATTATTGAAACAGTAGGTGTGTCCAAACTTTTGACTGGTAGTGTACGTGCCAAAACACCTACCCAATGGTCATTATAATCAAACGAGATATGCATGTGATACTGTCAGTGCGCAGAGCTACAGGAATGGATAGGAAACAGAATTTTTGCCAAAACGTGTACCTAGCTCATGATTACTGTTATTTTCAGTGAATAAAAGTCAACGCAGTTCTGATAGAGGCAATGAGTGTTTAATGGCACTACAGGGCTATATCAGCCACTCTAGACCAGGTGATTAATAGAACTACAGGGCTATATCAGCCACTCTAGACCAGGTGATTAATAGAACTACAGGGCTATATCAGCCACTCTAGACCAGGTGATTAATGGAACTACAGGGCTATATCAGCCACTCTAGACCAGGTGATTAATAGAACTACAGGGGCTATATCAGCCACTCTAGACCAGGTGATTAATAGAACTACAGGGCTATATCAGCCACTCTAGACCAGGTGATTAATGGAACTACAGGGCTATATCAGCCACTCTAGACCAGGTGATTAATAGAACTACAGGGCTATAACAGCCACTCTAGACCAGGTGATTAATGGAACTACAGGGCTATATCAGCCACTCTAGACCAGGTGATTAATAGAACTACAGGGCTATATCAGCCACTCTAGACCAGGTGATTCATGGAACTACAGGGCTATATCAGCCACAATAGACCAGGTGATTAAAAGAACTACAGGGCTATATCAGCCACTCTAGACCAGGTGATTAATAGAACTACAGGGCTATATCAGCCACTCTAGACCAGGTGATTAATGGAACTACAGGGCTATATCAGCCACTCTAGACCAGGTGATTAATAGAACTACAGGGCTATATCAGCCACTCTAGACCAGGTGATTAATGGAACTACAGGGCTATATCAGCCACTCTAGACCAGGTGATTAATGGAACTACAGGGCTATATCAGCCACTCTAGACCAGGTGATTAATGGAACTACAGGGCTATATCAGCCACTCTAGACCAGGTGATTAATGGAACTACAGGGCTATATCAGCCACTCTAGACCAGGTGATTAATGGAACTACAGGGGCTATATCAGCCACTCTAGACCAGGTGATTAATGGAACTACAGGGCTATATCAGCCACTCTAGACCAGGTGATTAATAGAACTACAGGGGCTATATCAGCCACTCTAGACCAGGTGATTAATGGAACTACAGGGCTATATCAGCCACTCTAGACCAGGTGATTAATAGAACTACAGGGCTATATCAGCCACTCTAGACCAGGTGATTAATGGAACTACAGGGCTATATCAGCCACTCTAGACCAGGTGATTAATGGAACTACAGGGCTATATCAGCCACTCTAGACCAGGTGATTAATGGAACTACAGGGCTATATCGGCCACTCTAGACCAGGTGATTAATGGAACTACAGGGCTATATCAGCCACTCTAGACCAGGTGATTAATGGAACTACAGGGCTATATCAGCCACTCTAGACCAGGTGATTAATGGAACTACAGGGCTATATCAGCCACTCTAGACCAGGTGGTTGGAATTCAATGCCTGTTTTCATTCTACTATTCTAGACTTAAATATATAACTTGAAACATGCAAAAGGGCCATGTGTGACCGTTGTATTCCAAGGACCAGGAGTAATACAGGACCGTTGTATTCCAAGGACCAGGAGTAATACAGGACCAGCAGTAATACAGGACCAGGAGTAATACAGGCCCGTTGTATTCCAAGGACCAGGAGTAATACAGGACCAGGAGTAATACAGGACCTTTGTATTCCAAGGACCAGGAGTAATACAGGACCAGGAGTAATACAGGACCGTTGTATTCCAAGGACCAGGAGTAATACAGGACCAGGAGTAATACAGGACCAGGAGTAACACAGGACCAGGAGTAATACAGGACCAGGAGTAATACAGGACCAGGAGTAATACAGGACCGTTGTATTCCAAGGACCAGGAGTAATACAGGACCGTTGTATTCCAAGGACCAGGAGTAATACAGGACCGTTGTATTCCAAGGACCAGGAGTAATACAGGACCAGGAGTAATACAGGACCAGGAGTAACACAGGACCAGGAGTAATACAGGACCAGGAGTAATACAGGACCAGGAGTAATACAGGACCTTTGTATTCCATGGACCAAGAGTAATACAGGACCAGGAGTAATACAGGACCAGGAGTAATACAGGACCAGGAGTAATAGGACCAGGAGTAATACAGGACCAGGAGTAATACAGGACCAGGAGTAAGGACCAGGAGTAATACAGGACCAGGAGTAACACAGGACCAGGAGTAATACAGGACCAGGAGTAATACAGGACCAGGAGTAATACAGGACCAGGAGTAACACAGGACCAGGAGTAACACAGGACCAGGAGTAATACAGGACCAGGAGTAATACAGGACCAGGAGTAATAGGACCAGGAGTAATACAGGACCAGGAGTAATACAGGACCAGGAGTAATACAGGACCAGGAGTAAGGACCAGGAGTAATACAGGACCAGGAGTAATACAGGACCAGGAGTAAGGACCAGGAGTAATACAGGACCAGGAGTAATACAGGACCAGGAGTAATAGGACCAGGAGTAATACAGGACCAGGAGTAATACAGGACCAGGAGTAATACAGGACCAGGAGTAATACAGGACCAGGAGTAATACAGGACCAGGAGTAATACAGGACTAATAAACCTAGTGTTACACGGATGGTGCTTGATGAAAAAGGCTTACTCGTTTTCTCCTCTGGTGTACCTCTGCATGTTTCTCCCAGATTGTGTACCCTGTGTTCTCAGGTAAACCTGAGAGATACGCCCATCTCATAGTCTGGTAATAATGGGCAGGTAGCCTAGTGGTTAGAGTGTTGGGCCAGTAACCAAAAGGTTGCTGGATTGAATCCCCCAGCTGACAAGGTAAAAATCCGTTGTTCTGCCCCTGAATAAGGCAGTTAACCCACTGTTCGCTGGTAGGTCGTTGTTCTAAATAAGGATTTGTTCTTAACTGACCTGGTTAAATAAAAAAAACCTGCAATGGATACAAGGTTGATTTGATGTTGTTTTGGTGGCTAGGTCACCCGTGCAGTGCCTTGCTATCAAATGTATAAAGAGCATTAAACACACCTTTGAGAGTATCACTCTTTTTCAGAGTTTGAATGAACACCTTATAGAACATTAAGTACAACGTTTAACCATTCTAGATCACTGGTGAAAAGAAAACATACCTCTGATGACATCCGGTGACGTGTCCGTGTTCCGTGACATCTCCCTCATTAAGAAAGAGCACAGACATGTTGTGTGGGGAGGTACATCTTGGTGTGTACAAGAGAATGCAAAACTATTACATTTGTGTAGCTTAAAAACCTCTTATGGATTTCTACAGATCGGTGTCCCACCCTCGGGACGGTTGAGCTAATGTGCGCTAATGTGATTAGCATGATGTTGTAAGTAACAAGAACATTTCCCAGGACATAGACATATCTTATATGGGCAGAAAGCTTATATTCTTGTTAATCTAATTGTCCAATTTACAGTAGCTATTACAGTGAAAACATACCATGCTATTATTTGAGGAGAGTGCACAGTTATGTACTTGAAAATGTATGTATTGACCAATTATGTACACTTGGGCAGACATGATACAACATTTTGAACAGAAATGCAATGGTTCATTGGATCAGTCAAAAACCTTGCACATACACTACTGTCATCTAGTGGCCAAAATCTGAATTGCGCCTAGAGTTCTAAGTCATTTAATGGCCTTTCTCTTACATTTCAAAGATGGCGGGGAAAAATAAGAAAAAAAAACACTTTTTTTCTTCTTTGCATTATCTTTTATCAGATCTAATGTGTATTATTCTCCTACATTCATTTCACAAACTTCAAAGTGTTTCCTTTCAAATGGTATTAAGAATATGCAAATCCTTGCTTCAGGTCCTGACCTACAGGCAGTTAGATTTGGATATGTCATTTTAGGCGAAAATTGAAAAAAAGGGTCCAATCCTTTCACCCAGAAAATATACCTCTCTGTTGATATCATATACATTATCAGGCATTTCACACATTATTATCCAGATACTGACTGTTAGCACTTGGTCTATAGCAGCTTCCCACAAGAATGGGCTTTAGGTGAGGCAGATGAACCTGTAGCCATATTACTTCAGCAGTATTTAACATGAGATCCTCTCTAAGCTTTACAGGAATATGGCTCTGAATATAGACCGCAACACCTCCCCCATTGGCACTTCTGTCTTTTCTGTAGATGTTATAACCATGTATAGCTACCAGTGTATTATCAAAGGTATTATCTAAGTGAGTTTCAGAAATAGCTTAATTTGGGAAGGGAATCTGAGGCGGCTTAATTTGGGACTCTAGAATTGCTGTCAGCCATATTGAGTGTACCCATGTCAGCTGTCAGCCATATTGAGTGTACCCATGTCAGCCATATTGAGTGTACCCATGTCAGCTGTCAGCCATATTGAGTGTACCCATGTCAGCTTTCAGCCATATTGACTGTACCCATGTCAGCTGTCAGCCATATTGAGTGTACCCATGTCAGCTGTCAGCCATATTGAGTGTACCCATGTCAGCTGTCAGCCATATTGAGTGTACCCATGTCAGCTGTCAGCCATATTGAGTGTACCCATGTCAGCTGTCAGCCATATTGAGTGTACCCATGTCAGCTGTCAGCCATATTGAGTGTACCCATGTCAGCTGTCAGCCATATTGACTGTACCCATGTCAGCTGTCAGCCATATTGACTGTACCCATGACGGTGCAGCCAAATTGCCCCTCAAATAGTCTGAGGGCCTTTACCAATTCCAGTAGGCTAATTCTATTGATATGTCTGAGACATTTTCATTTAAGAAGTGACTCTTTCCTTACTGTTCCACTCAGCATCTGATGAGAGAGTGAGTGAGTGAGTGTGAGAGAGAGAGAGAGAGAGAGAGAGAGAGAGAGAGAGAGAGAGAGAGAGAGAGAGAGAGAGAGAGCGCGAGAGAGAGAGAAGTCAAATGTCTACTCTATGCAGAATCCAGATAAGAGCCGTTAAATTCTACAACCACCTAAAAGGAAGTGATTCCCAAACCTTCCATAACAAAGCCATCACCTACAGAGAGATGAACCTGGAGAAGAGTCCACTAAGCAAGTTGTTCCTGGGGCTCTGTTCACAAACACAAACACACCCCACAGAGCCCCAGGACAGCAACACAATTAGACCCAACCAAATCATGAGAAACCAAAAAGATAATTACTTGACACATTGGAAAAAAATTACAAAAAAACAGAGCAGACTAGAATGCTATATGGACCTAAACAGAGAGTACACAGTGGCAGAATACCTGACCACTGTGACTGACCCAAAAATAAGGAAATATTTGACTATGTACAGACTCTATTGAGAGTCTGTGCTATTGAGAAAGGCCGCAGTAGGCAGACCTGGCTCTCAAGAGAAGACAGGCTATGTGCACACTGCCCACATAATAAGGTGGAAACTGAGCTGCACTTCCTAACCTCCTGCCAAATGTATGACCATATTAGAGACATATTTTCCTCAGATTACACAGATCCACAAATAATTCGAAAACAAACACGATTTTGATAAACTCCCATATCTACTGGGTGAAATACCACAGTGTGCCATCACAGCACAAAGATTTGTGACCTTATGCCACAAGAAAAGGGCAACAAGTGAAGAACAAACACCATTGTAAATACAACCTATATTTATGTTTATTTATTTTCCCTTTTGTACTTTAACTATTTGCATATCTTTACAACACTGTATATATACATAATACGACATTTGAAATGTCTTTATTGTTTTTGAACCTCTGTGAGTGTAATGTTTACTGTTAATTTTTATTGTTTAATTCACTTTTGTTTATTATCTACTTCACTTGCTTTGGCAATGTAAACATATGTTTCCCATGACAATAAAGCCCCTTGAATTGAATTGAATTGAGAGAGAGAGAGAGAGAGAGAAGAGAGAGAGAGAGAGAGAGAGAGAGAGAGAGAGAGCAAGAGAGTTTCTCTCTAAACAGCTTCATTTAGGAAGGGACTTTCCTTATTTGTAGTGCTGCGGCCTTTGACCTTGCTGGTTCATTACTTTCATTACAACACAGATTACAGTCTCTGATTGCTATGGACCTCAATGCCTGCAGAAGGCCAGCAACCCATTCTGTGTTTAGAGTCTTCTATTGAGACTTTGTGATGATGCACATTAAATACTATTGGCTTTAACTCTTGCAGTAGGCAAGTCCGTGTTATATTAGTGAGGAGAGGCAGGCTATGCAAATCGCATTGTTTGATGAGCAATAAACTTGTTATCGCGCTCTGATTCTTTATTCATCATCACTGCCTGACTGAAACAATATGGTTTAGATTACATGCTGAAGTAGATGAATGATGGAGGAAATGAATCTGATGTAATATTTGTTTGCCATTCCAAGCTCTAGATCTGACAGAGACACTACACAAGATTTGGCATTGGATTGACAGAACGTCTGGGCTGTAGGGATAAAATGATGAATCAGCTAAGAGAATGGGAACACACACACACACGCACGCACGCACGCACACACACGCACACACACACACACACACACACACACACACACACACACACACACACACACACACACACACACACACACACACACACACACACACACACACACACACACACACACACACACACACACACACAGATATTTATAAAAGTTTTCCACACACAACAGCGACGATGATGAGAGTCGTGTTTCTCTGTCTCTATTCTGAGCTGTGAGTGTCTCTGTGTCTTCATGCTGAAGGTCATCTCCACTCTGCTCAGTTTGTCCTTCCTGGGCCTCCATCCTTCTCACATCCTGTGGCCCTGGCCACTGACTCCTTACTGCAGACTGTGTGTGTGTGTGTGTGTGTGTACGCGTGCGTGCATGTGGTGTGTGTACGCGTGCGTGCATGCGTTCACTTGTCTATGTGTGTGTGTGTGTGTGTGGGTGTGAGCATGCGTGCGCTTGTCTATGTGTGTGTGTGTGTGAGAGCATGTGTGCGCTTGTCTATGTGTGTGTGTGTGTGTGTGTGTGTGTGTGTGCGTGTGTGTGTGTGTGTGTGTGTGTGTGTGTGTGTGTGTGTGTGTGTGTGTGTGTGTGTGTGTGTGTGTGTGTGTGTGTGTGAGCATGCGTGCGCTTGTCTATGTGTGTGTGTGTGTGTGTGCCCGGCCATGAGTCCATACTGCAGCACAGTTTAATCTTCCAAACGTAGCCACGGGCCAAGCCAGCCAATCAACACCCTGGGAGAATCAGGGACAGAGACAGAGCTAAGCACTTTATTCACTGTCAGCCTGGATGTATTTAATAGACTTTGTGGACACTTAGTTCCAGTGCTGTAGTGCTATGGTGACATTATCAACTATTGTGAGTGTGTATCAACTGAATCAGTTTCAGGACTGGATTTATTTGGACTCAGTTACTGTGTCATGTTATTCATACTAACCATGGTGACAATCTCCCCATACTGTAATATCTTTGAATACTACTAAATCCTATTTGGATACAGTCTGTTCCAAACTCCACACTAAGATACCACAGTATAAATCAATGTATTAAGCATGCATTCTAAGTAGTACTTTCAGTGTCAGGCAGACTGCCTTGTTTTATTTGGACACTGTTACTGTCTAATGTTATACAACCGGTGCGTCTAATCCTGAATGCTGATTGGTTAAAACCACATTCCAGCCGGTTTCTATTCCACACAAGTTATCATCGGCTAAATCTATGATGTTAAAATGCCTATTTATTCTGTTCCATCTGACTGCGCAATCCACTGCCTCATCAGCCCAGCCAAGCAATTTATAAACGTGATCTCCACTATAAAAAGCATCTAGACATTAAATCCCATTTCTTTTAGACTAACCTTTAGTTTTCAACAGCAGAGGTTTGTATAAACCTTGCTGTCTGTCCCTCCAACATTTTCAACATTGTTTGAATATTCAAATTGGATCTCCAGCTGTCCCATAGTAATGGTTGGGATGAGACAGACAGGCAGGCAGCGTTTCTCAGCCAGTCGAAATCATGAATCAGCTGGCATCATTTTTATGGATCTAAACAAAAAGAATTCTACTGAAAAAGGTCAAATGAAATGAAGTGCAGCTAGTTTGCAGTCTTTCCAGCTTCTGTTTGAAGTGATTGTGTTAGCTGTGTTGTTGGCTAGCTCCTCTGAACAAAAGTGTGTCCTGACGAGGGGGCACATGTTCTATGCCAGGTGAAATCATGCCTCATTAGCTCATTGTTATGGATGTATCCAAAGAAATGTCACTAGAAAACAGCTTAAATGAATGCAGCTACTTTGCTCTTATTCTGGCTGCACTTTTTGACGTGACTAAGTTAGCCGTAGTTGGCAATGGAACATTTAGAACGAACGACTGGGTCGCGTCCATAGACACAGAACAAAAAGACTGAACGACAGGGTCGCATCCATAGATACAGAACAAAAAGACTGAACGACAGGGTCGAGTCCATAGATACAGAACAAAAAGACTGAACGACAGGGTCGAGTCCATAGATACAGAACAAAAAGACTGAACGACAGGGTCGAGTCCATAGATACAGAACAAAAAGACTGAACGACAGGGTCGCGTCCATAGATACAGAACAAAAAGACTGAACGACTGGGTCGCGTCCATAGATACAGAACAAAAAGACTGAACGACTGGGTCGCGTCCATAGACACAGAACAAAAAGACTGAACGACTGGGTCGAGTCCATAGATACAGAACAAAAAGACTGAACGACAGGGTCGCGTCCATAGATACAGAACAAAAAGACTGAACGACAGGGTCGAGTCCATAGACACAGAACAAAAAGACTGAACGACAGGGTCGAGTCCATAGATACAGAACAAAAAGACTGAACGACAGGGTCGAGTCCATAGACACAGAACAAAAAGACTGAACGACAGGGTCGAGTCCATAGATACAGAACAAAAAGACTGAACGACAGGGTCGAGTCCATAGATACAGAACAAAAAGACTGAACGACTGGGTCGCGTCCATAGACACAGAACAAAAAGACTGAACAACTAGGGCTTGAGTAAGCAGCCCTAGCGCTATTGGAGGTAGGTTGACTTGAGTCAGCAGCCCTAGCGCTATTGGAGGTAGGTTCACTTGAGTCAGCAGCCCTAGCGCTATTGGAGGAAGGTTGACTTGAGTCAGCAGTCCTAGCGCTATTGGAGGTAGGTTCACTTGAGTCAGCAGCCCTAGCGCTATTGGAGGTAGGTTGACTTGAGTCAGCAGCCCTAGCGCTATTGGAGGTAGGTTCACTTGAGTCAGCAGCCCTAGCGCTATTGCAGGTAGGTTCACTTGAGTCAGCAGCCCTAGCGCTATTGGAGGTAGGTTCACTTGAGTCAGCAGCCCTAGCGCTATTGGAGATAGGTTGACTTGAGTCAGCAGCCCTAGCGCTATTGGAGGTAGGTTCACTTGAGTCAGCAGCCCTAGCGCTATTGGAGGTAGGTTGACTTGAGTCATCAGTCCTAGCGCTATTGGAGGTAGGTTCACTTGAGTCAGCAGCCCTAGCGCTATTGGAGGTAGGTTCACTTGAGTCAGCAGCCCTAGCGCTATTGGAGGTAGGTTCACATGAGTCAGCAGCCCTAGCGCTATTGGAGGTAGGTTGACTTGAGTCAGCAGCCCTAGCGCTATTGGAGGTAGGTTGACTTGAGTCAGCAGCCCTAGCGCTATTGGAGGTAGGTTGACTTGAGTCAGCAGCCCTAGCGCTATTGGAGGTAGGTTCACTTGAGTCAGCAGCCCTAGCGCTATTGGAGGTAGGTTGACTTGAGTCAGCAGCCCTAGCGTTATTGGAGGTAGGTTGACTTGAGTCAGCAGCCCTAGCGCTATTGGAGGTAGGTTGACTTGAGTCAGCAGCCCTAGCGCTATTGGAGGTAGGTTGACTTGAGTCAGCAGCCCTAGCGCTATTGGAGGTAGGTTCACTTGAGTCAGCAGCCCTAGCGCTATTGGAGGTAGGTTGACTTGAGTCAGCAGCCCTAGCGCTATTGGAGGTAGGTTGACTTGAGTCAGCAGTCCTAGCGCTATTGGAGGTAGGTTCACTTGAGTCAGCAGCCCTAGCGCTATTGGAGGTAGGTTCACTTGAGTCAGCAGCCCTTGCGCTATTGGAGGTAGGTTGACTTGAGTCAGCAGCCCTAGCGCTATTGGAGGTAGGTTCTCTTGAGTCAGCAGCCCTAGCGCTATTGGAGGTAGGTTCACTTGAGTCAGCAGCACTAGCGCTATTGGAGGTAGGTTGACTTCAGTCAGCAGCCCTAGCGCTATTGGAGGTAGGTTCACTTGAGTCAGCAGCCCTAGCGCTATTGGAGGTAGGTTCACTTGAGTCAGCAGCCCTAGCGCTATTGGAGGTAGGTTGACTTGAGTCAGCAGCCCTAGCGCTATTGGAGGTAGGTTCACTTGAGTCAGCAGCCCTAGCGCTATTGGAGGTAGGTTGACTTGAGTCAGCAGTCCTAGCGCTATTGGAGGTAGGTTCACTTGAGTCAGCAGCCCTAGCGCTATTGGAGGTAGGTTGACTTGAGTCAGCAGCCCTAGCGCTATTGGAGATAGGTTCACTTGAGTCAGCAGCCCTAGCGCTATTGGAGGTAGGTTCACTTGAGTCAGCAGCCCTAGCGCTATTGGAGGTAGGTTCACTTGAGTCAGCAGCCCTAGCGCTATTGGAGGTAGGTTCACTTGAGTCAGCAGCCCTAGCGCTATTGGAGGTAGGTTGACTTGAGTCAGCAGCCCTAGCGCTATTGGAGGTAGGTTGACTTGAGTCAGCAGCCCTAGCGCTATTGGAGGTAGGTTCACTTGAGTCAGCAGCCCTAGCACTATTGGAGGTAGGTTCACTTGAGTCAGCAGCCCTAGCGCCGGGAAGGCAAAGTCATCCTATTATGAACCATTTCATTTGTCTGAAGGTAGAACTCCACCTACCTGGCAGGCCCATATAGCAAATCAAGTGCACCTATAGGCCTACTGCTGGCCAATCAGATAACTCAGATCACTGTGTCTGTACAGTTTCCTCGAGCCATAGACTGTAAAAAGAATCCTTGAACGCAAAGCAAAACTTTTAAACCATGACTAGAGAGAGACTGTCAACGAATACAGCAAAGAGCTGCTGTTTTTATGAGTGAGTTCATGTTTAAGTTGTTATTCAGCAATGTCAACACTTTTATAATCCATAAAATGTGCTTTCTCCCTACTTCCACTGACGCTACAACCAGCACTGCAGCTGTAATGAATGATTGTAGTAAAGTGTTCTGATAAGCTTGCGTTCTTATTATTAGCAGCTTGGATCTTTTTTAATATCAGTGAATATTTCACTTTCTCTGGTCATAGGAGTAATAACATCAATTGAGGCAGAAATAATGCAGTGCGACTTGAGTTTCACCATCAGCTGGAAGACTGTGTCCCCTTTTCCCAGTGGAGGGAGGGAGAGCAGAGGGACGGTGAGTCGGGTGAGAGGCAGCCTCACCGCTGCTCCCCTCAGACTAACCATCAGATGCAGGCCATCAGTCCAGGAAAAAAAGGTAAATATTATGCTCACTTAGCTGTGCCTCACAAGTAATACTACAAATGATCTATTACCAGTGTGATTATATACCAACATCTTTTAAATATACTTAAAAAATGGTCTGAGAAGAACAACATTGGCAGGGTAATTCAAGCATAGCAAATAAGCAGTGATAATGTATAGGACATATAGCCTACTGCACAAACCTCATTGCTACAGTACTGTAAGCATCTTTTTTATTTAACACGGCAAGTCAGTTAAGAACAAATTCTTATTTTCAATGACGGTCTAGGAACAGTGGGTTAACTGCCTTGTTCAGGGGCAGAACGACAGATTGGTACCTTGTCAGCTCGGGGATTTGATCCACCAACCTCTCAGTTACTGGCCCAACGCTCTAACCACTAGGCTACCTGCTCTAACCACTAGCCTACCTGCTCTAACCACTAGGCTACCTGCTCTAACCACTAGGCTACCTGCTCTAACCACTAGGCCACCTGCTCTAACCACTAGGCTACCTGCTCTAACCACTACGCTACCTGCTCTAACCACTAGGCTACCTGCTCTAACCATTAGGCTACCTGCTTTAACCATTAGGCTACCTGCTCTAACCACTAGGCTACCTGCTCTAACCACTAGGCTACCTGCTCTAACCACTAGGCTACCTGCTCTAACCACTAGGCTACCTGTTCTAACCACTAGGCTACCTGCTCTAACCATTAGGCTACCTGTTCTAACCACTAGGCTACCTGCTCTAACCACTAGGCTACCTGCTCTAACCATTAGGCTACCTGCTCTAACCACTAGGCTACCTGCTCTAACCACTAGGCTACCTGTTCTAACCACTAGGCTACCTGCTCTAACCATTAGGCTACCTGTTCTAACCACTAGGCTACCTGCTCTAACCACTAGGCTACCTGTTCTAACCACTAGGCTACCTGCTCTAACCACTAGGCTACCTGCTCTAACCACTAGGCTACCTGTTCTAACCACTACGCTACCTGCTCTAACCACTAGGCTACCTGCTCTAACCACTAGGCTACCTGCTCTAACCACTAGGCTACCTGCTCTAACCATTAGGCTACCTGTTCTCACCACTAGGCTACCTGCTCTAACCACTAGGCTACCTGCTCTAACCACTAGGCTACCTGCTCTAACCACTAGGCTACTTGCTCTAACCACTAGGCTACCTGTTCTAACCACTAGGCTACCTGCTCTAACCATTAGGCTACCTGTTCTAACCACTAGGCTACCTGCTCTAACCACTAGGCTACCTGCTCTAACCATTAGGCTACCTGTTCTAACCATTAGGCTACCTGCTCTAACCACTAGGCTACCTGTTCTAACCATTAGGCTACCTGTTCTAACCACTAGGCTACCTGTTCTAACCATTAGGCTACCTGTTCTAACTATTAGGCTACCTGTTCTAACCACTAGGCTACCTGTTCTAACCACTAGGCTACCTGTTCTAACCACTAGGCTACCTGCTCTAACCACTAGGCTACCTGTTCTAACCATTAGGCTACATGTTCTAACCACTAGGCTACCTGTTCTAACCACTAGGCTACCTGCTCTAACCACTAGGCTACCTGTTCTAACCACTAGGCTACCTGCTCTAACCACTAGGCTACCTGTTCTAACCATTAGGCTACCTGTTCTAACCACTAGGCTACCTGTTCTAACCATTAGGCTACCTGTTCTAACCACTAGGCTACCTGCCGCCCCAAAAGTGTAGGCTTTTGCTTTTTAAGTCATGTTTAAAAAAAATCTGAGCAGTAGATCTCGGCCTGCATTTTGTCTCACAAAATGATCTTGACTCAGAGAAGGTTGGTGACCACTAAACTACAGGGTGAATGTCTGTGTGTGTGTGTGTGTGTGTGTGTGTGTGTGTGTGTGTGTGTGTGTGTGTGTGTGTGTGTGTGTGTGTGTGTGTGTGTGTGTGTGTGTGTGTGTGTGTGTGTGTGTGTGTGGAATGGGGAAGAGAGATGGACAGTGTCCTCCACTTAAAGCTGCTGAAGAGGCTACACACTAATCACTGAATGATACAGCATGGAACACTTAACTACATCACTGGATACTTCAATTATCAAGGTCACTGGAGGATTCTGAAGCAATACTACTATAGTCAATGGCCTCTCCTATTTGTTCACCAATCACTCATGTTAAATACAGTACTGATTAGAACATAGGATAAGCCAAGTACTGAGGGAAAGTTTTCTCATTTTCTTCTCCTTCTCTCACTGTCCTCCTCTCTCCTTCTCTCACTGTCCTCCTCCCTCCTTCTCTCTCTGTCCTCCTACCTCCTTCTCTCACTGTCCTCCTCTCTCATTCTCTCACTGTCCTCCTCCCTCCTTCTCTCTGTCCTCCTACTTCTTTCTCTCACTGTCCTCCTCTCTCATTCTCTCACTGTCCTCCTCCCTCCTTCTCTCTGTCCTCCTACTTCTTTCTCTCACTGTCCTCCTCTCTCATTCTCTCACTGTCCTCCTCCCTCCTTCTCTCACTGTCCTCCTACCTCCTTCTCTCTGTCCTCCTACTTCTTTCTCTCACTGTCCTCCTCTCTCATTCTCTCACTGTCCTCCTCCCTCCTTCTCTCTGTCCTCCTACTTCTTTCTCTCACTGTCCTCCTCTCTCCTTCTCTCACTGTCCTCCTCCCTCCTTCTCTCTGTCCTCCTACTTCTTTCTCTCACTGTCCTCCTCTCTCATTCTCTCACTGTCCTCCTCCCTCCTTCTCTCTCTGTCCTCCTACCTCCTTCTCTCACTGTCCTCCCCCCTTCTCTCTTTGTCCTCCTCCTTCCTTCTCTTTCTGTCCTCCCCCTCCTTCTCTCACTGTCCTCCCCCCTTCTCTCTTTGTCCTCCTCCTTCCTTCTCTTTCTGTCCTCCCCCTCCTTCTCTCACTGTCCTCCCCCCTTCTCTCTGTCCTCCCCCCTCCTTCTCTTTCTGTCCTCCTCCCTGCCCTCCTCCCTCCTTCTCTCACGTCCTCCTCCCCCTTTCTCGCTCTGTCCTTCTCTCAGTGTCCTCCCTCCCTCCTTCTCTCACTGTCCTCCTCCTTCCTCCCATCACAGTCCTCCTCCCTTCTTTTCTCTCTGTTCTCCCTCATTTTTGCTCTGTCCTCCTCCCTCCTTCTCTCGCTGTCCTCCTCCCTCCTCCCGTCACTGTCCTCCTCCCTCCTTCCCTCACATTCCTCCTCCCTCCCTCCTTCTCTCTCTGTCCTCCCTCCTTTTTTCTCTGTCCTCCTCCCTCCTCCTCTCTCTGTCCTCCCTCCTTTTTATCTGTCCCCCTCCCCCATTCTCTCTCTGTCCTCCTCGCTCATTTTCTCTCTGTCCTCCTTCCCCCTTCTCTCACTGTCCTCCTCCCTCCTTCTCTCACTGTCCTCCCTCCATCTCTCTCTGTTCTCCTCCCTCCTCTCTCTCTGTTCTCCTCCCTCCTTCTCTCTCTGTCCTCCTCTCTCCTTCTCTCTTTGTCTTCCTCCCTCCTTCTCTCTCTGTCCTCCTCCCTCCCTTTCATTCTCGTCCTAGTATTTTCCCTTCCTTTTCTTCCCTTCAGCCCCTGCTCCGGCTCCCCGGCCCCTGTCATTGCTCTCTCTCTGTCTGCCTCGCTCCCTCCTCTCTCTGTCCTCTTCGCTCCCTCCTCTCTCTGTCCTCCTCGCTCCCTCCTCTCTCTGTCATCCTCGCTCCCTCCCTCTCTCTGTCCTCCTCGATCCCTCCTTGGGTTTCCTTATTCTTAGTTTCTTCCCCAGTTCCCTGCTCTGTGTGGTTCTCTCTCTCTCTCTGTCCTCCTCTCCCTCTCTCTCTTTCACCCCCAGGAGTAACGCTCTGCTCTGCAGAGATCTCTCCTGCTGATAGCTGCAAATCCCAGAGCTGCCAACAGAGCCCTGTCCTCTCTCCCTCCCTGCTTGCAGAACCCTGTTGGAGGGTGAAGTCTGTCAGGTTGTGTGGGTCTGTGTTGGAGGGTGAAGTGGGAGGCAGGCTTCTCTGCTCAGCTCTGTCTCAGTGATTCAGGAAGTAAACCGATCAATCACCACAACACTGGCTGCCATAAACACAGTCTAGAGAAACTCTCCACGTATCTAATCCTTCCTCCCTGCCTGGCCAACACAGTCTAGAGAAACTCTCCACGTATCTAATCCTTCCTCCCTGCCTGGCCAACACAGTCTAGAGAAACTCTCCACGTATCTAATCCTTCCTCCCTGCCTGGCCAACACAGTCTAGAGAAACTCTCCACGTATCTAATCCTTCCTCCCTGCCTGGCCAACACAGTCTAGAGAAACTCTCCACGTATCTAATCCTTCCTCCCTGCCTGGCCAACACAGTCTAGAGAAACTCTCCACGTATCTAATCCTTCCTCCCTGCCTGGCCAACACAGTCTAGAGAAACTCTCCACGTATCTAATCCTTCCTCCCTGCCTGGCCAACACAGTCTAGAGAAACTCTCCACGTATCTAATCCTTCCTCCCTGCCTGGCCAACACAGTCTAGAGAAACTCTCCACGTATCTAATCCTTCCTGCCTGGCCAACACAGTCTAGAGAAACTCTCCACGTATCTAATCCTTCCTCCCTGCCTGGCCAACACAGTCTAGAGAAACTCTCCACGTATCTAATCCTTCCTCCCTGCCTGGCCAACACAGTCTAGAGAAACTCTCCACGTATCTAATCCTTCCTGCCTGGCCAACACAGTCTAGAGAAACTCTCCACGTATCTAATCCTTCCTGCCTGGCCAACACGGTCTAGAGAAACTCTCCACGTATCTAATCCTTCCTGCCTGGCCAACACGGTCTAGAGAAACTCTCCACGTATCTAATCCTTCCTGCCTGGCCAACACAGTCTAGAGAAACTCTCCACGTATCTAATCCTTCCTCCCTGCCTGGCCAACACAGTCTAGAGAAACTCTCCACGCATCTAATCCTTCCTGCCTGGCCAACACAGTCTAGAGAAACTCTCCACGTATCTAAATCCTTCCTCCCTGCCTGGCCAACACAGTCTAGAGAAACTCTCCACGTATCTAATCCTTCCTCCCTGCCTGGCCAACACAGTCTAGAGAAACTCTCCATGTATCTAATCCTTCCTCCCTGCCTGGACAACACAGTCTAGAGAAACTCTCCACGTATCTAATCCTTCCTCCCTGCCTGGCCAACACAGTCTAGAGAAACTCACCACGTATCTAATCCTTCCTCCCTGCCTGGCCAACACAGTCTAGAGAAACTCTCCACGTATCTAATCCTTCCTCCCTGCCTGGCCAACACAGTCTAGAGAAACTCTCCACGTATCTAATCCTTCCTCCCTGCCTGGCCAACACAGTCTAGAGAAACTCTCCACGTATCTAATCCTTCCTCCCTGCCTGGCCAACACAGTCTAGAGAAACTCTCCGCGTATCTAATCCTTCCTCCCTGCCTGGCCAACACAGTCTAGAGAAACTCTCCACGTATCTAATCCTTCCTCCCTGCCTGGCCAACACAGTCTAGAGAAACTCTCCACGTATCTAATCCTTCCTCCCTGCCTGGCCAACACAGTCTAGACAAACTCTCCACGTATCTAATCCTTCCTCCCTGCCTGGCCAACACAGTCTAGAGAAACTCTCCACGTATCTAATCCTTCCTGCCTGCCTGGCCAACACGGTCTAGAGAAACTCTCCACGTATCTAATCCTTCCTGCCTGCCTGGCCAACACAGTCTAGAGAAACTCTCCACGTATCTAATCCTTCCTGCCTGGCCAACACAGTCTAGAGAAACTCTCCACGTATCTAATCCTTCCTGCCTGGCCAACACGGTCTAGAGAAACTCTCCACGTATCTAATCCTTCCTGCCTGGCCAACACAGTCTAGAGAAACTCTCCACGTATCTAATCCTTCCTGCCTGGCCAACACGGTCTAGAGAAACTCTCCACGTATCTAATCCTTCCTGCCTGGCCAACACAGTGTAGAGAAACTCTCCACGTATCTAATCCTTCCTGCCTGGCCAACACAGTCTAGAGAAACTCTCCACGTATCTAATCCTTCCTCCCTGCCTGGCCAACACAGTCTAGAGAAACTCTCCACGTATCTAATCCTTTCTCCCTGCCTGGCCAACACAGTCTAGAGAAACTCTCCACGTATCTAATCCTTCCTCCCTGCCTGGCCAACACAGTCTAGAGAAACTCTCCACGTATCTAATCCTTCCTCCCTGCCTGGCCAACACAGTCTAGAGAAACTCTCCACGTATCTAATCCTTCCTCCCTGCCTGGCCAACACAGTCTAGAGAAACTCTCCACGTATCTAATCACTTCCTCCCTGCCTGGCCAACACAGTCTAGAGAAACTCTCCACGTATCTAATCCTTCCTCCCTGCCTGGCCAACACAGTCTAGAGAAACTCTCCACGTATCTAATCCTTCCTCCCTGCCTGGCCAACACAGTCTAGAGAAACTCTCCATGTATCTAATCCTTCCTCCCTGCCTGGCCAACACAGTCTAGAGAAACTCTCCACGTATCTAATCCTTTCTCCCTGCCTGGACAAGACAGTCCTGTCAAGGCAGCAGCTACTCTTCTTGGGGTTTATTATGGATCCCCATTAGTTCCTGCCAATGCAGCGGCTACTCTTCCTGGGGTTTATTATGGATCCCCATTAGTTCCTGCCAAGGCAGCAGCTACCCTTCCTGGGGTTTATTATGGATCCCCATTAGATCCTGCCAAGACAGCAGCTACCCTTCCTGGGGTTTATTATGGATCCCCATAAGTTCCTGCCAAGGCAGCAGCTACTCTTCCTGGGGTTTATTATGGAACCCTATTAGTTCCTTCCAAGGCAGGGCTACTCTTCCTGGGGTTTATTATGGATCCCCATTAGTTCCTGCCAAGGCAGCAGCTACTCTTCCTGGGGTTTATTATGGATCCCCATTAGTTACTGTCAAGGCAGCAGCTACCCTTCCTGGGGTTTATTATGGATCCACATTAGTTCCTGCCAAGGCAGCAGCTACTCTTCCTGGGGTTTATTATGGATCCCCATTAGTTCCTGCCAAGGCAGCAGCTCCTCTTCCTGGGGTTTATTATGGATCCCCATTAGTTCCTGTCAAGGCAGCAGCTACTCTTCCTGGAGTTTATTATGAATCCCCATTAGGCAGCAGCTACCCTTCCTGGGGTTTATTATGGATCCCCATTAGTTCCTGCCAAGGCAGCAGCTACTCTTCCTGGGGTTTATTATGGATCCCCATTAGTTCCTGCCAAGGCAGCAGCTCCTCTTCCTGGGGTTTATTATGGATCCCCATTAGTTCCTGTCAAGGCAGCAGCTACTCTTCCTGGAGTTTATTATGAATCCCCATTAGGCAGCAGCTACCCTTCCTGGGGTTTATTATGGATCCCCATTAGTTCCTGCCAAGGCAGCAGCTACCCTTCCTGGGGTTTATTATGGATCCCCATTAGTTCCTTCCCCATTAGTTCCTGCCAAGGCAGCAGCTACTCTTCCTGGGGTTTATTATGGATCCCTATTAGTTTCTGCCAAGGCAGCAGCTACTCTTCCTGGGGTTTATTATGGATCCCCATTAGTTCCTGCCAAGGCAGCAGCTACCTTTCCTGGGGTCCAGCAATATTAAGGCAGTTATACATGCTTAAAACATTACAATACATTTCACAACATATTTCACAGGATCTGTGACCAGAGCCAGGCACAGTCAGTCAGATACAGTCTGTGGGACTCAGCTGTGACAGCATCCAGAAGCCTGGGTTTGATCCTGAGGCTGGGCCTGTGTCGAGCAGTCACTCAGAGTGCAGCAACAGACTACGCCCTACCCAACGTTGTCAGACCAAATAAAACCAGAGATAGAAAGACTACAACCCCCAGGCTGGACTCAGCTGTCAGGGGACCAGAGGGAGACAGAGAACAGACAGAGAAATGTCTGCTATTGAACAGCCTTTCCTCCCTCCCTCCCTACCTCTTCTCTTCTTTTCCTTCACCCTCTGTGAGCTGAGCCCTTGTTAGGGGGCGTCTGAGGACTTCACTGTCACTGTGTGGTGTGTGTGTGTGTGTGTGTGTGTGTGATGTGTGTGTGTGTGTGTGTGTGTGTGTGTGTGTGTGTGTGTGTGTGTGTGTGTGGTGTGTGTGTGTGTGTGTGTGTGTGGGGGGGGGGGGGGGGGGGGGGGGGGGATTGAGCCCTGGTCAGCCCAGGAGGAAGAACAGATGCTGGAGACCCAGGCTGGTGCTGTAGCTCTGGCTAGACAGACACGTCACATTGGTCACTGACACGGTAATACACCGCATGTCACCCACCACCACTGTTTGTGTGTGTATCTGTTTACTAGAGTGTGTGACAGACTGTGGTTACTTAGTACTTGGCCTTGAGTATACTATCCCCTACTTTTATCCCTCCTTCCCTGCTATCCCTCTCTCCCTCCCTTCACCCACCTCTCCTCTCCTTCAGTGCCCTCCACCAGTCAGCCAGCAGAGTGCTGGTGAGGTACCCAGAACTCCTTCCCTTCCTTCCTCCCTCCCTCCTTCCATCCCCCTTTCCTCTCTTCCTTCCATCCCTCCCTCCATCCCCCACTCCTCCCTCCTCATCTCCTCTCCTCTCATACCTCCCTCCATCCCCCTCTCTATCTCTTCTCATCCCTCCCTCCCTCCCTCCCTCCCTCCCTCCCTCCCTCCCTCCCTCCCTCCCTCCCTCCCTCCCTCCCTCCCTCCTCATCCCCTCTCCTCTCCTCCATCCTTCCTTATCCCCCTCTTCTCTCCTCCAGTCCCCTACCCCAGCCAGCAACGCCCCAGTGAGGTGATGGACCAGGCATTTAACAGACTGGCAGGAGTCCCAGCACCACTTTTCCCTGGTATCCCTCCCTCCGTCCTCACCCCCCTCTCCAGCAGTTCCCTGTTGTATGTTGTGATACATACAGGAAGACTATTTATTTATGGTAACAGACAAGAGACAACAGTTAGGACAAAGGACTAAAGACTGGATAAAGAAGTAAAGCTTGAAAGCCACATTGACGAGCGCGGCCCATAACCACATAGCAGGAAGGCCTCTGCTTCGATGTGGCTTCGCTGTAGTCAGCAGAAGACTGGAGTTGGTGTCCATCTGTCTCTATTGGGGAGATTCCTTCAGCCTCCTGTTTAACATACTGGAGGGATTCCCAGCACTTTTCTCCACGGATCAATATTTTATAAAGATGTGTCAGGGCTCTCCTGTTCAATGAATGGATGGGCACTTTAGGCAGCCACCACAGGTGTCTTTCTCAACAGCAACATGCCCTGTGAGGTGTGTGTGCTTGTGTGTGTGTGTGTGTGTGCTTGTGTGTGTGCTTGTGTGTGTGTGTGCTTGTGTGTGTGCTTGTGTGTGTGTGTGTGTGTGTGCGCTTTTTCAGTCGCCGCTAGCTAAGTGAAGAAGGGATTTTATCAGCCTCACAAAACCTTGGATCTAAGACTTCAACACACATTTCAACAGACTCAGATCAGAGTTACAGACTACCGTAGCATCTTAATGCTAAAACAGACTTCAACACACATTTCAACAGACTCGGATCAGAGTTACAGACTACCGTAGCATCTTAATGCTAAAACAGATTTGTTTTATAGTCCATCTTAGCAAGGTGCTGTCTGTTTATTAGCAGGTAATTTTCCTTACAGCTTGGCCCAAAGAAGTGAAGAACATTAAGTCCCTTGCTCCATAAGTTAAAGCCAGAATGTAAGTACACTCTTACCAATAAAGGTGCAAGTTGGAACAAAATAAGGTTCTTGATAGCGATGCCATAAGGGAACCATTTTTGGGTGTAAATGTAACTCTTTACAGTGTAAATGTAACATTTGAATCAACATTTGAAATATTACACTGAAAAACCAACACTAGTTAACGCTGGACAATTTGCTATGTTCTATGGAAGGGACACATCTGCAGGCTTCCATACATTTCAAGAACCTTTTAAAATTCTGAAGAACCGTAGATGCCACATTAAGAACCCCACACTTAAATCCAAGGTTCGGGCAAGAATTCTCCAAGGAACCTTAAGAACTGAGGAAGAACCATTTAAGAACCTTTTTTTCAGTGTAAATAACAAGTAGGAAAGTATTTTTTTCCCTAAATAACAGGGGGAAAAAAGAGATTTGTAAAAGTGGTGCCATCTTTTCATTGATTTCCATTACAGTATGGGCCCGCTTAAGTAGTGGGAAAATGAAATCGGTGGCCTACACCATAAATTATAGGGAAGTTCAAAGGGAAAAGTAGATTTGTCAAAGTGGTGCCAAGACGCAGAGGGACTAAGCTGCCAGGTCAATGTTGTTTACCAATGAAATAGGATACAACAAATAATGATCAACATAAACTTCTGCCAACACTTTTCTGCCTCTGTGGAGTAGTACTTATAATTGGACACCGTGGCTTCTGGTCTCAGCTGTTTATAATTACATTTTATAGAGAAGTCGTAATTTTTTTACAAAGAGCATCTTTGTTACAGATGACTATTAGGGCAAAGAGAAGAAAGAAAAAACGTGATATAAAAATCTCATTTTTTTTATGAAAAAGTGGCATTACCTGAAGAATAAAATATAAATTACATTTAGAAAATAAAATTGACATTTAATTTAGAGAATAAACTCAAAATTGTGAGAATAAAGTTGCAGTTCTATTTTAAGATTAAAGTAGGGGATTTGGTAAATTGCATGCCTCCCTGGCTCCCTGTTGCAGGTAGGTTAGAGTTTTTTGTCATGAATCCTGTTCTGGAGGCAGCTCTGTAGCGTAGTCACTAGCTGGCGCAGCCAAAAGTTATTTTTGTTTTCATTTATTTAACTTACATTTTATCAGGGAGTCATAAAATCAGATTTTACACCTAACCTTAACCTTAACCTTAAATTAAGACCAAAAAGCAAATGCAAATTTAGATTTTGCAGCTGGCCTTTCTAAGGGGAAATGGCTCAGTTCTGCCTCCAGGACAAGACTCATGACAATAAAGGTCAACCTGCCTGTTGCTGAGCAACACAGTTGAAATGCCTGGGTAAGATGACCTGGTGAAACTACACTTCAGAACTGGCCTTAGTAAGAAGGAAATCTTTGTTATTTTATTTATTATTATAAGCATTAGGACCTTGAAGAGGTTGTGCCGCAGATTGGGTCTCTTCAGAAGGAGGAACCACATGGGCTATTGGCGGCAGGTAGCCTAGTGGTTAGAGCAGGTAGCCTAGTATTTAGAGCAGGTAGCCTAGTGGTTAGAGCAGGTAGCCTAGTGGTTAGAGCGTTGGGCCAGTAAGGCTGTTGGATCGAATCCCTGAGCTGACAAGGTAAAAATCTGTCCTTCTGCCCCTGAACAAGGCATTATATTAAGAATAACTGTTTCCTGGTAGGCTGTCGTTGTAAATAAGAATTTGTTCTAAACTGACTTGCCTAGTTAAATAATATTAGAAACTTCCTCATTCCTCCTCCTCAGACCTTACCGCTCACCTAGTCAAGTATCATCCTGCACTAGTCAAGTGTCAACCTTCATTCTCAACTCTCACCCTGCATTGGTCAGTTATCACCCTCTCATCCACCTCTCTCATCCATGCATCAGTCAATTCTCACCCCCAGCAGTACACCCCCTGCAGTACACCCCCTGCAGTATACCACATACTTTATATATTTAACATCACAATGAGCATGTCTATTGGCCAGAACATGTCACATCACAATGAGCATGTCTATTGGCCAGAACACGTCACATCACAATGAGCATGTCTATTGGCCAGAACACATGTCCTATCACAATGAGCATGTCTATTGGCCAGAACACGTCACATCACAATGAGCATGTCTATTGGCCAGAACACGTCACATCACAATGAGCATGTCTATTGGCCAGAACACATGTCCTATCACAATGAGCATGTCTATTGGCCAGAACACGTCACATCACAATGAGCATGTCTATTGGCCAGAACACGTCACATCACAATGAGCATGTCTATTGGGCCAGTAACTGAAAGGTTGCTGGATTGAATCCCCGAGCTGACAAGGTAAAAGTCTGTTGTTGTGCCCCTGAACAAGGCAGTTAACCCACTGTTCCCCGGGCGCTGTGGATCTCTGATTCAGAGGGGTTGGGTTAAATGTGGAAGATGCATTTCAGTTGAAGGCATTCAGTTTTACAGCTGACTAGGTATCCACCTTTCCCTTATTGGCCAAAACACGTCATACTGTATCACAATGAGCATGTCTATTGGCCAAAACACGTCATACTGTATCACAATGAGCATGTCTATTGGCCAGAACACATGTCATTTCAAAGCGACAGCTAGCAATTACCATGTATCATCATGATGATTAAATTCATTTTGAAGATACTAGCAACAACAGCTCATGGAAATATGTTTCCATACACAAACTAGAGAACTTCACCTGCCAGCTGCAGCTAAACTAGATGGGGTAGGTCTAGTTACAAAGCAGGATCAATGACTTATAGACAATTCATTTGCTTAAATGTAGGAAATATGTTTGAAATGGGCTTTGATTGTTTTAATTGACTAAACCAACCCATGTTATTTAGTAATATTAAGCTATGGTGGTGTACCAGAATTCTAAGATTGCAATATGTTAGCCAAGATCCAGGAAGTGGAGTGGTTGTGTTTACATGCCGCCAGCGAAGTGCTAATAACATCCATATTAGCTAGCAACATTGTCATTGTAATGAATTGAATCCTAGTTCATTATGGTGATGATCATTCATAATGGCCGGCTATCTTACACTTCCACATGCATTACTGTTGTTGTTGTCGGCTCTTAGCATGTATTTTGGCCAATTGAAAAGCTCATTATTGTGATTAAATGAGTGCAAGGTTGAGAGGTGAGAAGGAGAAGTGAGGCTTGACCAGAGCAGGGGTGATAACCGACCCATTCAAGGGTGAGGGGAGAGAAGGGGTGATACTTGACTAGGGGAGTGGTGAGGTCTGAGAGGGGAGAATGGTGAAGGTCCTAATATGTATTCCGTACAGTTACTGTTGTTTTTCCTGTCCACTAGACATAATACTAATACTATTCAGTGTTGTCTAGGTGGGGAGTGGGAGCTCCACTAGACATAATACTAATACTATTCAGTGTTGTCTAGGTGGGGAGTGGGAGCTCCACTAGACATAATACTAATACTATTCAGTGTTGTCTAGGTGGGGAGTGGGAGCTCCACTAGACATAATACTAAT
>NC_138308.1:33130000-33155000 GCF_965601325.2 Salmo salar | reverse complement strand
TCTTGTCCAGTACTCTCCTCTCTTCTATCACTCTCTCCTGTCTTGTCCAGTACTCTCCTCTCTTCTATCACTCTCTCCTGTCTTGTCCAGTACTCTCCTCTCTTCTATCACTCTCTCCTGTCTTGTCCAGTACTCTCCTCTCTTCTATCACTCTCTCATGTCTTGTCCAGTACTCTCCTCTCTTCATCACTCTCTCCTGTCTTGTCCAGTACTCTCCTCTCTTCTATCACTCTCTCCTGTCTTGTCCAGTACTCTCCTCTCTTCTATCACTCTCTCCTGTCTTGTCCAGTACTCTCCTCTCTTCCATCACTCTCTCCTGTCTTGTCCAGTACTCTCCTCTCTTCATCACTCTCTCCTGTCTTGTCCAGTACTCTCCTCTCTTCCATCACTCTCTCATGTCTTGTCCAGTACTCTCCTCTCTTCTATCACTCTCTCCTGTCTTGTCCAGTACTCTCCTCTCTTCATCACCCTCATCATCTATCCTTTCATCTTCTCTCCACACTCTGTAATACTTCCCCTCCTCTTTCCCTACATCTCTCCTCCCCTCTCCATCTCCTGTCCCCCCTCTCTTCTCCCCTCCTCTAATCTTCTCTCCTTCTCTTTCAATACAGTCTAGAAAAGTACACCTGTTAGCTTCTCCTCTACATTCTCTTTCCTGCAACTGGTAATCCATCAAAGTTATATGCTAGGCTATCAAACACATAGGAATACAATTCTCCATCCTCTTTCCTACCTACACAGTACAGTCGTGGCCAAAAGTTTTGAGAATGACGCAAATATAACTTTTCACAAAGTCTGCTGCCTCAGTTTGTATGATGGCAATTTGCATATACTCCAGAATATTATGAAGAGTGATCAGATGAATTGCAATTAATTGCAAAGTCCCTCTTTGCTATGCAAATGAACTGAATCCCCCAAAAACATTTCCACTGCATTTCAGCCCTGCCACAAAAGGACCAGCTGACATGTCAGAGATTCTCTCATTAACACAGGTGTGAGTGTTGACGAGGACAAGGCTGGAGATCACTCTGTCATGCTGATTGAGTTCGAATAACAGACTGGAAGCTTCAAAAGGAGGGTGGTGCTTTGAATCATTGTTCTTCCTCTGTCAATCATGGTTACCTGCAAGGAAACATGTGCCGTCATCATTGCTTTGCACAAAAAGGGCTTCACAGGCAAGGATATTGCTGCCAGTAAGATTGCACTTAAATCAACCATTTATCAGATCATCAAGAACTTCAAGGAGAGCGGTTCAATTGTTGTGAAGAAGGCTTCAGGGTGCCCAAGAAAGTCCAGCAAGCGCCAGGACCGTCTCCTAAAGTTGATTCAGCTGTGGGATCGGGGCACCACCAGTACAGAGCTTGCTCAGGAATGGCAGCAGGCAGGTGTGAGTGCATCTGCACGCACAGTGAGGCGAAGACTTTTGGAGGATGGCCCGGTGTCAAGAAGGGCAGCAAAGAATCCACCTCTCTCCAGGAAAAACATCAGTGACAGACTGATATTCTGCAAACGGTACAGGGATTGGAATGCTGAGGACTGAGGTAAAGTCATTTTCTCTGATGAATCCCCTTTCCGATTGTTTGGAGCATCCGGAAAAAAGCTTGTCCGGAGAAGACAAGGTGAGCGCTACCATCAGTCCTGTGTCATGCCAACAGTAAAGCATCCTGAGACCATTCATGTGTGGGGTTGCTTCTCAGCCAAGGGAGTGGGCTCACTCACAATTTTGCCTAAGAACACAGCCATGAATAAAGAATGGTACCAACACATCCTCCGAGAGCAACTTCTCCCAACCATCCAGGAACAGTTTGGTGACGAACAATGCCTTTTCCAGCATGATGGAGCACCTTGCCATAAGGCAAAAGTGACAACTAAGTGGCTCGGGGAACAAAACATCGATATTTTGGGTCCATGGCCAGGAAACTCCCCAGACCTTAATCCCATTGAGAACTTGTGGTCAATCCTCAAGAGGCGGGTGGACAAACAAAAACCCACAAATTCTGACCAACTCCAAGCATTGATTATGCATGAATGGGCTGCCATCAGTCAGGATATGGCCCAGAAGTTAATTGACAGCATTCCAGGGTGGATTGCAGAGGTCTTGAAAAAGAAGGGTCAACACTGCAAATATTGACTCTTTGCAACTTCATGTAATTGTCAGTAAAAGTCTTTGACACTTATGAAATGCTTGTAATTATATTTCAGTATCCCATAGTAACATCTGACAAAAATATCTAAAGACACTGTAGCAGCAAACTTTGTGAAAATTCTCATTTGTGTCATTCTCAAAACTTTTGGCCATGACTGTATATGATTTCACTGGAGATTGAACCCTGACCCTCATATCTCCAAGGCTGACAGGTCATTCTTCAAAGCCAGTGAGGCCACTGAACAAGGATCTGTTTCTGTGTCATAGTAACCGTGTTGATGTGTATGAGACGATGCTTCAACGTCCACCTACTAAACAAATCCTCCATTGGGACAATCAATCTCCTCCACTTCATAAAGCTGATTAAAAAGTGAATGATCATTCTCTCACTGCGTGTCCCTCTGTAAAGCTAAAGATAAAGTCAGTCTGGACTGCAAAACAGTTTCTCTAGGGTGGACAGTGTTTCTAGGGTGGACAGAGAAGGTTCAGTGTTTCTAGGGTGGACAGAGAAGGTTCAGTGTTTCTAGGGTGGACAGAGAAGGTTCAGTGTCTCTAGGGTGGACAGGGAAGATTCAGTGTTTCTAGGGTGGACAGAGAAGGTTCAGTGTTTCTAGGGTGGACAGAGAAGGTTCAGTGTTTCTAGGGTGGACAGGGAAGGTTCAGTGTTTCTAGGGTGGACAGGGAAGGTTCAGTGTTTCTAGGGTGGACACGGAAGGTTCAGTGTTTCTAGGGTGGACAGGGAAGGTTCAGTGTTTCTAGGGTGGACAGGGAAGGTTCAGTGTTTCTAGGGTAGACAGGGAAGGTTCAGTGTTTCTAGGGTGGACAGGGAAGGTTCAGTGTTTCTAGGGTGGACAGGGAAGGGTCAGTGTTTCTAGGGTGGACAGGGAAGGTTCAGTGTTTCTAGGGTGGACAGGGAAGGTTCAGTGTTTCTAGGGTGGACAGAGAAACGTCTGTGTTTCTAGGGTGGACAGGGAAGGTTCAGTGTTTCTAGGGTGGACAGGGAAGGTTCAGTGTTTCTAGGGTGGACAGGGAAGGTTCAGTGTTTCTAGGGTGGACAGGGAAGGTTCAGTGTTTCTAGGGTGGACAGGGAAGGTTCAGTGTCTCTAGGGTGGACAGGGAAGGGTCAGTGTTTCTAGGGTGGACAGGGAAGGTTCAGTGTTTCTAGGGTGGACAGGGAAGGGTCAGTGTTTCTAGGGTGGACAGGGAAGGTTCAGTGTTTCTAGGGTGGACAGGGAAGGTTCAGTTTCTCTAGGGTGGACAGGGAAGGTTCAGTGTTTCTAGGGTGGACAGGGAAGGTTCAGTTTCTCTAGGGTGGACAGGGAAGGTTCAGTGTTTCTAGGGTGGACAGGGAAGGTTCAGTTTCTCTAGGGTGGACAGAGAAGGTTCAGTGTTTCTAGGGTGGACAGGGAAGGTTCAGTGTTTCTAGGGTAGACAGGGAAGGTTCAGTGTTTCTAGGGTGGACGGGGAAGGTTCAGTGTTTCTAGGGTGGACGGGGAAGGTTCAGTGTTTCTAGGGTGGACAGGGAAGGTTCATGACTTATTATAATGAACTGACACTATGTTTTCTTCTTTTACAAAAGCTCTAGACCTACTGGTCAACACTCAACGTGTGTGTGTGTGTGTGTGTGTGTGTGTGTGTGTGTGTGTGTGTGTGTGTGTGTGTGTGTGTGTGTGTGTGTGTGTGTGTGTGTGTGTGTGTGTGTGTGTGTGTCAGTACACAACAGCAGGAGAGGAAGGGTGTCTCTCTAACAGAGCACTGAGAGAGACAACCCTTCCTGCACACTCACCTTTCAGACAGTGATTCAACAATATAAACACAGCTTTAGGACACACACACAGACGCACACACACACAACATCCAGCTGTGCATGTAAAACTGTAATTAGTCTGTCCTTTTCCTTTCCGATCTCAACAGGAAATGCTAGTTTCCTCTGTGTACTGCTGTAATCTTCTAGTGGTATGCTGAGTCAAGGCTTTACAGATTGACTGACAGGCTAACTATTTTTGGCATGGCTAACTAGCTAGCTAACTAGCTGGCTAATGTTTTTGTTTGAAAAATGCATCTGGGCAGGGTACCTGGTTTATTGTTTCACCTGGCTGCCAGTTCCTGATCTTCTGAAAACAACATGTGAGGAGTGGTGTGAAGCGTGAGAAGAATGGGAGACAGAGGAATACAACAGTGGTGAGACAGACGGCTCGTAGAGAAGACGACTGGATACTATTCTGAACTTTGTGTGGTGAGCTTTCTGGCGCCCAGAGCTGCTGAGGCATCACCCAAGTGGTGCTACACAGAGTGAAGGAGGAGACGTCCAGTGACTATAAGAGTCAGGCTGGTAACCAGACTTGCCCTCTACAAGATCACCTGACCAGCTCCCTCCGCTCAAGACATGAACTGACCCTCTCCATCTGCAGAGGATGCAGCTTTCAAACACCTGGCCTCTACTGGTTGACCTGTCATAATATATTGTTTGTATGTTTTTTGATCTTGAAGTTTACTACCTGTTTACTGGGTAGGGTTCATAAAGGTGTACTACCTGTTTACTGGTAGGGTTATAAAGGTTTACTACCTGTTTACTGGTAGGGTTCATAAAGGTTTATTACCTGTTTACTGGGTAGGGTTCATAAAGGTTTATTACCTGTCTACTGGTAGGCTTCATAAAGGTGTATTACCTGTTTACTGGGTAGGGTTCATAGAGGTTTACTACCTGTTTACTGGGTAGGGTTCATAAAGGTTTATTACCTGTTTACTGGTAGGGTTATAAAGGTTTACTACCTGTTTACTGGTAGGGTTCATAAAGGTTTATTACCTGTTTACTGGGTAGGGTTCATAAAGGTTTATTACCTGTCTACTGGTAGGCTTCATAAAGGTGTATTACCTGTTTACTGGGTAGGGTTCATAGAGGTTTACTACCTGTTTACTGGGTAGGGTTCATAAAGGTTTATTACCTGTCTACTGGTAAGGTTAATAAAGGTGTATTACCTGTTTACTGGTAGGGTTCATAAAGGTTTATTACCTGTTTACTGGGTAGGGTTCATAAAGGTTTACTACCTGTTTACTGGTAGGGTTATAAAGGTGTACTACCTGTTTACTGGTAGGCTTCATAAAGGTGTACTACCTGTTTACTGGTAGGGTTCATAAAGGTGTACTACCTGTTTACTGGGTAGGGTTCATAAAGGTTTATTACCTGTTTACTGGTAGGGTTCATAAAGGTTTACTACCTGTTTACTGGTAGGGTTATAAAGGTGTACTACCTGTTTACTGGTAGGGTTATAAAGGTGTACTACCTGTTTACTGGTAGGGTTCATAAAGGTTTACTACCTGTCTACTGGTAGGGTTATAAATGTGTACTACCTGTTTACTGGTAGGGTTATAAAGGTGTACTACCTGTTTACTGGTAGGGTTATAAAGGTTTACTACCTGTTTACTGGTAGGGTTCATAAAGGTTTACATCTTTGAAGCTGTTTGTGGTGAGTATTACACATTTTCAAAATGGCGCTTTACCCACGTGTGTTCTTTGTGTGTTCTTGCTCTGGCCAAAACCCATGGTTTCTGGGACCAATCAGAATGGTTAGAATGTGTTTGTGTTCTAGAAATCGTTGGGAGGTACTCAGATCCAGAGTCATTGCGGAGAAGAAACTAACGTCCGTGGGCGTGGCTTAGCGTTTGGCCGGAGCAAGGAGTTTGGAAAGGCAATAATTTTTATCCCATTGTCAATTTAAAGATGTTGTGTGTGTGTGTGTGTGTGTGTGTGTGTGTGTGTGTGTGTGTGTGTGTGTGTGTGTGTGTGTGTGTGTGTGTGTGTGTGTGTGTGTGTGTGTGTGTGTGTGTGTGTTCTGCTACAATAACAGCTTCATGCTCCCCCCATGCACTCACTCATGATGGACAAGCAGCGCAACACTTCAATGGCCCGATGCATTTTGCAGGACAAAACTTCTATTTGGCCATAAATCGGTTTTCTGATTTGCATTTTACAGGATTCGCCCCCCCCCCAAAATGTGGGTGTTATTATATTTTGTGACGATTATGCAGATGAGGTTGGAGAGAAATGAATTCTTAACTACATTTTTGAAAGTGCAGAACGACATACAGTCTGGTTTTTAAACAATACAGCAAAAGAAGAGATTGTGCGAATAAATGACTGTAACAACAGTATCTCCCATTATGATCAAGACATTTTTCCAGGGTAGTAAAATGTGTAATTAGAAGCGTTGATGGTCTATTAAGATAAATTCTTCCCGAACGCATCCCTAATTACCGTGAAGGGGGGTCATTCCGTTGGTAATCCGAAGCGTTTTGGCACGCAAAAGTTAATCGGTGCCTCAAAGCGGAAAACTCTTTCACCAACACCATTCATCACCCCTGACTGACCCAAGTTTCTCTGCCACAGTCACACAACGCCAAACTTATAGGCTATATCTATTTTCTGGTTGATTTACAAGCCTAACCTTGGACACTACAATATTTAGGTTTCAAGGGTGAATGTAAAATAGGCTACAAATATTAGGTGGACGAATACCAAATCGGGCTTTAAGCAAGACCGAAGTCAAGTCACAGAACGGAGTTCTCCCTACCTTTGACTTTCGTTAAAGTGAGCACCGGGCTGTTGCAAGCGGACAGCGGGGCAACCCTGGCGGAATGTTTCTTCATAGTGACGAGCTCGGAAAGGCTGAGCTCTCCCCTCTTCGGCTACATCCCTGAATCTGGTGTGGTACCAATCTCTTCTGTGACTGACTGTGGGACTTTTGATGCTTCTTGTCTTTACTCTTCTCTAAACGTCGGATCAGCAGTTTCCCGCTACCTCTCTCGTCCTCTCTCGTGGATCCACCTTCTGCCCCTCCGTTCCTCAACTCTCCCTCAGTCGCTTTTCTTTCTTCTGATTCGATTCCCCTCCCTCATCCCCTCCCTCATTCCCTCCCTCCCTTCCCCGGTTCTGCAGTATCCCGCCAGAGCGTGAGGCTGAGCTATTTCTCTCTCTCTTCACATGTAAAACAGTAGAGGCAAATGCTGCAATTTGCCACGTCACGCGTGCCGCAGGCATCCACCATCTCCCTCACTTGCATTATCTCTCCTCCCCCGGCCCCTCTGTCCGTCCGGAGCCAGACGTGCCGTGCCCGCTGCCAGCCCACCAGACCTCCCGAAGCGCGGTTCCCGGAGGCAGGTGGTTGGTGACTCAGAGCCGGTTGCAGCTTGGAGATATGAGGAAGGATCGATCACGGCGGGCAGCGGTGAAACGGCTTGCATTGGAGAGGCAGGGATAGTGTGAGTGATCTGATGAGACTGGGGCTGATGTAGAGGGAAAATATACTGTAGCCTATCCGTCCTATTCAAGGGTTATATGAAGACACAAGGCTTGCATGGGGAGGCAGTTTTCCTCCTCAATAGAAAGTCTTGGAAAAATAAAATGTTCGCCAACCTGGTCTCAGAGCATTTCGTATTATTCTGTATGTAAATCTAGGACACATCATCTACTATGATATTTTACTTTTCGTATATGGTTTGTATTAATTTGTGGATGTCCATCAACAATTCCGTATGATATGTTACGAATTACAATTCATATTATATGTTACGAATTTGCAAAATGTACAATCAATATGCTATGAATTTGCCAAACATACTATATGTTACCAATTTGCAAAATGTATGATATGTTACAAATTCTAGCTAGGTGGCTAGGAGATGAATGTTAGCTAGCTGGCTAATGTTAGCTGGGTTTAGGGGTTAAGATTAGGGTTAAATTTAGAGTTAGGTTAAAGGGTTAAGGTTAGGGGAAGGGTTAGCTAAAAGAGTTAAGGTTAGGGTTATGATTAGGGTTATGATTAGGGTTATCTAACATGCTAAGTAGTTGCAAAGTAGCTCAAAAGTAGTAAGTAGTTGAAAAGTTGCTAATTAGCTAAAATTGTCTGTGATGAGATTTGAACTCACAACTTTTGGGTTGCTAGACGTTCGTGTTAAACGCCCGACCAACCACCCTACTTTCCTTTTTGCCCTAAGTAACCTTCTATCTGATGTAACCATACCAAACATAACACATCATACTAATTTGAGTGTCCCGGATTTATATTTAATATGTTACATCGAGTCTATGAGAACAGGCTGTTTAAGCAGCAGATTTGATCCAGTACACCGATTTTACACAGTGTGAGAAAATAAAACCACATAATACTGATTTATATTATCCCACTGGAATTCGTTTGTCTTTTGCTCTGGTTGAAAAATACACCTGCCATTATAACATTGTGTTATTACTAGTAGTAGGGTCTATTGAAGTTGCAAAATAAGCATTTTGTTTACAAGGCATTGCCTAAATAGCAACACCTTATAAATCCAATCAATCAAATTGTACTTAGCCTATATTAAACGTTAGAATCTAAGTTTGAATATTATCCTTGTTGTTCCTCAACATGTTTGATCAATACCCTGCTGATAGCCACTCCACCTCCACCCATTATCTTTCATAATGCTCTTCCTAAACCCGCTGGAGGATACAACGACAGACAGGCATCGCCCATTATCTTTCATAATGCTCTTCCTAAACCCACTGGAGGATACAACGACAGACAGGCATCGCCCATTATCTTTCATAATGCTCTTCCTAAACCCGCTGGAGGATACAACGACAGACAGGCATCGCCCATTATCTTTCATAATGCTCTTCCTAAACCCACTGGAGGATACAACGACAGACAGGCATCGCCCATTATCTTTCATAATGCTCTTCCTAAACCCGCTGGAGGATACAACGACAGACAGGCATCGCCCATTATCTTTCATAATGCTCTTCCTAAACCCACTGGAGGATACAACGACAGACAGGCATCATTCTCCCCAGGGCAGGTAGAAGTGACTGAGGATAACGTCTGTGTGGTGTGTGTGCCCTTCTCATATTAGTTCCCCCATGGGGCCTGTTCCAGCAATAAGAGGGCAGTTCAATTACTATAATGTTACATTCCAATAGAGACCCTCAACCTCACCCCCCCGGAAAGGTTACACTGATGACCTGTATGTGTGTGTGTGGCTATGTGTGTATGGTTGTGTGTCTGTGTGCACGTGCGTGTGCGCGTGTGTAAAATCTGTTGGGGGAGTGTGTACATGACTAAAAGAAGCCACTCTGAATAATTCACTGGCTAGACTCTTCCTCTTCACTAGATTCTACAGGCTCATATCCCCTGATCTGGTAACTAGGACAAGGGGTTGTACAGGCTAGAATCCCTGATCTGGTAACTAGGACAAGGGGTTGTACAGGCTAGAATCCCTGATCTGATAACTAGGACAAGGGGTTGTACAGGCTAGAATCCCTGATCTGATAACTAGGACAAGGGGTTGTACAGGCTAGAATCCCTGATCTGGTAACTAGGACAAGGGGTTGTACAGGCTAGAATCCCTGATCTGGTAACTAGGACAGGGGGTTGTACAGGCTAGAATCCCTGATCTGGTAACTAGGACAAGTGGTTGTACAGGCTAGAATCCCTGATCTGATAACTTAGAACAAGGGTTGTGTCCCAAATGGCACCCTATATTCCTCAAATTCAAATCTGGACCTTGAAGCTCGATCAAAAGATTTGTTTAATTCCTCCCTTCTTCCCCCTATGGGTCCTGGTCAAAAGTAGTGCACTATATAGGGAACAGAATGGAACCCAGAATCAAATCTCACGTGTCCTAACATTTTTTTTGAAGAGACTGTCACTAGACACAAAGTTTTCACAAAGTGCCAGGCTAGAGGTTCAAGGAAATGAATCTCTCGCTCTACTAACTACTGTAACTACTGTTCACTGTTGCCTTTCTTACACACCATTTCACCATTTCCTACACGACTGGAAAAGAGTCCTTAGTGCATGAAGAGCATGTTCCTTTCCAAACCCTCTTCCCCCAGTCCCCTCTTCCCCCAGTCCCCTCTTCCCCAGTCCCCTCTCCCCCCAGTCCCCTCTTCCCCAGTCCCCTCTTCCCCCAGTCCCCTCTTCCCTCAGTCCCCTCTTCCCCAGTCCCCTCTTCCCCAGTCCTCTCTTCCCCCAGTCCCCTCTTCCCCAGTCCCCTCTTCCCCCAGTCCCCTCTTCCCCCAGTCCCCTCTTCCCCAGTCCCCTCTTCCCCCAGTCCTCTCTTCCCCCAGTCCCCTCTTCCCCCAGTCCCCTCTTCCCCCAGTCCTCTCTTCCCACAGTCCTCTCTTCCCCCAGTCCCCTCTTCCCCAGTCCTCTCTTCCCCCAGTCCTCTCTTCCCCCAGTCCCCTCTTCCCCCAGTCTCTCTTCCCCCAGTCCTCTCTTCCCCCAGTCCTCTCTTCCCCCAGTCCTCTCTTCCCACAGTCCTCTCTTCCCCAGTCCCCTCTTCCCCAGTCCTCTCTTCCCCCAGTCCTCTCTTCCCCCAGTCCTCTCTTTACCAGTCCTCTCTTCCCTAGTCCCCTCTTCCCCCAGTCTCTCTTCCCCCAGTCCTCTCTTCCCCCAGTCCTCTCTTCCCCAGTCCTCTCTTCCCACAGTCCTCTCTTCCCCAGTCCCCTCTTCCCCCAGTCCTCTCTTCCCCCAGTCCCCTCTTCCCCCAGTCCTCTTTTCCCCCAGTCCTCTCTTCCCCAGTCCTCTCTTCCCACAGTCCTCTCTTCCCCAGTCCCCTCTTCCCCCAGTCCTCTCTTCCCCAGTCCCCTCTTCCCCAGTCCTCTCTTCCCCCAGTCCCCTCTTCCCCAGTCCTCTCTTCCCCCAGTCCTCTCTTCCCACAGTCCTCTCTTCCCCAGTCCCCTCTTCCCCTCTTCCCCCAGTCCTCTCTTCCCCCAGTCCTCTTTTCCCCCAGTCCTCTCTTCCCCAGTCCTCTCTTCCCACAGTCCTCTCTTCCCCAGTCCCCTCTTCCCCCAGTCCTCTCTTCCCCAGTCCCCTCTTCCCCAGTCCTCTCTTCCCCCAGTCCCCTCTTCCCCCAGTCCTCTCTTCCCCCAGTCTTCTCTTCCCCAGTCCTCTCTTCCCACAGTCCTCTCTTCCCCAGTCCCCTCTTCCCCAGTCCCCTCTTCCCCCAGTCCTCTCTTCCCCCAGTCCTCTCTTTACCAGTCCTCTCTTCCCTAGTCCCCTCTTCCCCCAGTCTCTCTTCCCCCAGTCCTCTCTTCTTCCAGTCCTCGCTTCCTCCAGTCCTCTCTTCCCGCAG
Source organism: Salmo salar (assembly GCF_965601325.2). Classification (NCBI taxonomy): domain Eukaryota; kingdom Metazoa; phylum Chordata; class Actinopteri; order Salmoniformes; family Salmonidae; genus Salmo; species Salmo salar. The sequence goes on along the minus strand of NC_138308.1, from coordinate 33,143,740 downwards.
TCCTCTCTTCCCCAGTCCTCTCTTCCCACAGTCCTCTCTTCCCCAGTCCCCTCTTCCCCAGTCCTCTCTTCCCCCAGTCCCCTCTTCCCCCAGTCCTCTCTTCCCCCAGTCCTCTCTTCCCCCAGTCCCCTCTTCCCCCAGTCTCTCTTCCCCCAGTCCTCTCTTCCCCCAGTCCTCTCTTCCCCCAGTCCTCTCTTCCCACAGTCCTCTCTTCCCACAGTCCTCTCTTCCCCAGTCCCCTCTTCCCCAGTCCTCTCTTCCCCCAGTCCTCTCTTTACCAGTCCTCTCTTCCCTAGTCCCCTCTTCCCCCAGTCTCTCTTCCCCCAGTCCTCTCTTCCCCCAGTCCTCTCTTCCCCAGTCCTCTCTTCCCACAGTCCTCTCTTCCCCAGTCCCCTCTTCCCCTCTTCCCCCAGTCCTCTCTTCCCCCAGTCCCCTCTTCCCCCAGTCCTCTTTTCCCCCAGTCCTCTCTTCCCCAGTCCTCTCTTCCCACAGTCCTCTCTTCCCCAGTCCCCTCTTCCCCCAGTCCTCTCTTCCCCAGTCCCCTCTTCCCCAGTCCTCTCTTCCCCCAGTCCCCTCTTCCCCCAGTCTTCTCTTCCCCAGTCCTCTCTTCCCACAGTCCTCTCTTCCCCAGTCCCCTCTTCCCCAGTCCCCTCTTCCCCCAGTCCTCTCTTCCCCCAGTCCTCTCTTCCCCCAGTCCTCTCTTCCCCCAGTCCTCTCTTCCCCCAGTCTTCTCTTCCCCAGTCCTCTCTTCCCACAGTCCTCTCTTCCCCAGTCCCCTCTTCCCCAGTCCCCTCTTCCCCAGTCCTCTCTTCCCCCAGTCCTCTCTTCCCCCAGTCCTCTCTTCCCCCAGTCCTCTCTTCCCCCAGTCCTCTCTTCCCACAGTCCTCTCTTCCCCAGTCCCCTCTTCCCCTCTTCCCCCAGTCCTCTCTTCCCCCAGTCCCCTCTTCCCCCAGTCCTCTTTTCCCCCAGTCCTCTCTTCCCCAGTCCTCTCTTCCCACAGTCCTCTCTTCCCCAGTCCCCTCTTCCCCCAGTCCTCTCTTCCCCAGTCCCCTCTTCCCCAGTCCTCTCTTCCCCCAGTCCCCTCTTCCCCCAGTCCTCTCTTCCCCCAGTCTTCTCTTCCCCAGTCCTCTCTTCCCACAGTCCCCTCTTCCCCAGTCCCCTCTTCCCCAGTCCCCTCTTCCCCCAGTCCTCTCTTCCCCCAGTCCTCTCTTCCCCCAGTCCTCTCTTTACCAGTCCTCTCTTCCCTAGTCCCCTCTTCCCCCAGTCTCTCTTCCCCCAGTCCTCTCTTCTTCCAGTCCTCGCTTCCCCCAGTCCTCTCTTCCCGCAGTCCTCTCTTCCCCAGTCCTCTCTTCCCACAGTCCTCTCTTCCCCAGTCCCCTCTTCCCCAGTCCTCTCTTCCCCCAGTCCCCTCTTCCCCCAGTCCTCTCTTCCCCCAGTCCTCTCTTCCCCCAGTCCTCTCTTTACCAGTTGTTCCCACTAATATAATTGATTGGACAGTTTCTACCATTTTCCACTGCTCCCCGTGCGTCAGTGTCAGGGTCTGTGTTTGGGTTAGAGGGAAGAGACAGAAACAGACAGAAACAGAGGATGAGAGCTAATGGATGAGGAGATAGAGAGAGGGAAAGGGGGGGTGAGAGGGGAAGAGAGAGAGAGGGAGGGAGAGAGAAAAAGAGGGAGATGGATGAGGAGAGAGAGAGGGAGTGGGGGGAGAAAAGTGAGAGAGGAGGAGAGAGAGAGAGAGAGATAGAGAGAGAGAGAGAGAGAGAGAGAAAGAGAGGGAGGGGGGAGAAAGAAAGAGGGAGAAAGAAAGAGAGGGAAGAGAGAAAGAGAGAGAACGAAAGAGGTGATTACTACAAAAAAAGAGTGTGAGAGAGGATATGGAAGAGAGAGAGGGAAGAGAGGGAGAGAGATCTGCACAGGATGTTTGATGGATAATGTAAACACACTATAAACACCGTCAGGAACCAATCAGAGAGAGTCACACGCGTCATCATCCTGCAGGCTACAGGTGTGGCATGTCGGGATGTTATTGTGTGTGTGTATGTGTGTCTGTGTTCATGCTCATGCCTGCATGTGTGTCTGCGTTCATGCTCATGCCTGCATGTGTGTCTGCGTTCATGCTCATGCCTACATGTGTGTGTAAAACTGATCCTGCACTGTGTTTTTGACAGAAAGACCCCATGAGAAAACAGCAGAGTTTTTCCATAGAACAGTGTTTATCTGGTGGAGTGAGAGCCTGTTTACACCCATTACAGTAGCAGGGTGAATGGGCTGTAGAACAGATTACAGACTCCTACTATAGACCAGCATTCTCCACAGCATTTACACTCATATACAATACATCACTGACTTCTAAAACAGTGTGTAACTGTTTCACATGCAATAGCTCAGATCGTGTAAAGATCAATATAAAAGCTGGGCTGTCTCCAAAATGCCACCCTATTCCCTATAAACTGCACTACTTTTGACCAGGCCCCATATCGCTTTGCTCAAAAGTAGTGTACTAGCTAGGGAATAGGGTCCCTTTGGGATGCAACCCTGTCGAGCATCACATCTTGTTCATTTCATTAAAAGGGACTAGTGATTGCTGTAATTGGTTTTCTCCATGCAGCTTCACTCCCAGGGGTGTCTTGTGAGGTCATTAATACAATCAGACAGACAGACAGACAGACAGACAGACAGACAGACAGACAGACAGACTGTTGCCTACGAAGATAACATTTAATTTCCCCTCTGCTCTCATTTCTTTGAGCTATAATGTCTTACCCCCACCTACATGTACAAATGACCTCCTCTAACCTGTAACCCCACCTACATGTACAAATGACCTCCTCTAACCTGTACCCCCACCTACATGTACAAATGACCCTCCTCTAACCTGTACCCCCACCTACATGTACAAATGACCTCCACTAACCTGTACCCCCACCTACATGTACAAACGACCTCCTCTAACCTGTACCCCCACCTACATGTACAAATGACCTCCTCTAACCTGTACACCCACCTACATGTACAAATGACCTCCTCTAACCTGTACCCCCACCTACATGTACAAATGACCTCCACTAACCTGTACCCCCACCTACATGTACAAATGACCTCCTCTAACCTGTACCCCCACCTACATGTACAAATGACCCTCCTCTAACCTGTACCCCCACCTACATGTACAAATGACCTCCACTAACCTGTACCCCCACCTACATGTACAAACGACCTCCTCTAACCTGTACCCCCACCTACATGTACAAATGACCTCCTCTAACCTGTACACCCACCTACATGTACAAATGACCTCCTCTAACCTGTACCCCCACCTACATGTACAAATGACCTCCTCTAACCTGTACCCCCACCTACATGTACAAATGACCTCCTCTAACCTGTACCCCCACCTACATGTACAAATGACCCTCCTCTAACCTGTACCCCCACCTACATGTACAAATGACCTCCACTAACCTGTACCCCCACCTACATGTACAAATGACCTCCACTAACCTGTACACCCACCTACATGTACAAATGACCCTCCTCTAACCTGTACCCCCACCTACATGTACAAATTACCTCCTCTAACCTGTACCCCCACCTACATGTACAAATGACCTCCACTAACCTGTACCCCCACCTACATGTACAAATGACCCTCCTCTAACCTGTACCCCCACCTACATGTACAAATGACCCTCCTCTAACCTGTACCCCCACCTACATGTACAAACGACCTCCACTAACCTGTACCCCCACCTACATGTACAAATGACCTCCACTAACCTGTACACCCACCTACATGTACAAATGACCCTCCTCTAACCTGTACCCCCACCTACATGTACAAATGACCTCCTCTAACCTGTACCCCCACCTACATGTACAAATGACCTCCACTAACCTGTACCCCCACCTACATGTACAAATGACCCTCCTCTAACCTGTACCCCCACCTACATGTACAAATGACCTCCACTAACCTGTACCCCCACCTACATGTACAAATGACCTCCACTAACCTGTACCCCCACCTACATGTACAAATGACCTCCTCTAACCTGTACCCCCACCTACATGTACAAATGACCCTCCTCTAACCTGTACCCCCACCTACATGTACAAATGACCTCCACTAACCTGTACCCCCACCTACATGTACAAATGACCCTCCTCTAACCTGTACCCCCACCTACATGTACAAATGACCTCCTCTAACCTGTACCCCCACCTACATGTACAAATGACCTCCTCTAACCTGTACCCCCACCTACATGTACAAATGACCTCCACTAACCTGTACCCCCACCTACATGTACAAATGACCTCCACTAACCTGTACACCCACCTACATGTACAAATGACCTCCACTAACCTGTACCCCCACCTACATGTACAAATGACCTCCACTAACCTGTACCCCCACCTACATGTACAAATGACCCTCCTCTAACCTGTACCCCCACCTACATGTACAAATGACCTCCACTAACCTGTACCCCCACCTACATGTACAAATGACCTCCTCTAACCTGTACCCCCACCTACATGTACAAATGACCCTCCTCTAACCTGTACCCCCACCTACATGTACAAATGACCTCCTCTAAGCTGTACCCCCACCTACATGTACAAATGACCTCCTCTAACCTGTACCCCCACCTACATGTACAAATGACCTCCTCTAACCTGTACCCCCACCTACATGTACAAATGACCTCCACTAACCTGTACCCCCACCTACATGTACAAATGACCCTCCTCTAACCTGTACCCCCACCTACATGTACAAATGACCTCCACTAACCTGTACCCCCACCTACATGTACAAATGACCCTCCTCTAACCTGTACCCCCACCTACATGTACAAATGACCTCCACTAACCTGTACCCCCACCTACATGTACAAATGACCTCCACTAACCTGTACCCCCACCTACATGTACAAATGACCCTCCTCTAACCTGTACCCCCACCTACATGTACAAACGACCTCCTCTAACCTGTACCCCCACCTACATGTACAAATGACCTCCTCTAACCTGTACCCCCACCTACATGTACAAATGACCTCAACAAACCTGTACCCCCACCTACATGTACAAACGACCTCCACTAACCAGTACCCCCACCTACATGTACAAATGACCTCCTCTAACCTGTACACCCACCTACATGTACAAATGACCTCCACTAACCTGTACCCCCACCTACATGTACAAATGACCTCCTCTAACCTGTACCCCCACCTACATGTACAAATGACCTCCTCTAACCTGTACACCCACCTACATGTACAAATGACCTCCACTAACCTGTACCCCCACCTACATGTACAAATGACCTCCTCTAACCTGTACCCCCACCTACATGTACAAATGACCTCCTCTAACCTGTACCCCCACCTACATGTACAAATGACCTCCTCTAACCTGTACACCCACCTACATGTACAAATGACCCTCCTCTAACCTGTACCCCCACCTACATGTACAAATGACCTCCTCTAACCTGTACCCCCACCTACATGTACAAATGACCTCCTCTAACCTGTACCCCCACCTACATGTACAAATGACCTCCTCTAACCTGTACACCCACCTACATGTACAAATGACCCTCCACTAACCTGTACCCCCACCTACATGTACAAATGACCCTCCTCTAACCTGTACCCCCACCTACATGTACAAATGACCTCCTCTAACCTGTACACCCACCTACATGTACAAATGACCTCCACTAACCTGTACCCCCACCTACATGTACAAATGACCTCCTCTAACCTGTACCCCCACCTACATGTACAAATGACCCTCCACTAACCTGTACCCCCACCTACATGTACAAATGACCTCCTCTAACCTGTACCCCCACCTACATGTACAAATGACCCTCCTCTAACCTGTACCCCACCTACATGTACAAATGACCTCCACTAACCTGTACCCCCACCTACATGTACAAACGACCTCCACTAACCTGTACCCCCACCTACATGTACAAACGACCTCCACTAACCTGTACCCCCACCTACATGTAAAAATGACCTCCACTAACTTGTACCCCCACCTACATGTACAAATGACCTCCACTAACTTGTACCCCCACCTACATGTACAAATGACCTCCTCTAACCTGTACCCCCACCTACATGTACAAATGACCTCCTCTAACCTGTACCCCCACCTACATGTACAAATGACCTCCTCTAACCTGTACCCCCACCTACATGTACAAATGACCTCCTCTAACCTGTACCCCCACCTACATGTACAAATGACCTCCTCTAACCTGTACCCCCACCTACATGTACAAATGACCTCCTCTAACCTGTACCCCCACCTACATGTACAAATGACCTCCTCTAACCTGTACCCCCACCTACATGTACAAATGACCTCCTCTAACCTGTACCCCCACCTACATGTACAAATGACCTCCACTAACCTGTACCCCCACCTACATGTACAAATGACCTCCTCTAAACTGTACCCCCAACTACATGTACAAATGACCCTCCTCTAACCTGTACCCCCACCTACATGTACAAATGACCTCCTCTAACCTGTACCCCCACCTACATGTACAAATGACCCTCCTCTAACCTGTACCCTCACCTACATGTACAAATGACCTCCTCTAACCTGTACCCCCACCTACATGTGCAAATGACCTCCACTAACCTGTACCCCCACCTACATGTACAAATGACCTCCTCTAACCTGTACCCCCACCAACATGTACAAATGACCTCCACTAACCTGTACCCCCACCTACATGTACAAATGACCTCCACTAACCTGTACCCCCACCTACATGTACAAATGACCTCCACTAACCTGTACCCTCACCTACATGTACAAATGACCTCCTCTAACCTGTACCCCCACCTACATGTACAAATTGTCTCCACTAACTGTACCCCCACCTACATGTACAAATGACCTCCTCTAACCTGTACCCCCACCTACATGTACAAATGACCTCCTCTAACCTGTACCCCCACCTACATGTACAAATGACCTCCTCTAACCTGTACCCCCACCTACATGTACAAATTACCTCCTCTAACCTGTACCCCCACCTACATGTACAAATGACCCTCCACTAACCTGTACCCCCACCTACATGTACAAATGACCTCCTCTAACCTGTACCCCCACATACATGTACAAATTACCTCCTCTAACCTGTACACCCACCTACATTTACAAATGACCTCCACTAACCTGTACCCCCACCTACATGTACAAATGACTTCCACTAACCTGTACCCCCACCTACATGTACAAATGACCCTCCTCTAACCTGTACCCCCACCTACATGTACAAATGACCCTCCACTAACCTGTACCCCCACCTACATGTACAAATGACCTCCACTAACCTGTACCCCCACCTACATGTACAAATGACCTCCTCTAACCTGTACCCCCACCTACATGTACAAATGACCCTCCTCTAACCTGTACCCCCACCTACATGTACAAACGACCTCCTCTAACCTGTACCCCCACCTACATGTACAAATGACCTCCTCTAACCTGTACCCCCACCTACATGTACAAATGACCTCCACTAACCTGTACCCCCACCTACATGTACAAATGACCCTCCTCTAACCTGTACCCCCACCTACATGTACAAATGACCTCCACTAACCTGTACCCCCACCTACATGTACAAATGACCCTCCTCTAACCTGTACCCCCACCTACATGTACAAATGACCTCCACTAACCTGTACCCCCACCTACATGTACAAATGACCTCCACTAACCTGTACCCCCACCTACATGTACAAATGACCCTCCTCTAACCTGTACCCCCACCTACATGTACAAACGACCTCCTCTAACCTGTACCCCCACCTACATGTACAAATGACCTCCTCTAACCTGTACCCCCACCTACATGTACAAATGACCTCAACAAACCTGTACCCCCACCTACATGTACAAACGACCTCCACTAACCTGTACCCCCACCTACATGTACAAATGACCTCCTCTAACCTGTACACCCACCAACATGTACAAATGACCTCCACTAACCTGTACCCCCACCTACATGTACAAATGACCTCCTCTAACCTGTACACCCACCTACATGTACAAATGACCTCCACTAACCTGTACCCCCACCTACATGTACAAATGACCTCCTCTAACCTGTACCCCCACCTACATGTACAAATGACCTCCTCTAACCTGTACCCCCACCTACATGTACAAATGACCTCCTCTAACCTGTACACCCACCTACATGTACAAATGACCCTCCTCTAACCTGTACCCCCACCTACATGTACAAATGACCTCCTCTAACCTGTACCCCCACCTACATGTACAAATGACCTCCTCTAACCTGTACCCCCACCTACATGTACAAATGACCTCCTCTAACCTGTACACCCACCTACATGTACAAATGACCCTCCAGTAACCTATACCCCCACCTACATGTACAAATGACCCTCCTCTAACCTGTACCCCCACCTACATGTACAAATGACCTCCTCTAACCTGTACACCCACCTACATGTACAAATGACCTCCACTAACCTGTACCCCCACCTACATGTACAAATGACCTCCTCTAACCTGTACCCCCACCTACATGTACAAATGACCCTCCACTAACCTGTACCCCCACCTACATGTACAAATGACCTCCTCTAACCTGTACCCCCACCTACATGTACAAATGACCCTCCTCTAACCTGTACCCCACCTACATGTACAAATGACCTCCACTAACCTGTACCCCCACCTACATGTACAAACGACCTCCACTAACCTGTACCCCCACCTACATGTACAAACGACCTCCACTAACCTGTACCCCCACCTACATGTAAAAATGACCTCCACTAACTTGTACCCCCACCTACATGTACAAATGACCTCCACTAACTTGTACCCCCACCTACATGTACAAATGACCTCCTCTAACCTGTACCCCCACCTACATGTACAAATGACCTCCTCTAACCTGTACCCCCACCTACATGTACAAATGACCTCCTCTAACCTGTACCCCCACCTACATGTACAAATGACCTCCTCTAACCTGTACCCCCACCTACATGTACAAATGACCTCCTCTAACCTGTACCCCCACCTACATGTACAAATGACCTCCTCTAACCTGTACCCCCACCTACATGTACAAATGACCTCCACTAACCTGTACCCCCACCTACATGTACAAACGACCTCCACTAACCTGTACCCCCACCTACATGTACAAACGACCTCCACTAACCTGTACCCCCACCTACATGTACAAATGACCTCCACTAACTTGTACCCCCACCTACATGTACAAATGACCTCCACTAACTTGTACCCCCACCTACATGTACAAATGACCTCCTCTAACCTGTACCCCCACCTACATGTACAAATGACCTCCTCTAACCTGTACCCCCACCTACATGTACAAATGACCTCCTCTAACCTGTACCCCCACCTACATGTACAAATGACCTCCTCTAACCTGTACCCCCACCTACATGTACAAATGACCTCCTCTAACCTGTACCCCCACCTACATGTACAAATGACCTCCTCTAACCTGTACCCCCACCTACATGTACAAATGACCTCCTCTAACCTGTACCCCCACCTACATGTACAAATGACCTCCTCTAACCTGTACCCCCACCTACATGTACAAATGACCTCCTCTAACCTGTACCCCCACCTACATGTACAAATGACCTCCACTAACCTGTACCCCCACCTACATGTACAAATGACCTCCTCTAAACTGTACCCCCAACTACATGTACAAATGACCCTCCTCTAACCTGTACCCCCACCTACATGTACAAATGACCTCCTCTAACCTGTACCCCCACCTACATGTACAAATGACCCTCCTCTAACCTGTACCCCCACCTACATGTACAAATGACCTCCTCTAACCTGTACCCCCACCTACATGTGCAAATGACCTCCACTAACCTGTACCCCCACCTACATGTACAAATGACCTCCTCTAACCTGTACCCCCACCAACATGTACAAATGATCTCCACTAACCTGTACCCCCACCTACATGTACAAATGACCTCCACTAACCTGTACCCCCACCTACATGTACAAATGACCTCCACTAACCTGTACCCTCACCTACATGTACAAATGACCTCCTCTAACCTGTACCCCCACCTACATGTACAAATTGTCTCCACTAACTGTACCCCCACCTACATGTACAAATGACCTCCTCTAACCTGTACCCCCACCTACATGTACAAATGACCTCCTCTAACCTGTACCCCCACCTACATGTACAAATGACCTCCTCTAACCTGTACCCCCACCTACATGTACAAATGACCTCCTCTAACCTGTACCCCCACCTACATGTACAAATGACCCTCCACTAACCTGTACCCCCACCTACATGTACAAATGACCTCCTCTAACCTGTACCCCCACCTACATGTACAAATTACCTCCTCTAACCTGTACACCCACCTACATGTACAAATGACCTCCACTAACCTGTACCCCCACCTACATGTACAAATGACCTCCACTAACCTGTACCCCCACCTACATGTACAAATGACCCTCCTCTAACCTGTACCCCCACCTACATGTACAAATGACCCTCCACTAACCTGTACCCCCACCTACATGTACAAATGACCTCCTCTAACCTGTACCCCCACCTACATGTACAAATTACCTCCTCTAACCTGTACACCCACCTACATGTACAAATGACCTCCACTAACCTGTACCCCCACCTACATGTACAAATGACCTCCACTAACCTATACCCCCACCTACATGTACAAATGACCTCCTCTAACCTGTACCCCCACCTACATGTACAAATGACCTCCACTAACCTGTACCCCCACCTACATGTACAAATGACCTCCTCTAACCTGTACCCCCACCTACATGTACAAATGACCCTCCTCTAACTTGTACCCCCACCTACATGTACAAATGACCTCCTCTAACCTGTACCCCCACCTACATGTACAAACGACCTCCACTAACCTGTACCCCCACCTACATGTACAAATGACCTCCTCTAACCTGTACCCCCACCTACATGTACAAATGACCTCCTCTAACCTGTACCCCACCTACATGTACAAATGACCTCCACTAACCTGTACCCCCACCTACATGTACAATTGACCTCCACTAACCTGTACCCTCACCTACATGTACAAATGACCTCCACTAACCTGTACCCCCACCTACATGTACAAATGACCTCAACAAACCTGTACCCCCGCACATTGACTCGGTACCGGTACCCCCTGAATATAACCTCCACATTGACCCGGTACCGGTACTCCCTGTATATAACCTCCACATTGACTCGGTACCGGTACTCCCTGTATATAACCTCCACATTGACTCGGTACCAGTACTCCCTGTATATAACCTCCACATTGACTCGGTACCAGTACTCCCTGTATATAACCTCCACATTGACTCTGTACCGGTACCCCCTGTATATAACCTCCACATTGACTCGGTACCAGTACTCCCTGTATATAACCTCCACATTGACTCGGTACCAGTACTCCCTGTATATAACCTCCACATTGACTCGGTACCGGTACTCCCTGTATATAACCTCCACATTGACTCGGTACCGGTACTCCCTGTATATAACCTCCACATTGACTCGGTACCAGTACTCCCTGTATATAACCTCCACATTGACTCGGTACCAGTACTCCCTGTATATAACCTCCACATTGACTCGGTACCAGTACTCCCAGTATATAACCTCCACATTGACTCGGTACCGGTACTCCCTGTATATAACCTCCACATTGACTCGGTACCAGTACTCCCTGTATATAACCTCCACATTGACTCGGTACCAGTACTCCCTGTATATAACCTCCACATTGACTCAGTACCAGTACTCCCTGTATATAACCTCCACATTGACTCGGTACCAGTACTCCCTCTATATAACCTCCACATTGTTGGTTAAGGGCTTGTAAGTAAGCATTTCACGGTAAGGTCTACACCTGTTGTATTCTGCGCATGTGAAAAATAACATTTAAATGATTTTATGATGAAGTATGTGTGTGTGTGTGTGTCTTTGTATGTGAGTGTGTGTGTGTCTGAGTGTATTTGTGTGTTTTTCCTCCGTAAATAACATCTCACTCTCCCTCTGCTCTCAGTCCTATCCCTGTGAGCCCTGGTTGGGCTGCAGAAGATTGGGAGAAGTTGACGTTAATCAGAAAGGAGGAAACTAGCTGTCAGGAGTTATAGAAGCCATCACTCAATGAGGACTCTGAATATGTATAGTATTATCCCTCTCTCTCTCTCTCTCTCGCTCCCCCCTCTCCCTCTCTTAGTAGATACAAACAGGTGTTATTCAGCGCTGTGCTGCTCTTGAGTCCCAGTGAGACAGAGACAGCTCCACTCCCAGCCACATCTCTAATTAGCTCTCTGGATGCTTCACAAAATGTTGAGAGGATTATACGTGGACATAAACACCTCTCCCCATTGGCTATGTCCCTGCAGCCGGACCCAGACCCAGACCCAGACCCGGACCCACAGGGGAGCTGGCGCCCAGATAAAGGGAGTCAGAGGGGAATGTTCTCTAGATGGAACTAATAGGTTTAAAATCCTCCCACGGTGATAGTGTGAAATAGGAAGGAATGGAAGGGTATTATCTTTCTACTTCCATGTCTAGGACAGCCTAGAATCTCTGATTCAACTGTATGGGCATATATATGTGCATTTAAAGGGGCAATCTGCAGTTCAAACCACAATAACAGTCACCCTGCCACTGTTTAACAGCAGAGGGATATGGCTGGATAAACATAACCACTCAAATTCCTAGACAGAGCTATGGATGCCAGGACTGACCTTCCATGACATCAAAATGATCCTTTTTAAGGCTTTTTGAGGCTATAAGTGTTTGTTTCCAAACAATAGAGTAAAACAAGCTGATATTTTGGGTTCTGATGAGGTATGAAACTACAAGCTCATCAGGCTGCAGATCTATTCTTTGACAATCAATGGGCATATATCAGACATGTTCAAAGTTAAAAACAAACAGATGTTCTGTACCAATCGCAGATTGCCCCTTGCCTAGCCGTGCCTAGCTAACTTGTAGTTAACGTGTCATTTATTGAAACATATTATACTATAGCATTTATGGCTCATTTGTTGATCTGATATGATCTGTATTTATCAGGGAGAATGTAGTAATGTTGTCTGGTGGAGATACAGTAGCTCAGGTAGCTTTGACCTAGAAAAACGGTTCACTTCCCATAGTCTGCCTTGTGAGACTAATAACCATGGATGAAAAGCAGTCTGCCTTGTGAGGCTAATAACCATGGCTGAAAAGCAGTCTGCCTTGTGAGGCTAATAACCATGGATGAAAAGCAGTCTGCCTTGTGAGACTAATAACCATGGATGAAAAGTAGTCTGCCTTGTGAGGCTAATAACCATGGATGAAAAGCAGTCTGCCTTGTGAGACTAATAACCATGGATGAAAAGCAGTCTGCCTTGTGAGGCTAATAACCATGGATGAAAAGCAGTCTGCCTTGTGAGGCTAATAACCATGGATGAAAAGTAGTCTGCCTTGTGAGGCTAATAACCATGGATGAAAAGCAGTCTGCCTTGTGAGACTAATAACCATGGATGAAAAGCAGTCTGCCTTGTGAGGCTAATAACCATGGCTGAAAAGCAGTCTGCCTTGTGAGGCTAATAACCATGGATGAAAAGCAG
>NC_138308.1:33115000-33125000 GCF_965601325.2 Salmo salar | reverse complement strand
TTTTTCTCTTTCTCTATAGTTTCATTCAAATTCACAGTTGCACTTCGGACTTCTCTGATCTTAGTGATATTTTATAACATATTTTATGCAAATGGTCCAATTATTGTCCTAAATAGCAGCAATTATGTTCCAGCTCGGCAGGGTGCTGTGATCTCACTGTGATGTGGAAGCCTTGCTCGTTACCAGAATATGTCCAAGACAAAAGCAGATAGAAGCAGCTCATGATAATGACAACTGTTCTGGTAAGTGATTATCTTTAAATGAATGTGAGCCATATGCAATGTAGATGCATTAGTATGAAATCACTCAGGTGCTATGTACTGGAGTACTATACTGCAGTAGTTCTGTACTGGAGTACTACACTACAGTAGTTCTATACTGGAGTAAAACACTACAGTAGTTCTATACTGGAGTAAAACACTGCAGTAGTTCTGTACTGGAGTACTACACTACAGTAGTTCTATACTGGAGTAAAACACTACAGTAGTTCTATACTGGAGTAAAACACTACAGTAACTATGTACTGGAGTACTACACTACAGTAGTTCTATACTTGTCACGTCCTGACCAGCAGATGGAGCTGTTGTTGTAGTTTTGGGGTCAGGACGTGGCAGTCTTGTGTGTGTGATTGTTCTGTGTTGGTCTTGTGACTCCTGATCAGGAACAGCTGGGGATCGTTGTTCCTGATTGGGAGTCATATATGTAGGAGTATGTTTGTCACTTGGTTTTGTGGGTAGTTGTTTTTGCACTGCGTGTTGTGTGCCTGCAAAACTGTTCCTGTCTTATATATTGTTTGAATTGTTAAGTGGATGCTCTACTCCTTTATTTTAATTAAAGATGAGTATTCACATACCTGCTGCGCCTTGGTCCATTTCTACAGAAGACAGCCGTTACAGAACTACCCACCAAAGGACCAAGCAGCAGAAGAGGAGGAAGCCACAGGAGAAGAAAATGGAAGAATGGACCTGGCAGGACGAAAGAAAATTCTGGGCGGACAAGTTAAGGGAGCTAAGGGAACCCGAGAGGCAGCCCCAAGATTTTTTTTGGGGGGGGCACACGGTAGTTTGGCCAGGCCAGGGAAGAGCCGTAAGCCAGCTACTCGTGACTACAGGGAGGTGCGTACGAGGTGGAGGGCGTCATGTTACGCTGAGGTGCGCACCATCTCGCCTATACGGACGCACAGCCCACTTCGCCCAGTACCAGCGCCCCGCAGGTGCCAGGGCAAGGGGAGCATCGAGCCGGAAGGGGTGATGCCAACCCTGCACTCAAGACCGCCAGTGCGCCCTTTCGGTCCGGTGTTTCCCGCTAGACACACTAGCATGGAGGTGCGTGTCTCCAGGCTGGTACGTCCAATACCTGCCCCACGCATCAGGAGTCAACAGTCGTCAGAGCTGCCCGCCAGTCAACAGTCGTCAGAGCTGCCCGCCAGTCAACAGTCGTCAGAGCTGCCCGCCAGTCAACAGTCGTCAGAGCTGCCCGCCAGTCAACAGTCGTCAGAGCTGCCCGCCAGTCAACAGTCGTCAGAGCTGCCCGCCAGTCAACAGTCGCCAGAGAGGTCAGACTGCCCTGAACTGCCGGAGTGGCCAGACTGCCCTGAACTGCCAGAGTGGCCGGACTGCCCTGTTCTGCCAGAGTGGCCGGACTGCCCTGTTCTGCCAGAGTGGCCGGACTGCCCTGTTCTGCCAGAGTGGCCGGACTGCCCTGTTCTGCCAGAGTGGCCGGACTGCCCTGTTCTGCCAGAGTGGCCGGACTGCCCTGTTCTGCCAGAGTGGCCGGACTGCCCTGTTCTGCCAGAGTGGCCGGACTGCCCTGTTCTGCCAGAGTGGCCGGACTGCCCTGTTCTGCCAGAGTGGCCGGACTGCCCTGTTCTGCCAGAGGTGCCCGCCTGCCCTGATCTGCCAGGGTGCCCGGCCTGTCAGGATCAGCCCGAGTGGTCCTCCTGCCCTCCGGTCCAGCCCGAGTGGTCCTCCTGCCCTCCGGTCCAGCCCGAGTGGTCCTCCTGCCCTCCGGTCCAGCCCGAGTGGTCCGCATGCCTTCCGGCCCAGCCCGAGTGGCCCGCATGCCTTCCGGCCCAGCCCGAGTGGCCCACATGCCTTCCGGCCCAGCCCGAGTGGCCCGCATGCCTTCCGGCCCAGCCCGAGTGGCCCGCATGCCTTCCGGCCCAGCCCGAGTGGCCCGCATGCCTTCCGGCCCAGCCCGAGGGGCCCTCCTGCCTTCCGGCCCAGCCCGAGGGGCCCTCCTGCTCTCCGGCCCAGCCCGAGGGGCCCTCCTGCTCCCCGGCCCAGCCCGAGGGGCCCTCCTGCTCCCCGGCCCAGCCCGAGGGGCCCTCCTGCTCCCCGGCCCAGCCCGAGGGGCCCTCCTGCTCCCCGGCCCGCCCGGGGGCCCTCCGCCCCCGGCCCGCCCGGGGGCCCTCCGCCCCGGCCCGGCCGAGGGGTCCGTCTGCCTGGCGCAGCTATCGGCTCCACCGAAGTGGGCGACGCCGAGGGTGGAGCAGGGTCCACGTCCTGCACCGGAGCCACCTCCAGGATAGGTGGGTTGGGGAGGGAGGGTGTAGCACAGTGCCGTCGTTGACGGCAGCCACCCTCCCTTCCCTCCCTTATTGTTTATGGGTTTTGTTGGGGATTTTGTTTGTTGGTGTTTTTTCGTTGTTAGGTGCATTCCGGGGTCTGCACCTTGAGGGGGGGGTACTGTCACGTCCTGACCAGCAGATGGAGCTGTTGTTGTAGTTTTGGGGTCAGGACGTGGCAGTCTTGTGTGTGTGATTGTTCTGTGTTGGTCTTGTGACTCCTGATCAGGAACAGCTGGGGATCGTTGTTCCTGATTGGGAGTCATATATGTAGGAGTATGTTTGTCACTTGGTTTTGTGGGTAGTTGTTTTTGCACTGCGTGTTGTGTGCCTGCAAAACTGTTCCTGTCTTATATATTGTTTGAATTGTTAAGTGGATGCTCTACTCCTTTATTTTAATTAAAGATGAGTATTCACATACCTGCTGCGCCTTGGTCCATTTCTACAGAAGACAGCCGTTACAATACTGGAGTAAAACACTGCAGTAACTATGTACTGGAGTACTACACTGCAGTAGTTCTGTACTGGAGTACTACACTGCAGTAGTTCTATACTGGAGTAAAACACTACAGTAACTATGTACTGGAGTAAAACACTACAGTAGTTCTATACTATAGTACTACACTGCAGTAGCTCTATACTGGAGTAAAACACTACAGTAACTATGTACTGGAGTTAAACACTACAGTAGCTCTATACTGGAGTAAAACACTACAGTAGTTCTATACTGGAGTAAAACACTACAGTAGTTCTATACTGGAGTAAAACACTACAGTAGTTCTATACTGGAGTAAAACACTACAGTAGTTCTATACTGGAGTACTACACTACAGTAGTTCTATACTGGAGTAAAACACTACAGTAGCTCTATACTGGAGTAAAACACTACAGTAGTTCTATACTGGAGTACTACACTACAGTAGTTCTATACTGGAGTACTACACTACAGTAGCTCTATAGTGGAGAAAAACACTACAGTAGTTCTATACTGGAGTACTACACTACAGTAGTTCTATACTGGAGTAAAACACTACAGTAGTTCTATACTGGAGTAAAACACTACAGTAGCTCTATACTGGAGTAAAACACTACAGTAGTTCTATACTGGAGTAAAACACTACAGTAGCTCTATACTGGAGTAAAACACTACAGTAGCTCTATACTGGAGTACTACACTACAGTAGTTCTATACTGGAGTACTACACTACAGTAGTTCTATACTGGAGTAAAACACTTCAGTAGTTCTATACTGGAGTACTACACTACAGTAGTTCTATACTGGAGTAAAACACTACAGTAGTTCTATACTGGAGTAAAACACTACAGTAGTTCTATACTGGAGTAAAACACTACAGTAGTTCTATACTGGAGTAAAACACTACAGTAGTTCTATACTGGAGTAAAACACTACAGTAGCTCTATACTGGAGTAAAACACTACAGTAGTTCTATACTGGAGTACTACACTACAGTAGTTCTATACTGGAGTAAAACACTACAGTAGTTCTATACTGGAGTACTACACTACAGTAGGTCTATACTGGAGTACTACACTACAGTAGTTCTATACTGGAGTACTACACTACAGTAGTTCTATACTGGAGTACTACACTACAGTAGTTCTATACTGGAGTAAAACACTACAGTAGTTCTATACTGGAGTAAAACACTACAGTAGTTCTATACTGGAGTAAAACACTACAGTAGTTCTATACTGGAGTAAAACACTACAGTAGTTCTATACTGCAGTACTACGCTACAGTAGCCTACATGTAGATATCATGTACATTCATTTAAACCATTCAACCTCAGTTGTGATTCACTGGGTTCAAACCTGGGTCTCCTTCATGGTCCTACATAATGTTAACCCACTAAGCTAAAGCCTAGGCACCAGGGAGCTAACGTAAGCCTTCAGGCCTCAGCCAATCGTCTTCATTCTATCTGCTTGTCTTCACACCATTATTTCTGGTACATCCCCAGAAACAGTAGGTTGTGAAATACTTATGAGATACTTTATGTTAAAGGACCTACTAAATATTGTATGCAGTCTCTTTTAACATCATCATCATCATCATCATTAATTAATCATTATTCTATGCAGAATTACATTGCAATAGATATCCACTATAAAATATGCATGCTCACAGGTAGGCTTAGTAAGTCACTTTTATTATGAGTGAGCTCTTCATCATTTTATGTGAGCTCGAGAATTTGATTTGGACATGAATTGCGAAAATGCTAATTTAGGTACCATTGACTTCCTTTGGATTTGTGCCACAAATGCTAAAAAGTTAGCATTTGAAACAGTGGTTAGGTAAACAAAACCAGAGCATGGATTGCTGTCATATCTAGTCCATAGACTGCTGACAGGGTAAGTAAACCAGTATGTAATTTAGTCATTTGTGTGAACTATCCCTTTAACATGTAGGTTAAGTGTCTGCCACATTAAAGGTAGCTGGTCCTCGTCATTAGCTGAAGACAATGTGATGTAGTGGGAAATGGGAGGGGAGTTACGGGTAAACACTAGCATCAAAACCAGTGGAGGCTGGTGGGAGGAGCAATAGGAGTACAGGGTCATTGTAAAGGCTGGAATGGAGTCAATGGAACAGAGTCATGTGGTTTAGATACTGTTCTGTTCATTCCATTCCAGCCTTTACAATGATCCTGTCCTCCTATAGCTCCTCCCACCAGCCTCCTCTGATTAAAACCTTGTGTGAAGGGATCTGTGGTATTGTAATGATGCTAGTAAACTGATAGACACGTCTATCATGCCTAATTTACTCCAGGGGGGCCGTACTACTATGACTGACCCTGTAAACAACATATTTCACTGCACCTATCCGGTGTATGTGACAATAAAACATGTTTTCCCCTGGTATACACTCTAGATAATGTTTTACATGCTAATGTCAGGAGCTTAAGAGATTCCTCAGCCCTCTGGTAGCTGCAGTGACACAGCTCTACCTGCAAGGGTCACTCTGGCCCCATCTGGTGTTGCTGACACCTGCTCTGAAACACCTACTGACTGGTACTGACTGGAACACCTGCTCTGAAACACCTACTGACTGGTACTGACTGGAACACCTGCTCTGAAACACCTACTGACTGGTACTGACTGGAACACCTGCTCTGAAACACCTACTGACTGGTACTGACTGGAACACCTGCTCTGAAACACCTACTGACTGGTACTGACTGGAACACCTGCTCTGAAACACCTACTGACTGGAACACCTGTTCTGAAACACCTACTGACTGGTACTGACTGGAACACCTGCTCTGAAACACCTACTGACTGGTACTGACTGGAACACCTGCTCTGAAACACCTACTGACTGGTACTGACTGGAACACCTGCTCTGAAACACCTACTGACTGGTACTGACTGGAACACCTGCTCTGAAACACCTACTGACTGGTACTGACTGGAACACCTGTTCTGAAACACCTACTGACTGGTACTGACTGGAACACCTATTCTGAAACACCTACTGACTGGTACTGACTGGAACACCTGTTCTGAAACACCTACTGACTGGTACTGACTGGAACACCTGTTCTGAAACACCTACTGACTGGTACTGACTGGAACACCTACTGACTGGTACTGACTGGAACACCTGCTCTGAAACACCTACTGACTGGTACTGACTGGAACACCTGCTCTGAAACACCTACTGACTGGTACTGACTGGAACACCTGCTCTGAAACACCTACTGACTGGTACTGACTGGAACACCTGTTCTGGTGCTGGATGTGTCGTGGAATATTGTCTCAAAAATATAAAATTCTTACAAGAACTTGTGAATTCAATATAGGCTTTAATACAAAGTAGCAAAAGCCGTGCTGGTCCGCGGAACAACCAACTTCTCTGAGCACCGGCTCTGCTTTTATACACATACAGCATATGGGTACATCCCATCTGTAAATGAAGTTACTTCCCTTAGTCCTTCTGCCACCATTAACTTTCAGTCTGCGTTCTTTGCTTGTTCACGCCCAATAACGCCCACATCTGCTTCAGGCTAGATTATAATGGTGGCGGGACCCCTTATGTCATGCAAAAAATTATACTTTTATTGCATAATTATGTTTCACATGTTGGTCATTTTGCTACCATCCTCCTTCCTGTGTCCTCCTGACATTAGTATGTCCAGATGGCACAAATGTAATTATGGTCTTGGCCTATGTACTCATGTACATTAGCTTAATGTAATCTTTGGCATGTTACCCTACTCAGAGATGGCAAATGCACTGGGTGTCACCATTTCTCCATCCAGCCAATGTAATTATTGTCCTTACTACTTCCTGCTAATTCAATGATGTTTCTTCAGCATAGCAGCTGCACCTAGTTACCTGTATTAACTCCCACAGATGTTGCAGGGCAGAAACAGACTGGGAGAAAGACTGATCAACAGAAGTGGTGCTGCTAGAGAAGCAGGATAGATGTAGAGAGACTGTGGCTATTTGAGACTAGTGAACATGCATGCAACACACTGTGGCCATGCCACAGCCTCCGACCAGAGGTGGGAGTACGGACAACAAACACTAAGGATTGGTGATCCAGAATAAGACTGTAGAGTGAAACTGTATCTTTACAGAAGAGAGAGAGCTAAAAGGAGAGGAGAATGAAACACACAACACACACACACACACACACACACACACACACACACACACACACACACACACACACACACACACACACACACACACACACACACACACACACACACACACACACACACACACACACACACACACACACACACACACACACAGCTGGGGTTAGTGTGCCGATGCTGGATGGATTCACAGTGGTACACAGCACAGCAAGAGCTCAGCAGCACTTTGGAGTGCAGTTGTCCTTTCAAATTCTGTTTTCTATCCCTCTCCCTCTCCTCCTTTCTCTGCCTCCCTTTCCCTCTCTCCCCCCTCTACCCTCTATCTCTCTCTCTCAGTTTAATTTAAGGGGCTTTATTGGCATGGGAAACATATGTTTACATTGCCAAAGCAAGTGAAATGGATAAACTAAAATGAAATTAACCCAAAAAAATTTACAGTAAACATTACACTCACACAAGTTCCAAAAGAATAAAGACATTTCAAATGTCATATTATGTCTTTATACAATGTTGTAATGATGTGCAAATAGTTAAAGTAAAAAAGGGAAAATAAATAAACATAAATATGAGTTGTATTTACAATGGTGCTTGTTCTTGGTTGCCCTTTTCTTGTGGCAACAGGTCACACATCTTGCTGCTGTGATGGCACACTGTGGTATTTCACCCATTACACTACACTACACTACACTACACTACACTCTCTCTCTCTCTCTCTCTCTCTCTCTCTCTTCTCTCTCTCTCTCTTTCTCTCTCTCTCTCTCTCTCTCTCTCTCTCAACTCAATTCAAGGGGCTTTATTGTCATGGGAAACATATGTTAACATTGCCAAAGCAAGTGAAGTAGATAATATACAAAAGTGAACAGTAAACATTACACTCACAGAAGTTCCAAAATACATGAGAAATGTCATATTATGTATATATACAGTGTTGTACACAGTGTTGCCTCTATCTATATCTCTTTCTCTCCTCTTTCTGTCTCTCTCTTTCTCTCTCTCTCCACTATCTCTCTCCTTTTCTCTCTTGATTTACGTTCCATCGACACCTTGCTCTCCCTGCTGACATG
The DNA here is from genome assembly GCF_965601325.2 of Salmo salar. Classification (NCBI taxonomy): domain Eukaryota; kingdom Metazoa; phylum Chordata; class Actinopteri; order Salmoniformes; family Salmonidae; genus Salmo; species Salmo salar. The sequence goes on along the minus strand of NC_138308.1, from coordinate 33,116,748 downwards.
AAACAGCCTCTGACTGGAAGAAAGAGGGGAGGAGAGAAAGATGGGGACAGTAACAGAGACAAAGAGAGAGGGAATGATATGAAGAAGAACAGCGATCCACACCCACATCACTCATTGAACAGCAAAGTGCCTCATTTGACAAATGTAATTTGTTCACACAGTAAATTCATCTCCAAACATTGGTTTTCTAATTGTTCTTGTCTTGTGGCTGGGAAATAACGTGTCACGTTAGCTACAATGCTTTGGGGAAACTCCCAGAGTGGGGTTTTACAGACTTTATCCACGAACCCAAACAATTAGTCTGTTGACTCTTATCACACCCCTGTGGCAGTCACATCAATGAATCTACATCACCACATTGTTCTAACGTATAGCTGACCTGGGATTCAATGTCCCATTAGTTTTAACAGCTGTCCACTGGGCCACAGACTAGTGTCCTGTCCAGACTAGTGTCCTGTCCAGACTAGTGTCCTGTCCAGAGAGTGTCCTGTCCAGAGAGTGTCCTGTCCAGACTAGTGTCCTGTCCAGACTAGTGTCCTGTCCAGACTAGCGTCCTGTCCAGAGAGTGTCCTGTCCAGACTAGTGTCCTGTCCAGAGAGTGTCCTGTCCAGACTAGTGTCCTGTCCAGAGAGTGTCCTGTCCAGACTAGTGCCCTGTCCAGAGAGTGTCCTGAGACTAGTGTCCTGTCCAGACAGTGTCCTGTCCAGACTAGTGTCCTGTCCAGAGAGTGTACTGGTACATCAAGCTGCTTCATACTACAGAAACAGGAGATAGTCTTTCTCTCCTATTGGCCATTCTGGCTGGAACAAGGCTTACTTCATGGGCCACAGAGACAGGCCCTGTTGGACAGTGAAGAGGACAGAGACAGGCTCTGTTGGACAGTGAAGAGGACAGAGACAGGCTCTGTTGGACAGTGAAGAGGACAGAGACAGGCCCTGTTGGACAGTGAAGAGGACAGAGACAGGCCCTGTTGGACAGTGAAGAGGACAGAGACAGGCCCTGTTGGACAGTGAAGTGGACAGAGACAGGCCCTGTTGGACAGTGAAGAGGACAGTGGAGAAATGACTTCCTGGTGCCCCATGTCACTTCCCTTCCCGTGTCACTTCCCTCCCCTCTGGAGTCAGGGCTAATTGTCTCCCTGTCATACTCAGGCACAGCCAGCCCCGAGAGGGTGACTCATTTTACTGCCACACAGACACACACACACGCACGCACACACACACACGCACGCACGCACGCACGCACGCACGCACGACACACACACACACACACACACACCCACACACACACACCCTCCGTCGGGAGATCTAAAACAGACCAAACTGTTACTTCCAGTACAGAGGCAAATTGTACCAGGCGAGTACATAATGAATTAATACCCAGCAGGCTTTAAAAGGCTCAATTATAATAGGAATAAGTAATATAATATATGCCATTTAGCAGATGATTCATTCATACATCTTAGGTTGGAGCGATGAAGGGGACATGACTTAGAATGAGACAGGCAGGAGTGTTACTGGGGTGGGAAAAGGTGTAGAAAGGAGGAGAGGAGGAGAGGAGATGAAGAGGCAACATTCAGGTTTGGTCCTAACATCGGGCCGCTGCATGGTACACTCAGAACAAATGGGGCTATCTAGAACCTAAATGGGTTATTCGGCTGTCCCCATAGGAGAACCCTTTAAAGAACCCTTTTTGGTTCCACGTAGACACAGTTGTCTCTGGCAGAGCTGGCGTGGTGGAGGGGAGAG
>NC_138308.1:32935000-33110000 GCF_965601325.2 Salmo salar | reverse complement strand
TCATTGTAAATGAGAATTTGTTCTTAACTGACTTGCCTAGTTAAATAAAGGTTAATAAATAAAACATCAACTGTTCAGAGGAGACTGTGTATATCAGGCCTTCATGGTTGAATTGCTGTAAAGAAACCACTACTAAAGGACACCAATAAGCAGAAGGGACTGGTGGAAATGTGTCCTTTGGTCTGGAGTCCATATTGGAGATTTTTGGTTCCAACCGCTGTTTCTTTCTGAGACACAGTGATGGTGAACGGATGATCTCTGCATGTGTATTTCCAAACGTAAAGCATGGAGGAGGAGGTGTTATGGTGAACGGATGATCTCTGCATATGTATAATTCCAAATGTAAAGCATGGACGAGGAGGTGTTATGGTGAACGGATGATCTTTGCATGTGTATTTCCAAACGTAAAGCATGGAGGAGGAGGTGTTATGGTGAACGAATGATCTCTGCATGTGTATTTCCAAACGTAAAGCATGGAGGAGGAAGTGTTATGGTGAACGGATGATCTCTGCATGTGTATTTCCAAACGTAAAGCATGGAGGAGGAGGTGTTATGGTGTGGGGGTGCTTTGCTGGTGACACTGTCTGTGATTTATTTAGAATTCAAGTTACACTTAACCAGCATGGCTACCACAGCATTCTGCAGCGATACGCCATCCCATCTGGTTTGGGCTTAGTGGGCCTATCATTTGTTTTTCAACAGGACAATGACCAAAAACATAACTCCAGGCTGTGTAAGGGCTATTTGACCAAGAAGGAGAGTGATGGAGTGCTGCATCAGATGACCTGGCCTCCACAATCCCCCGACCTCAACCAAAATGAGATGGTTTGGGAGGAGTCTGTAACGCCCTGGCCATAGAGAGGGGTTTTTGTTCTCTATTTTGGTTAGGCCAGGGTGTTACATGGGTGGGCGTTCTATGTTTATTTTTCTATGTTGGTTTGTTTCTTTGGTTGGCCGTGTGTGGCTCCCAATCAGGAACAGCTGTAGTTCGTTGTTGCTGATTGGGAGTCATACATAGGCAGCCTGTTTTTCCTTTGGGGTTTGTGGGTGATTGTTTTCTGTTTAGAGTATTTCCTGACAGGACTGTTTTGCTGTCGTCTTTTGTTTAATTTTGTAAGTGTTCTCTTTTTCAATTAAATTTCAAGATGAACACACATCCTCCGCTGCACCTTGGTCTCATTACTACGACACCCTTACAGAGTCGGACCGCAGAGCATAGGAAAAGCAGCCAACAACAATGTAGAAAATAGTCAAAATAAAGAAAAACCCTTGAATGAGTAAGCATTCTAAAACTTTTGACCGGTAGTGTATGTCACCAGTAATAATAAGGGAAAACATTTTTTTCATGTAAATAAAGACAGTTAATATGATATAAAGGGAAGTAATTCATCGTGCCCAAAAGATAAGTGGGATGTGTTGCCAACATGTGAAATGAGGAGTGCTGCACATTCTACATAAATGTGACAATGTGACCTGAAATAATAACCCATCCCAATCCTCAGTAATCACCCAGAATTAATTTCACCCTGCAAATGGGCCCTGGTCTAAAGTAGTGCACTACAAAAGAATAGGGACGATTGGGACAGAGCCACAAAGATGCTCTATAGTTTAGAGTTGGTGTGTGTGTGTGTGTGTGTGTGTGTGTGTGTGTGTGTGTGTGTGTGTGTGTGTGTGTGTGTGTGCGTGCGTGCGTGCGTGCGTGCGTGCGTGTGCGCGCGCGCGCGTGTGTGTGTGTGTGTGTGTGTGTGTGTGTGTGTGTGTGTGTGTGTGTGTGTGTGTGTGTGTGTGTGTTTGCTAGTTCTGCAACTCCCCCAGTGGCTGTCTGCTCTCATCCATCTGCATGGATACCCTAATTGCTTGGTTTGTTGACCCACAATGAGTGGAGCTGAGCAGGGAGGTGTGTTTGAGTGTGTGTTTGTGTCTGTGTCTCTGTGTGTGTGTGTTTGTGTGTGTGTCTCTGTGTGTGTACAGGTCAGTTGGGGGTGGGTATGGAGGTTACAGATATGACTTATAGTGACGTGACATGGGGAGCGATAGAGAGGAACTCCCTGCCTTGGCTGTCACAGCTCACAGCGACTGACTGTGTTCCTATCACAGACAGCCTATCACAGACAGCCTAGCCGGCAAGCCTACATCATACCACACCATCAGACAGCCTATCACAGACAGCCTAGCCGGCAAGCTTACATCATACCACACCATCAGACAGCATATCACGGACAGCCTAGCCGGCAAGCCTACATCATACCACACCATCAGACAGCCTATCACAGACAGCCTAGCCGGCAAGCCTACATCATACCACACCATCAGACAGCCTGGAATCATCACTTCTGTAGATGGTCCACTGTCTTCAAAGTGGCCTCTTTTCATGGTCCTCCCGAGCTGGACTTCAACCATGGTCCTCTGAGCTGGACTTTAACCATGGTCCTCTGAGCTGGACTTTAACCATTGTCCTCTGAGCTGGACTTCAACCATGGTCCTCTGAGCTGGACTTCAACCATGGTCCTCTGAGCTGGACTACAACCATGGTCCTCTGAACTGGACTTCAACCATGGTCCTCTGAACTGGACTTCAACCATGGTCCTCTGAGCTGGACTTCAACCATGGTCCTCTGAACAGGACTTCAACCATGGTCCTCTGAGCTGGACTTCAACCATGGTCCTCTGAGCTGGACTTCAACCATGGTCCTCTGAGCTGGACTTCAACCATGGTCCTCTGAGCTGGACTTCAACCATGGTCCTCTGAGCTGGACTTCAACCATGGTCCTCTGAGCTGGACTTCAACCATGGTCCTCTGAGCTGGACTTCAACCATGGTCCTCTGAGCTGGACTTCAACCATGGTCCTCTGAACTGGACTTCAACCAGGGTCCTCTGAACTGGACTTCAACCATGGTCCTCTGAACTGGACTTCAACCATGGTCCTCTGACATGGACTTCAACCATGGTCCTCTGAGCTGGACTTCAATCATGGTCCTCTGAGCTGGACTTCAACTATGGTCCTCTGAGCTGGACTTCAACCATGGTCCTCTGAGCTGGACTTCAACCATGGTCCTCTGAGCTGGACTTCAACCATGGTCCTCTGAGCTGGACTTCAACCATGGTCCTCTGAGCTGGACTTCAACCATGGTCCTCTGAGCTAGACTTCAACCATGGTCCTCTGAGCTGGACTTCAACCATGGTCCTCTGAGCTGGACTTCAACCATGGTCCTCTGAGCTAGACTTCAACCATGGTCCTCTGAACTGGACTTCAACCATGGTCCTCTGAGCTGGACTTCAACCATGGTCCTCTGAGCTGGACTTCAACCATGGTCCTCTGAGCTGGACTTCAACCATGGTCCTCTGAGCTGGACTTCAACCATGGTCCTCTGAGCTGGACTTCAACCATGGTCCTCTGAACTGGACTTCAACAATGGTCCTCTGAACTGGACTTCAACCATGGTCCTCTGAACTGGACTTCAACCATGGTCCTCTGACATGGACTTCAACCATGGTCCTCTGAGCTGGACTTCAACCATGGTCCTCTGAGCTGGACTTCAACCATTTCAACCATGGTCCTCTGAGCTGGACTTCAACCATGGTCCTCTGAGCTGGACTTTAACCATGGTCCTCTGAACTGGACTTCAACCATGGTCCTCTGAGCTGGACTTCAACCATGGTCCTCTGAGCTGGACTTCAACCATGGTCCTCTGAGCTGGACTTCAACCATGGTCCTCTGAGCTGGACTTCAACCATGGTCCTCTGAGCTAGACTTTAACCATGGTCCTCTGAGCTGGACTTTAACCATGGTCCTCTGAACTGGACTTCAACCATGGTCCTCTGAGCTGGACTTCAACCATGGTCCTCTGAGCTGGACTTCAACCATGGTCCTCTGAGCTGGACTTCAACCATGGTCCTCTGAGCTGGACTTCAACCAGTGTGTTCAAACAATTTCTCTACACAGCTATAGTAATGTATTATCTTCCCTGATAAATAGTAACCTTTATCTTGAGGACTTTAGCCTACACTGGGACATGTTTTGGTCCCATATCTCCTATCATATAGTGAGTTCAGCAGCTCTTCATGACGGTTATGTTTCTAAATAGAACATGAACTGTCTGACTCATGACTTCTGAGTTCATCTCATCTCTCTTGGGTCTGTGCTCCAGTACGCACGCATGCACACACACACACACACACACACACACACACACACACACACACACACACACACACACACACACACACACACACACACACACACACACACACACACATCCTCTCACTCTCTCTCTTTCTCTCTCTCTCTCATTCAGAGAATTTTGCTTCCCATCTCAACATTCTGTTGTTATTCACTGTTTGATGCTGGTAACTTTCTGCAGAGTACTGTACAATACAGAACAGTAGAGAGATGGTCGGTTGGGCTTCGTCACGGCTCTTGAGTTCTAAGGGTAATGAAGCGCTTAAGTTACAACCAACCACCAATCATCCATGACGAGCGTATCAACGATTGAGAGAGAGGAAGTGGGAGTAAAAAAACAGTGAGAGAGACATTTGCGTCCCGCTCACCGCACAAAATAATAATTCTGATATGTAAGCATCCCATTAAATCTGCTGTATTTACAGCCATTATGGGGATGTTCTAGTTCTGAAGGGGAAACTTTTCTCTCTCTCTCTCTGTAAATTCAGATTTTGTTTGTCTCTGTTTTGTCTTTGGCAAAGATACCTCTCCCAAGTAGATACAAGTTCGTTGTGTTTAGTTCAGCACTTTGTCTTTGCTTGTGAAATTATACAAGACATTAATGTAAGTTAACATCTTATGGTTGAGCTACTTTGCAGCAGGATATTGGTAGGCTGAGTGTTACACTGTAGGAAAAACTGTCTTCAAAGTACATCAACGCTCACTGCTAATGGCACATTAAAACACTGACATTACATTGATTTAAGTGTGTGCAGAGACTATTTCCTACAGACGAATCTCTCAACTACTGTAGCTACTCTGTCAGGAGTGCAGTAGATTTCTCCAGAGCCAAATCCAAATCAAATCAAATCAAATTGTGTTTGTCCCTTGTGCCGAACACAACAGGTGTAGACCTTACCGTGAAATGATTACTTATGGCTCGAAAGGTTTAAGGTCTACACCTTAACCAACAATGCAGTTATAAGAAAAATAAGAGTTAAGAAAAATATTTACTAAATAAACTAAAGTATATACAGGGAGTACTGGTACCGAGTCAATGTGGAGGTTATATACAGGTAGTACCGGTACCGAGTCAATGTGGAGGTTATATACAGGGAGTACTGGTACCAAGTCAATGTGGAGGTTATATACAGGGAGTACCGGTACCGAGTCAATGTGGAGGTTATATACAGGGAGTACTGGTACCGAGTCAATGTGGAGGTTATATACAGGGGGTCCCGGTACAGAGTCAATGTGGAGGTTATATACAGGGAGTACCGGTACCGAGTCAATGTGGAGGTTATATACAGCGAGTACTGGTACCGAGTCAATGTGGAGGTTATATACAGGGAGTACCGGTACCGAGTCAATGTGGAGGTTATATACAGCGAGTACTGGTACCGAGTCAATGTGGAGGCTATATACAGGGAGTACTGGTACCGAGTAAGTGTGGAGGTTATATACAGGGGGTACTGGTACCGAGTCAATGTGGAGGTTATATACAGGGAGTACCGGTACCGAGTCAATGTGGAGGTTATATACAGGGAGTACCGGTACCGAGTCAATGTGGAGGTTATATACAGGGAGTACCGGTACCGAGTCAATGTGGAGGCTATATACAGGGAGTACCGGTACCGAGTCAGTGTGGAGGTTATATATAGGGAGTACTGGTACAGAGTCAATGTGGAGGTTATATACAGGGAGTACTGGTACCGAGTCAATGTGGAGGTTATATACAGGGAGTACTGGTACAGAGTCAATGTGGAGGTTATATACAGGGGGTACTGGTACCGAGTCAATGTGGAGGTTATATACAGGGAGTACTGGTACCAAGTCAATGTGGAGGTTATATACAGGGAGTACCGGTACCAAGTCAATGTGGAGGTTATATACAGGGAGTACTGGTACCGAGTCAATGTGGAGGTTATATACAGGGAGTACTGGTACCAAGTCAATGTGGAGGTTATATACAGGGAGTACTGGTGCTGAGTCAATGTGGAGGTTATATAGAGGGAGTACTGGTACCGAGTCAATGTGGAGGTTATATACAGGGAGTACTGGTACCGAGTCAATGTGGAGGTTATATACAGGGAGTACTGGTACAGAGTCAATGTGGAGGTTATATACAGGGAGTACTGGTACCGAGTCAATGTGGAGGTTATATACAGGGGGTACTGGTACCGAGTCAATGTGGAGGTTATATACAGGGAGTACAGGTACCGAGTCAATGTGGAGGTTATATACAGGGAGTACTGGTACCGAGTCAATGTGGAGGTTATATACAGGGAGTACAGGTACCGAGTCAATGTGGAGGTTATATACAGGGAGTACTGGTACCGAGTCAATGTGGAGGTTATATACAGGGAGTACCGGTACCGAGTCAATGTGGAGGTTATATACAGGGAGTACTGGTACCGAGTCAATGTGGAGGTTATATACAGGGAGTACTGGTACCGAGTCAATGTGGAGGTTATATACAGGGAGTACTGGTGCTGAGTCAATGTGGAGGTTATATACAGGGAGTACAGGTACCGAGTCAATGTGGAGGTTATATACAGGGAGTACTGGTACCAAGTCAATGTGGAGGTTATATACAGGGGGTACTGGTACCGAGTCAATGTGGAGGTTATATACAGGGAGTACCGGTACCGAGTCAATGTGGAGGCTATATACAGGGAGTACTGCTACCGAGTCAATGTGGAGGTTATATAGAGGGAGTACTGGTACCGAGTCAATGTGGAGGTTATATACAGGGAGTACCGGTACCGAGTCAATGTGGAGGTTATATACAGGGGGTACTGGTATCGAGTCAATGTGGAGGTTATATACAGGGAGTACTGGTACCGAGTCAATGTGGAGGTTATATACAGGGAGTACCGGTACCGAGTCAATGTGGAGGTTATATACAGGGAGTACTGGTACCGAGTCAATGTGGAGGTTATATACAGGGAGTACCGGTACCGAGTCAATGTGGAGGTTATATAAAGGGGGTACTGGTACCGAGTCAATGTGGAGGTTATATACAGGGAGTACTGGTACCGAGTCAATGTGGAGGTTATATACAGGGAGTACTGGTACCGAGTCAATGTGGAGGTTATATACAGGGAGTACCGGTACCGAGTCAATGTGGAGGTTATATACAGGGAGTACCGGTACCGAGTCAATGTGGAGGTTATATACAGGGAGTACTGGTACCGAGTCAATGTGCCGGGGTACAGGTTAGTCTAGGCAATTGAGGTAATATGTACATATAGCTGGGGGTAAACTGACTAATAAACAGTGAGTAGCAGCAGCGTTAAAAAAAGGGGGGGTGCAATGCAAATTGTCTGGGTAGACATTTGATTAGCTGTTCAGCAGTCTTATGGCTTGGGGGTAGAAGCCTCTTGGAGCCTCTGTTTAGAAGCCTCTTGGACCTAGACTTGGCGCTCCGGTACCGCTTGCCGTGCGGTAGCAGAGAGAACAGTCTATTACTAGGGTGGCTGGAGTCTTTGACAATTGTTAGGGCCTTCCCCTGACACCACCTGGTATGGAGGTCCTGGATGGCAGGAAGCCTGGCCCCAGTGATGTCCTGGGCCATACGCACTACCCTCTGTAGCGCCTTGCGTTCGGATGCCGAGCAGTTGTCATACCAAGAGGTGATGCAACCAGTCAGGATGCTCTTGATGGTGCAGCTGTAGAATTTTTGGAGGATCTGGGGACCCATGCCAAATCTTTTCAGTCTCCTGAGGGGGAATAGGCTTTGTCGTGCCCTCTTCACGACTGTCTTGGTGTGTTTGGAACATGATAGTTTGTTGGTGATGTGGACACAAAATAACTTGAAACTCTCGACCCGCTCCACTACAGCCCCGTCGATGTGAATTGGGTAGTTTTCGGTCCTCCTTTTTCTATAGTCCACGATCATCTCCTTTGTCTTGATCACGTTGAGGGAGAGACAGCTGCTCTGGCACCACACAGCCAGGTCTCTGACCTCCTTCCTATAGGCTGTCTCATCGTTGACGGTGATCAGGCCTACCACCGTTGTGTCGTCGGCAAACTTAATGATGGTGTTGGAGTTGTGTTTGGCCACGCAGTCATTAGTGAAGAGGGAGTACAGGAGGGGACTAAGCAGCACCCCTGAGGGGCCCCCGTGTTGAGGATCAGCGTGGCAGACGTGTTGTTGCTTACTCTTACCACCTGGGGGCGGCCCGTCAGGAAGTCCAGGATCCAGTTGCAGAGGGAGGTGTTTAGTCCTAGAGTCAGCTTAGTGATGAGCTTTGTGGGCACTATGGTGTTGAACGCTGAGCTGTCTGAGGGTTTCACTTACAAAAATCATCAATAAGTCATCTACGATTGGAACCGGACAGAATCTAAACTTCCTCCACATAGTGTTGGAGGAGAGTGACGTTACTGTAGATTGGAATGTTGTTGACTCATCCTATTCTCGTATTTGTGGCCAAAGCATAAATTGGAGGAAATAACACATAAAAAACGTATATCTCAAACGCACCATTTAAAAGATTCTTATAGAGGATGATGTCATCCTACTGAGGAGGATGAGCTGACCAATCAGCAGTCTACTTTTTTAAAACTTTATTTAACTAGGCAAGTCAGTTAAGAACAAATTCTTGTTTACAATGACAGTCTACCCCGGGCCAAACCCTAACGACGCTGGGCCAATTGTGGGACACCCTATAGGACTTCCAATCACAGCAGGTTGTGATACAGCCTGGAATCGAACCAGGGTCTGTAGTGATATTTCTAGCACTTTCGATGCAGTGCCTTAAACCGCTGCGCCACTCGGGAGCTCTACTTGCATTTATATTTTGAATGACCGGTTTACGTTGTTGGGGTACGCCTACACCATTTAAACACAGAAAAGCTGCTTTTAAACATACTTAATTAAACATTTTTGGAAGAAAAACTATTTCACTCATATTGTAATTAATTATAGGTCATATTTCATAGAAATCTGGAAACACTGGACAGTTACTTTAATGTCACCTCAAGCTTTCTGATCATCTGATCAAATAAAAAATACATTACTACTAAAACTCTGGGCTGTTCCTGTCAGTTCCCCTCACGGAAGAGTCTGAGTGGGATCCTTGGGATGTTGCAATGTAAAACTGTTAACGTCAAGGTTAGGGTAAGGTAAGGGTTATGGTTAAGGTTAGGATAAGGGTTAAGGTTTAAGGTAGGGGCGTCCCAAGGATCCCACTTAGCATCTCCCCCCCCCCCCACACACTGTCTGTGGCTTCTCTAAATGCCTCAGACATCTACCCATAAATGCCTGAGACATCTACCCATTTCAAGTGAAATAAGATCAATTGTCAAGAATTTTGAGGCAGGGTAGAGATTTCTTCTCCATGTCCCTCAGAAGACCAGACAAATTACTGAGGTGGGATGGTGCTTCTCTGAAGCATAGATTAGTCTACATTTGTTATTTTCTCTCCTCCTTTCTCTCCTTCCTCCCCTTCTCTTTCTCTCTCCCTTCTGCTTTCCCTCCTCCCTCTCTCCATCTCTCTGTCTCTTCCCTCTACCCCCCTTTCCTCCCTCTGTCGCTCTCTCTCTCTATCCCTCTCTTCCTCCCTCCCTCTCTCCTCCTTGTCTCTCTCTTTCCCTCTCATGTCTGACAGATGACTGGGGAATCTTACTGTTTCTCAAGACATCCAGTGTGTGTGTGTGTGTGTGTGTGTGTGTGTGTGTGTGTGTGTGTGTGTGTGTGTGTGTGTGTGTGTGTGTGTGTGTGTGTGTGTGTGTGTGTGTGTGTGTGTGTGTGGTGTGTGGGAAGATTGGAGAAGCAAGAGGTAGATGTGCAAGTAGGCGATAGCGGCATTGCGAGTTGCAGGTAACCGTTTATTGTTATTAATCTTGCCCTGGAGGCAGAACTGAGTGATTTCTGGCCCAGCTAGATGGGCCAACTGCAAAGTCAAAATTAGCTATAATTGTAAAAATTAATGAAAACAAAAATGTGCTATTTGGGTTAGCATTGTGGTTAAGGCTAAGGTTAGGTATGAAATGTTCTGACTTTGTGGCTGTGCCAGCTAGTGATCCCTTTGCAGAGCTGCCTCCAGGGAATGATTCATGACAATACATGCCAGCCTGCTACAGAGTTAGAGAATGAGGTAAAAGAGAAAGAGAAACAGCAAAGCTTTACTTTAAATATTCTTATCCTTGGTATCAGACCAGTGCTATATCAGGCAGCAAACCCCATCAAGACATGACTACAGTAGAGGCAAAGTAAAGGACAACCAGATAGTGTGTTGGTGACTTTGTCTTGACTGTGTTGGCTGTCCCATGTGGCTCAGTTAGTAGAGCTGCGCTGCCATAAAAGATTGTATCATGAAGGAGAGGAAATGCAGGTTTGAATTTCACCAAGTAGAAAGGGAAGAGGTAGAAAGGATGCTGTTGTCTCTTTTGGATGACAAGTCACCTGGAACAGATCATCTGGACACCAAATTGCTTAGAGTTACAGCTAACCAAATATCTAGCCCAATCTCTCATATTTTAATACGTGCTTGATGTATGGGGTGTGCCCAGAAGTCTGGAAAGAGTCAAAGGTTATTCCACTACATAAGGATAAAAAATCTGCATTCACTGGTCCTAATAGTCGTCCTATAAACTTGCTGCCTGTGTTAGTCAATTATTGGAAAAAATTGCATCTGTACAAATCAAGGGTTATTTGTCATGTAATTGTCTGATAACGGGTTTCCAGCATGCATACAAAGAAGGGCATTCTACGAGTACGACCTTAGCACAAATGACAGATGATTGGTAAAGAGTATGGATGACAGGAAGTTAGTTGGTGCTAGATTTCAGTGCTGCTTTTGATGTCATTTATCATGAACTGTTACTAGGTAAACTCAAATTGATATGAACAAATTGGGTTGATATGAACAAATTGTTGTTGAACATATTTTAAACTAAATGTATTGTATTTGGTTCAAGATACAGTATATGCTTGCTGATGATCCCCAATTGAATTTGTCAATGAATAGAATATATGTAGAGGAAGTAGAAAAAACAAAACTACTAGACATCATGTGGAAGCAGCTTTATCATGGTCAGAACACATAGATAATATTGTTATTAAGATGGGTAAGGGAATTACTGTTACAAGAACATGTTCAGAGTATGTAACATCTAGCACACTGAATCAGGTGATTCAATCCCTGGTCCTATCACACTTAGAGTACTGTCCAGTTATATGGTCAATCCCTGGTCCTATCACACTTAGAGTACTGTCCAGTTATATGGTCAATCCCTGGTCCTATCACACTTAGAGTACTGTCCAGTTATATGGTCGATCCCTGGTTCTATCACACTTAGAGTACTGTCCAGTTATATGGTCAATACCTGGTTCTATCACACTTAGAGTACTGTCCAGTTATATGGTCAATCCCTGGTCCTATCACACTTAGAGTACTGTCCAGTTATATGGTCAATCCCTGGTCCTATCACACTTAGAGTACTGTCCAGTTATATGGTCAATCCCTGGTCCTATCACACTTAGAGTACTGTCCAGTTATATGGTCAATCCCTGGTCCGATCACACTTAGAGTACTGTCCAGTTATATGGTCAATACCTGGTCCTATCACACTTAGAGTACTGTCCAGTTATATGGTCAATACCTGGTCCTATCACACTTAGAGTACTGTCCAGTTATATGGTCAATCCCTGGTCCTATCACACTTAGAGTACTGTCCAGTTATATGGTCAATCCCTGGTCCTATCACACTTAGAGTACTGTCCAGTTATATGGTCAATACCTGGTCCTATCACACTTAGAGTACTGTCCAGTTATATGGTCAATCCCTGGCCCTATCACACTTAGAGTACTGTCCAGATATATGGTCAATCCCTGGTCCGATCACACTTAGAGTACTGTCCAGTTATATGGTCAATACCTGGTCCTATCACACTTAGAGTACTGTCCAGTTATATGGTCAATACCTGGTCCTATCACACTTAGAGTACTGTCCAGTTATATGGTCAATCCCTGGTCCTATCACACTTAGAGTACTGTCCAGTTTTACGGTCAATCCCTGGTCCTATCACACTTAGAGTACTGTCCACTTATATGGTCAATACCTGGTCCTATCACACTTAGAGTACTGTCCAGTTATATGGTCAATCCCTGGTCCTATCACACTTAGAGTACTGTCCAGTTATATGGTCAATTCCATCTAATGCAATAGACCATATGACTGGACAGGAAATAGAAAGAACATCTAATGCAATAGACCATATGACTGGACAGGAAATAGAAAGAACATCAAATGCAATAGACCATATGATTGGACAGGAAATAGAAAGAACATCTAATGAGATAGACCATATGACTGGACAGGAAATAGAAAGAACATCTAATGCGATAGACCATATGACTGGACAGGAAATAGAAAGAACATCTAATGCGATAGAACATATGACTGGACAGGAAATAGAAAGAACATCTAATGCGATAGACCATATGACTTGACAGAAAATAGAAAGAACATCTAATGCGATAGAACATATGACTGGACAGAAAATAGAAAGAACATCTAATGTGATAGAACATATGACTGGACAGGAAATAGAAAGAACATCTAATGCGATAGAACATATGACTGGACAGGAAATAGAAAGAACATCTAATGAGATAGACCATATGACTGGACAGAAAATAGAAAGTATCAAATGAATGTTAAATGTGTTTCCTGTCAGGTATTTTAATAGTCTGTATTGTCTACTTGTTTGTAAAGTCATAATTTGTAATTGGTTGTAATGTCTTATTAATTGGTGTTGGACCCCAGCAAGATTAGCTAACGTTACGGCATTAGCTAATGGGGATCCTAATAAAACATTTATTTAAAAAATAACAAAATTCACACCCTGGTGGTTAACCTTTTATGTATTTATTTATTTTATTTTTTTTCACCTTATTTAAGCAGGTAGGCTAGTTGAGAACAAGTACTCATTTACAACTGCGACCTGGCCAAGATAAAGCAAAGCAGTGTGACACAGACAACACAGAGTTACACGTGGAGTAAACAATAAACAAGCCAATAACACAATAAACAAGTCAATGACACAGTAGAAAAAAAAGAAAGTCTATATACAGTGTGTGCAAAAGGCATGAGGTGGGAAATAAATAGGCCATAGGAGCGAATAATTACAATTTAGCAGATTAACACTGGAGTGATAAATGAGCATATGAAGATGTGCATGTAGAGATACTGGTGTGCAAAAGAGCAGAAAAGTAAATAAAAACAGTATGGTGATGAGGTAGGTAGATTGGGTGGGCAATTTACAGATGGACTATGTACAGCTGCAGCGATCGGTTAACAGCTCAGGTAGCTGATGTTTAAAGTTGGTGAGGGAAATAAAAGTCTCCAACTTCAGCGATTTTTGCAATTCATTCCAGTCACTGGCAGCAGAGAACTGGAAGGAAAGGCGGACAAATGAGGTGTTGGCTTTGGGGATGATCAGTGAGATATACCTGCTGGAACGTGTGCTACGGGTGAGTGTTGTTATCGTGACCAGTGAACTGAGATAAGGCGGAGCTTTACCTAGCATAGACTTATAGATGACCTGGAGCCAGTGGGTCTGGCGACGAATATGTAGCGAGGGCCAGCCAACTAGAGCATACAGGTCGCAGTGGTGGGTGGTATAAGGTGATTTGGTATCAAAACGGATGGCACTGTGATAGACTGCATCCAATTTGCTGAGTAGAGTAATGGAAGCTATTTTGTAGATGACATCGCCGAAGTCGAGGATCGGTAGGGTAGTCAGTTTTACTAGGGTAAGTTTGGCAGCGTGAGTGAAGGAGGCTTTGTTGCGAAATAGAAAGCCGATTCTAGATTTGATTTTGGATTGGAGATGTTTAATATGAGTCTGGAAGGAGAGTTTACAGTCTAACCAGACACCTAGGTATAGGTGCAAATAGTTGTCCACATATTCTAGGTCGGAACCGTCCAGGGTGGTGATGCTAGCCGGGCGGGCAGGTGCGGGCAGCGAACGGTTGAAAAGCATGCATTTGGTTTTACTAGCATTTAAGAGCAGTTGGAGGCCACGGAAGGAGTGTTGTATGGCATTGAAGCTCGTTTGGAGGTTTGTTAGCACAGTGTCCAAGGAAGGGCCAGAAGTATACAGAATGGTGTTGTCTGCGTAGAGGTAGATCAGGGAATCGCCTGCAGCAAGAGCGACATCATTGATATATACAGAGAAAAGAGTTGGCCCGAGTATTGAACCCTGTGGTACCCCCATAGAGACTGCCAGAGGTCCAGACAACATGCCCTCCGATTTGACACATTGAACGCTGTCTGCAAAGTAGTTGGTGAACCAGGCGAGGCAGTCATTAGAAAAACCAAGGCTATTGAGTCTGCCGATAAGAATAGGGTGGTTGACAGAGTCGAAAGCCTTGGCCAGGTCAATGAAGACGGCTGCACAGTACTGTCTTTTATCGATGGCGGTTATGATATCGTTTAGTACCTTGAGCATGGCTAAGGTGCACCCGTGACTGGCTCGGAAACCGGATTGCAAAGCGGAGAAGGTACGGTGGGATTCAAAATGGTCAGTGATCTGTTTATTAACTTGACTTTCAAAGACTTTAGAAAGGCACGGTAGGATAGATATAGGTCTGTAACAGTTTGGGTCTAGAGTGTCACCCCCTTTGAAGAGGGGGATGACCGCGGCAGCTTTCCAATCTTTAGGGATCTCGGACGATACGAAAGAGAGGTTGAACAGGCTGGCAATAGGGGTTGCAACAATGGCAGCGGATAGTTTTAGAAAGAGAGGGTCCAGATTGTGTAGCCCAGCTGATTTGTACGGGTCCAGGTTTTGCAGCTCTTTCAGAACATCTGCTATCTGGATTTGGGTGAAGGAGAAGCTGGGGAGGCTTGGGCAAGTAGCTGCGGGGGGGTGCAGAGCTGTTGGCCGGGGTTGGAGTAGCCAGGAGGAAGGCATGGCCAGCCGTTGAGAAATGCTTATTGAAATTTTCGATTATCATGGATTTATCGGTGGTGACCGTGTTACCTATCCTCAGTGCAGTGGGCAGCTGGGAGGAGGCTGCACTGCCACACACACACCCTGGTGGTTAACCTAAGGCTGCACTGCCACACACACACCCTGGTGGTTAACCTAAGGCTGCACTGCCACACACACACCCTGGTGGTTAACCTAAGGCTGCACTGCCACACACAAACACACCCTCTGGTGGTTAACCTAAGGCTGCACTGCCACACACACACCCTGGTGGTTAACCTAAGGCTGCACTGCCACACACACACCCTGGTGGTTAACCTAAGGCCGCACTGCCACACACACACTCTGGTGGTTAACCTAAGGCTGCACTGCCACACACACACCCTGGTGGTTAACCTAAGGCTGCACTGCCACACACACACCCTGGTGGTTAATCTAAGGCTGCACTGCCACACACACACCCTGGTGGTTAACCTAAGGCTGTACTACCACACACACACCCTGGTGGTTTACCTAAGGCTGCACTGCCACACACAAACACACACCCTGGTGGTTAACCTAAGGCTGTACTACCACACACACCCTGGTGGTTAACCTAATGCTGCACTGCCACACACACACCCTGGTGGTTAATCTAAGGCTGCGCTGCCACACACACACCCTGGTGGTTAACCTAAGGCTGTACTACCACACACACACCCTGGTGGTTAACCTAAGGCTGCACTGCCACACACACACCCTGGTGGTTAACCTAAGGCTGCACTGCCACACACACACCCTGGTGGTTAACCTAAGGCTGCACTGCCACACACACACCCTGGTGGTTAACCTAAGGCTGTACTGCCACACACACACCCTGGTGGTTAACCTAAGGCTGCACTGCCACACACACACCCTGGTGGTTAACCTAAGGTTGCACTGCAACACACCCCCTGATGGTTAATCTAAGGCTGCACTGCCACACACAAACCCCTTGCTAACTTGCTTGTGACTAAGTATTGTCCCTTCCTTGACACAGACAAAAACACACTGCACTTGTATGTGAGCGCACAGCCATATACACGAATGCAAACACACACAACAATGCCGATTATATCATGTAACATCCACAGACTTTAGGGTTTTGACTAGTTAGGGCAAAACAGACCTCTGCAAATAGCTCCAATTACCCCCCTGACTCCTATCTAATCCAATCCATATCATCTCCACACACACACACATTAAAGAGAACTGATACTTAGAGTGACAATCTATATAACATCTTCAAAGTGTATTAGTCTGTATATTAAAGGAGCAACATGTCATATTTTAGCCATAATCCATTTCTTCATGGTCCGGTGGCTCACAATGCATCTCACTTCCTCAGCAATCCCTTCATAAAGCAGCGACCAGTGTTAGCCTCTGTTTGCTCTGTCTTTCCTCAGACAACAGTGTCTCTGTTCCAGATGAATCTACAGCCACTCACTCTGACGCTCTCCTTGATATAGCTGCAGAGGCAGCAGAAAGAGCTGAAACAGCCACACACTTCTCTCCCCTGTTCTCCTCTCCTCTGTCTGCATGATACCCTCTCTTCTCCTTTCCTCTCCTGTCAGAGTGTGTGATACTGATAGCTGGTGTACAAAACAGAGATTTAGGGTATGAGAGAGAGAAAGAGAGAGAGAGAGAGAGAGAGAGAGAGAGAGAGAGAGAAAGAGAGAGAGATACAGAGAGACAGACAGAGAGAGAGAGAGAGAGAGAGAGAGAGAGAGAGAGAGTGGGAGAGAGAGAGGGGGGGATGAGGAAGAGAGGGGGTACAAGGAAGAGAGAGGGGGGGACAAGGAAGAGAGATCGAGCGGAGAGAGAGAGAGAGGGAATGAAAAAAAGAGAGTGGGAGAGTGTGAGAGAGAGGGAACGAAAAAGAGAGTGAGGGAGAGAGAAAATGAGGAGTGAGGGAGTAATGATTACAGACATTGACCCTTTCTCTCTCAGCTTATTCACCGTCAAGCCACGAACACCTCTGTCTGATCACAGCCAAATTACATTGTTCCTCAAAAGAACAGACATGGAAACAACCACACATTCACAGCCCAGTAAGCTGTACAACATCAGAATTTCATACAGATGGGCCCAAAACAGCACAGAAGAATACCAGAAAGCAACCTGGAACCAAAATATCCAAACACTCTTAGATAACTTTCTGGATACCACATTCACTCACAGTAAAGAAGGCATCAATCTAGCAGTAAAAAACATCAACTATAAATTCAAGCAAATGGCAAAAGAAGCACAAATGAAATTGATTTAAAAAAAAGACCACAGATGACAACTGGTTTGATGCAGATTGTAAAATTATAAGGAAAAAACTTAGAACACTATCCAACCAAAGCCCAGAGACACAAATAATGGTGAATTACGCCTTCATTACTGTGAGACTTTAAAACTCTATACACGTACACTCAGAACCAAAAAAACACAGTACAACAGTAAGCAGCTGACGCTAATTGAGGAGTCCATAAACACAAACAACTTCTGGCAAAACTGGAAAAAAAACAACAACAAAAAACCAAGAGGATTTAGCGATACAAAATGGTGACATATGGACAACCCATTTTAAAACACTCTACAACACTGTTCAAATTGACACAAACGCAGAACAACGCCAAATTCATGAGAAGTTGAATGGATTAGAAAAAGCTATAAAGGACAATCAAAATCCATTGGACTCCCCAATTACTGACCAGGAGCTCTATAAGAAACTTCAGGCCCTCAAATTTAAAAAAGCATGCGGACCTGATGACATCCTAAATGAGATGCTCAAACTCACTAGTGCAAAATTTCAATTGGCTACAGTATATTAAAACTATTTAATTTGATCCTGAGTGTAGGTTATTTCCCTGACATCTGGAATCAAGGACTCATATCCCCAATCTTTAAGAACGGAGACAAATTTGACCCTAACAATTACAGAGGCATTTGTGTGAACAGTAACCTGGGGAAGGTTTTCCGTAGTATTATCAATGTAAGAGTTCTAAATGTTCTTAATAAGCACGTCTTGAGTAAAATCCAAATTGGATTTATACCAAAACATCTCAAGACTGATCATATTTACACCCTACACATCCTGATAGATAAACATGTCCACCAAAATAATATCAAAATGTACACTCGCTTTATCGACTTTGGTATACAGAACTGTTCTACAAAGTTATTGAAAGTGGTGTAGGGGGTAAAACATATGACATAATTAAATAACTGTATAATGGCAATACGTGCAGCATCAAAATTGACAAGAAAATAACATAATTCTTTAACTAGGGGCGGGGCCTTCGCCAGGGTTGCAATCTGAGCCCTGCACTCTTCAATATTTACATCAACGAATTGGCCACTATTCTAGAACAATCCTCAGCCCCTGGTGTTAGTCTCCACAATTCAGTGGTTCAATTCCTACTCTTCGCAGATGACCTATGCCTGCTGTTACCCACAGCACATGGCCTACAGCAGAGCCTGGACCTGCTAGAGCAGTACTGCCAGACCTGGGCCCTGGCAGTAAACCCCCCAAAAATACTAAAATAATGATTTTCCAGAGGAGATCCAGATCTCAGAGACCAAAGTTCTCAATTTGTACAACATATATAGACTACTGCACACACTATAATTACTTAGGTTTGAAAATAAGCTCAACTGGACACCAATGAACTGGGAGAGAAAGCATGCAGGGCATTCTACGCCATTAAAAAACAAATTCGAATTGAAATACCTATTCAAATATGACAAAAACGAATTGAATGTGTCATTGAACCAATTGCACTTTATGGCAGTGAGGTGTGAGGTCCACTTGCAAAACAAGATTTTACCAAATGGGACAAACACCCCCATTGAAACCCTGCATGCAGAGTTCTGTAAGATTCTCCTACATGTCCAGAGGAAAACTACAAACAATGCATGCAGGGCAGAATTTGGCCAATATCCACTAATAATAAAAACTCAAAAAATAGCAATTAAGTTTTGGAAACATCTAAAATACAGTGACCTCTCATATCATTACCAAGCCCTGCAATGCCAAGAGCTGAGCAAAGAAAATAGTCCCCTCATCCAGCTGGTCCTGGGGCTGAGTTCACAAACCTGTTCTACTAACACACTGAAGCCTCAGGACCAGAACATCCAATCAATCAGAATAAACCAAATTACAACACAGTCAAAACAAAACTACATTGCTTATTGGGAAACACAAGCACAAGCACAAGCACAAAGCAAAATGCAGTGCTATCTGGCCCTAAATCGACAGTACACCGTGGCAAACTATTTGACCATCATTAGAAAAACTACACAGCCTTGCCATTGAGAAGGGTAGACACAGGAAAATCTGGCTCCCTGTAGAGGAAAGGCTGTGCAATCACTGCACAACAGCAGAACCTGAGACAGAGCTGCATTTCCTGACAAAATATAAAAAATACAAAACAATTAGAGAGTGTAATTTCCCCAAATCTGAAGCCCTTATTCAAGGTTTCAAAGACCTCTCTGATGAGAATAGGCTACCCGTCCTGTTGGGGGACGATGCACAGAGCTGTGGGTTGACAGCGCACTACATTGCTGCATACAATAAGATGAGGGACAGTGTCTGACAGACCAAACAACCTGCACATGTCCTCTATGCTTATTGTTATTGTTAATGTTCAATGTATGGTTATTTTGACCCTTGGTTATTGTTGTTACTGTTGTCCCGTTGACAATTCTTATTATTTTCATATTGTAAATATCCAAAGTAAGCTTTGGCAGTATGTACATTGTTACATCATGCCAATAAAGCAAAGTGAATTGAATTGAATTGAAATGAGTAAAAGGAAGAGAGAGACAGAGAAAGAGGGAGAGAGTGAGAACGTGTATCTCAGAGAGAGAAAAATACCAAAAAAAGAGAGAGAACAAAAAGAGAGAAAAGGAGAGAGAGAAAGTGAGAGATAGGGAGAGTTTTAGCAGATAGTGCTGAGGGAGGTGGTGGGACTGATCTGGTTTCAGTACATGAAGGGAGGAGGAAACACTATGAAGGAGGTGCGGCCGATCAATGGACCCTCTCTCATCCAGACACATTACAGACAGGCACAGAGACCAACATCTAGACACACATTACAGACAGGCACAGAGACCAACATCTAGACACACATTACAGACAGGCACAGAGACCAACACCTAGACACACATTACAGACAGGCACAGAGACCAACATCTAGACACACATTACAGACAGGCACAGAGACCAACAGAGTCTCATTAGACTACAGTAGGTCCCAGGGCTTTATGCAGAGAGAACATGGTCTCATTAGACTACAGTAGGTCCCAGGGCTTTATGCACAGAGAACATGGTCTCATTAGTCTACAGTAGGTCCCAGGGCTTTATGCACAGAGAACATGGTCTCATTAGACTACAGTAGGTCCCAGGGCTTTATGCACAGAGAACATGGTCTCATTAGACTACAGTAGGTCCCAGGGCTTTATGCACAGAGAACATGGTCTCATTAGACTACAGTAGGTTCCAGGGCTTTATGGACAGAGAACATGGTCTCATTAGACTACAGTAGGTCCCAGGGTTTTATGCACAGAGAACATGGTCTCATTAGACTACAGTAGGTCCCAGGGCTTTATGGACAGAGAAGAACATGGTCTCATTAGACTACAGTAGGTCCCAGGGCTTTATGCACAGAGAACATGGTCTCATTAGACTACAGTAGGTCCCAGGGCTTTATGCAGAGAGAACATTGTCTCATTAGACTACAGTAGGTCCCAGGGCTTTATGCACAGAGATGAACATGGTCTCATTAGACTACAGTAGGTCCCAGGGCTTTATGCAGAGAGAACATGGTCTCATTAGACTACAGTAGGTCCCAGGGCTTTATGCAGAGAGAACATGGTCTCATTAGACTACAGTAGGTCCCAGGGCTTTATGGACAGAGAACATGGTCTCATTAGACTACAGTAGGTCCCAGGGCTTTATGCACAGAGATGAACATGGTCTCATTAGACTACAGTAGGTCCCAGGGCTTTATGCACAGAGAACATGGTCTCATTAGACTACAGTAGGTCCCAGGGCTTTATGGACAGAGAGAACATGGTCTCATTAGACTACAGTAGGTCCCAGGGCTTTATACAGAGAGAACATGGTCTCATTAGACTACAGTAGGTCCCAGGGCTTTATGCACAGAGAACATGGTCTCATTAGACTACAGTAGGTCCCAGGGCTTTATGCACAGAGATGAACATGGTCTCATTAGACTACAGTAGGTCCCAGGGATTTATGCAGAGATGAACATGGTCTCATTAGACTACAGTAGGTCCCAGGGCTTTATGCAGAGAGAACATGGTCTCATTAGACTACAGTAGGTCCCAGGGCTTTATCTCTGTAACTGTTATGTGTTGTGACATCATGTGTTATGCTATTCATTGTTTAGGCCTCTATGTCGAAGAGGGAAATAAAACATCTCAATCACACAGAACTGCTGACATGGGTTTCCCATTCTATTTCACATCAGGGTTTCTGCTCTACAGTTCTCCTGTATGTCACATTAGCAGACCAGACACAGAGTCACAGACACGGACTGTAAAAGAGAGTGAGATACAGTAACCCTCACAGACACAGCTGGTCACAGACCGACACAGCAACTGTCAGTGGTAATAGGAAGTGGGCTGTGGAGATCTGACAAGACTGGCTGGGGCCGGAGGTAACAACATTCACAGAAAGAAAGTTGCTTGTTCATGGCAGGAAATTTCCCACATGGGCACGGACTTCAATTCAACGTCTATTCTACGTTGGTTCAATGTCATTTCATTGAAATGAGGTGGATACAATGTTGATTCAACGAGTGTGTGCCCAGTGGCTATTTGCAATCTGAACTGCATGTAACATAGAGGTGGTTTTTGAAAGTGGGGAGTTGCCATGACAACGTGATGCGGTGTAGACCAGAGTACTCTCAGCCAACAGCTACCGCTGTGAACCTTCTGCTGTTACTTTCTAACTGACAAGAGAGAAATATAATAGACAGCAACCACGACATTACAATATAAGGGTAAAGGAACTGCAACATTAAGTGTCTTAATAGGGCGTTGGGCCACCATGAGCCAGAACAGCCAGAATGAGCCTTTTCATAGACTCTACAAGTATCTGGTACTCTATTGGAGGGATGCAACACCTTTCTTTCATGAGAAATTCCATCATTTGGTGTTTTGTTGAAGTTGGTGGGAAACACTGTCTCAGATGCCGCTCCAGAATCTCCCATAAGTGTTGAATTGGGTTGAGATCTGGTGACAGACAGCAAAGGCATACATAGTTTTCATGCTCATCAAACCATTCAGTTACCACTCGTGCCCTGTGGATGGGGGCATTGTCATCCAACCGGGGCATACAGTGAGGGAAAAAAGTATTTGATCCCCTGCTGATTTTGTACATTTGCCCACTGACAAAGAAATGATCAGTCTATAATTTTAATGGTAGGTTTGTTTGAACAGTGAGAGACAGAATAACAACAAAATAAATCCAGAAAAACGCATGTCAAAAATGTTATAAATTGATTTGCATTTTAATGAGGGAAATAAGTATTTGACCCCCTCTCAATCAGAAAGATTTCTGTCTCCCAGGTGTCTTTTATACAGGTAACGAGCTGAGATTAGGAGCACACTCTTAAAGGGAGTGCTCCTAATCTCAGTTTGTTACCTGTATAAAAGACACCTGTCCACAGAAGCAATCAATCAATCAGATTCCAAACTCTCCACCATGGCCAAGACCAAAGAGCTCTCCAAGGATGTCAGGGACAAGATTATAGACCTACACAAGGCTGGAATGGGCTACAATACCATCGCCAAGCAGCTTGGTGAGAAGGTGACAACAGTTGGTGCGATTATTCGCAAATGGAAGAAACACAAAAGAACTGTCAATCTCCCTCGGCCTGGGGCTCCATGCAAGATCTCACCTCGTGGAGTTGCAATGATCATGAGAACGGTGAGGAATAAGCCCAGAACTACATGGGAGGATCTTGTCAATGATCTCAAGGCAGCTGGGACCATAGTCACCAAGAAAACAATTGGTAACACACTACGCCGTGAAGGACTGAAATCCTGCAGCGCCCGCAAGGTCCCCCTGCTCAAGAAAGCACATATACATGCCCGTCTGAAGTTTGCCAATGAACATCTGAATGATTCAGAGGACAACTGGGTGAAAGTGTTGTGGTCAGATGAGACCAAAATGGAGCTCTTTGGCATCAACTCAACTCGCCGTGTTTGGAGGAGGAGGAATGCTGCCTATGACCCCAAGAAAACCATCCCCACCGTCAAACATGGAGGTGGAAACATTATGCTTTGGGGGTGTTTTTCTGCTAAGGGGACAGGACAACTTCACAGCATCAAATGGACGATGGACGGGGCCATGTACCGTCAAATCTTGGGTGAGAACCTCCTTCCCTCAGCCAGGGCATTGAAAATGGGTCGTGGATGGGTATTCCAGCATGACAATGACCCAAAACACACAGCCAAGGCAACAAAGGAGTGGCTCATGAAGAAGCACATTAAGGTCCTGGAGTGGCCTAGCCAGTCTCCAGACCTTAATCCCATAGAAAATCTGTGGAGGGAGCTGAAGGTTCGAGTTGCCAAACGTCAGCCTCGAAACCTTAATGACTTGGAGAAGATCTGAAAAGAGGAGTGGGACAAAATCCCTCCTGAGATGTGTGCAAACCCGGTGGCCAACTACAAGAAACGTCTGACCTCTCATTGCCAACAAGGGTTTTTCCACCAAGTACTAAGTCATGTTTTGCAGAGGGGTCAAATACTTATTTCCCTCATTAAAATGCAAATCATTTTATAACATTTCTGACATGCGTTTTTCTGGATTTTTTTGTTGTTATTCTGTCTCTCACTGTTCAAATAAACCTACCATTAAAATGATAGACGGATCATTTCTTTGTCAGTGGGCAAACGTACAAAATCAGCAGGGGATCAAATACTATTTTCCCTCACTGTAGCCATGGTAGACAAAATAATGTTCTGCCCAGCATTTTTCTACATGACCCTAGGCATGATGGGATGTTAATTGCTTAATTAACTCAGGAACCACACATGTGTGGAAGCACCTGCTTTCAATATACTTTGTATCCCTCATTTACTCAAGTGTTTCCTTTATTTTGTCAGTTACCTGTACATCCACTGGGGAATAAAGAAGTTGTCAATCCCTGTGTCCCAATTATCTGTCATTTCTCCCAAACTGTTGCGCTCCTGACCACACATTTCAAAACATTGGATTGATGTAAACATGTGCTAGAGGCAGTTTTCACCCACCATATTTCTTATACCAGTCTTCTAGAAATAATATCATTCTCCTTGAATTAGTCCTTTTGGAAGTTTTTCTTAGTAAGCCCTTATCACAACCAGAGCCATAGTTCTTATACCACCTTCCCTATCTAATCCATGAAGGGAAGTGACCAAGTGCACATTTTGGGAAAGAGAACAGCGAATGACTATCTTCTTCCATGAAGGTTACATTTAGACCCCAGTCTAAAGCAGCAGCACTAAAGCAGCACATCTCTGTCCTGTAACACCTGGGAGCCAACAGACACCTGGACCTCAACACCTTGTCAGTAACTGAACATGCACACACACACACACACGCATGCACGCATAACCATGGCACAGTTTCTGAATAATATATGGGACATTTTAAACACATCACATTGCTTTCACGCAACCATGAGTTTTGCATAAGGAAGGTAAACGGTATATGGGTTGGATAAGTTGTTTACTTTGCTTGGAAGTGACATATGAGTCTAATTGGTAGACTATAACTGTAAAACTCATCAATCAAGTCTGTAAGTGCGCGCACACACATCTACAGACGCATCCCCACACACACATACACCCACACACTTTTGGAAAGAACCTGGATTTACCCCTTACAGAGACCTACATTATTTATCAACTTAGTAGACACTCCTTTCTGTATCTGGGGCAATTTACAGTTTCATATTTAAATCCTTGAGACATTTAGCATCGGATAGGATCAGGACTTTGCAGAGATGCATAGTTACAACAATGGAACAAGTACTTAATATAGATTCCTGATCCAACCAAAACCAATCATCTTTCCATTTGGAAGTTCCCTGTAGTAGTATGAAACCTGGGAAAATTCCCAAGAAAGTGCAACTGGTTCATATCGGTCATATATAGCACATTAACTAACTGGTTCATATTACTCATACAGTGGCAAGAAAAAGTATGTGAACACTTTGGAATTACCTGGATTTCTGCATAAATTTGATATAAAATTGTATCTGATCTTCATCTATGTCACAACAATAGACAAACACAGTCTGCTTAAACTAATAACACAAAAGTTGTATTTTTCTTGTCTATCTATATTGAATAGATCATTTAAACACTCACAGTGTAGGTTGGATGAAGTATGTGAACCCCTAGGTTAATGGCTTCTCCTCAAGCTAATTGGAGTCAGGAGTCAACTAACCTGGAGTCCAATCAATGAGACGAGATTGGAGATGTTGGTTAGAGCTGCCCTGCCCCATAAAAAACACTCACAAAATTTGAGTTTGCTATTCACAAGAATTATTGCCTAATGTGAATCATGCCTCGAACAAAAGAGATCTCAGAAGACCTAAGATTAAGAATTGTTTCCTTGCATAAAGCTGGAAAGGGTTACACAAGTATCTCTAAAAGTCAGTCCACGGTAAGACACATTGTCTATAAATGGAGAAAGTTCATCACTGTTGCTATTCCCTAGGAGTGGTCGTCCTGCAAAGATGACTGCAAGAGCACAGCACAGAATGCTCAATGAGGTTAAAGACTTACAGAAATCTCTGGAACATGCTAGCATCTCTGTTGACGAGTCTACAATACGTAAAATACTAAACAAGAATGGTGTTCATGGGAGGACACCACGGAAGAAGCCACTGCTGTCCAAAAAAAACATTGCTGCATGTCTGAAGTTTGCAAAAGAGCACCTGGATGTTCCACAGCACTACTGGCAAAATATTCTGTGGACAGATGAAACTAAAGTTGTGTTGTTTGGAAGGAACACACAACACTATGTGTGGCACAGCACACCAACATCAAAACCTCATCCCAACTGTAAAGTATGGTGGAGGGAGCATCATGGTTTGTGGCTGCTTTGCTGCCTCAGGGCCTGGACAGCTTGCTATCATCGACGGAAAAATGAATTCCCAAGTTTATCAAGACATTTTGTAGGAGAATGTAAGGCTATCTGTCTGCCAACAGAAGTTAGGTGAGGCAACAGGACAACGACCCAAAAGACAGAAGTAAATCAACAACAGAATGGCATCAACAGAAGAAAATACACCTTCTGGAGTGGCCCAGTCAGTCCTGACCTCAACCCAATTGAAATGCTGAAATGCTGATGAATTTACTGTGTTAAATGAGGCCTCACCCCCTGGTTACATTAGTGACCATACCCCCCGTGCATCCGGCAAAGGCGGAGGTGTTGCTAACATTTACGATAGCAAATTTCAATTTACAAAAAAAAAAACAACAATGACGTTTTCGTCTTTTGAGCTTCTAGTCATGAAATCTATGCAGCCTACTCACTCACTTTTTATAGCTACTGTTTATAGGCCTCCTGGGCCATATGCAGTGTTCCTCACTGAGTTCCCTGAATTCCTATCGGATCTTGTAGTCATAGCAGATAATATTCTAATTTTTGGTGACTTTAACATTCACATGGAAAAGTCCACAGACCCACTCCAAAAGGCTTTCGGAGCCATCATCGACTCAGTGGGTTTTGTCCAACATGTCACTGGACCTACTCACTGCCACAGTCATACTCTGGACCTAGTTTTGTCCCATGGAATAAATGTTGTGGATCTAAATGTTTTTCCTCATAATCCTGGACTATCGGACCACCATTTTATTACGTTTGCAATTGCAACAAATAATCTGCTCAGACCCCAACCAAGGAGCATTAAAAGTCGTGCTATAAATTCTCAGACAACCCAAAGATTCCTTGATGCCCTTCCAGACTGCCTCTGCCTACCCAAGGACGTCAGAGGACAAAAATCAGTTAACCACCTAACCGAGGAACTCAATTTAACCTTGCGCAATACCCTAGATGCAGTTGCACCCCTAAAAACTAAAAACATCTGTCATAAGAAACTAGCTCCCTGGTATACAGAAAATACACGAGCTCTGAAGCAAGCTTCCAGAAAATTGGAACGGAAATGGCGCCACACCAAACTGGAAGTCTTCCGACTAGCTTGGAAAGACAGTACCATGCAGTATCGAAGAGCCCTTACTGCTGCTCGATCATCCTATTTTTCCAACTTAATTGAGGAAAACAAGAACAATCCGAAATTTCTTTTTGATACTGTTGCAAAGCTAACTAAAAAGCATCCTTCGCAAATGGAGGATGGCTTTCACTTCAGCAGTAATAAATTTATGAACTTCTTTGAGGAAAAGATCATGATCATTAGAAAGCAAATTACAGACTCCTCTTTAAATCTGGGTATTCCTCCAAAGCTCCATTGTCCTGAGTCTGCACAACTCTGCCAGGACCTAGGATCAAGGGAGATACTAAAGTGTTTTAGTACTATATCTCTTGACGCAATGATGAAAATAATCATGGCCTCCAAACCCTCAAGCTGCATACTGGACCCTATTCCAACTAAACTATTGAAAGAACTGCTTCCTGTGCTTGGCCCTCCTATGTTGAACATAATAAACGGCTCTCTATCCACCGGATGTGTACCAAGCTCACTAAAAGTGGCAGTAATAAAGCCTCTCTTGAAAAAGCCGAATCTTGATCCAGAAATTATAAAAAACTATCGGCCTATATCGAATCTTCCATTCCTCTCAAAAATTTTAGAAAAAGCTGTTGCACAGCAACTCACTGCCTTCCTGAAGACAAACAATGTATACAAAACGCTTCAGTCTGGTTTTAGACCCCATCATAGCACTGAGACTGCACTTGTGAAGGTGGTAAATGACCTTTTAATGACGTCAGACCGAGGCTCTGCATCTGTCCTCGTGCTCCTAGATCTTAGTGCCGCTTTTGATACCATCGATCACCACATTCTTTTGGAGAGATTGGAAACCCAAATTGGTCTACATGGACAAGTTCTGGCCTGGTTTAGATCTTATCTGTCGGAAAGATATCAGTTTGTCTCTGTGAATGGTTTGTCCTCTGACAAATCAATTGTAAATTTCGGTGTTCCTCAAGGTTCCGTTTTAGGACCACTATTGTTTTCACTATATATTTTACCTCTTGGGGATGTCATTCGAAAACATAATGTTAAATTTCACTGCTATGCGGACGACACACAGCTGTACATTTCAATGAAACATGGTGAAGCCCCAAAATTGCCCTCGCTAGAAGCCTGTGTTTCAGACATAAAGAAGTGGATGGCTGCAAACTTTCTACTTTTAAACTCGGACAAAACAGAGATGCTTGTTCTAGGTCCCAAGAAACAAAGAGATCTTCTGTTGAATCTGACAATTAATCTGGATGGTTGTACAGTCGTCTCAAATAAAACTGTGAAGGACCTCGGCGTTACTCTGGACCCTGATCTCTCTTTTGAAGAACATATCAAGACTGTTTCAAGGACAGCTTTTTTCCATCTACGTAACATTGCAAAAATCAGAAATTTTCTGTCCAAAAATGACGCAGAAAAATTAATCCATGCTTTTGTTACTTCTAGGCTGGACTACTGCAATGCTCTACTTTCCGGCTACCCGGATAAAGCACTAAATAAACTTCAGTTAGTGCTAAATACGGCTGCTAGAATCCTGACTAGAACCAAAAAATTTGATCATATTACTCCAGTGCTAGCCTCCCTACACTGGCTTCCTGTTAAGGCAAGGGCTGATTTCAAGGTTTTACTGCTAACCTACAAAGCATTACATGGGCTTGCTCCTACCTATCTTTCCAATTTGGTCCTGCCGTACATACCTACACGTACGCTACGGTCACAAGACGCAGGCCTCCTAATTGTCCCTAGAATTTCTAAGCAAACGGCTGGAGGTAGGGCTTTCTCCTATAGAGCTCCATTTTTATGGAATGGTCTGCCTACCAATGTGAGAGACGCAGACTCAGTCTCAACCTTTAAGTCTTTACTGAAGACTTATCTCTTCAGTAGGTCCTATGATTAAGTATAGTCTGGCCCAGGAGTGTGAAGGTGAACGGAAAGGCTGGAGCAACGAACCGCCCTTGCTGTCTCTGCCTTGCCAAATCCCCTCTTTCCACTGGGATTCTCTGCCTCTAACCCTTTTACAGGGGCTGAGTCACTGGCCTACTGGTGTTCTTCCATGCCGTCCATGGGAGGGGTGCGTCACTTGAGTGGGTTGAGTCACTGACGTGGTCTTCCTGTCTGGGTTGGCGCCCCCCCCTTGGGTTGTGCCATGGCGGAGATCGTTGTGGGCTATACTCGGCCTTGTCTTAGGACGGTAAGTTGGTGGTTGGAGACATCCCTCTAGTGGTGTGGGGGCTGTGCTTTGGCAAAGTGGGTGGGGTTATATCCTGCCTGTTTGGCCCTGTCCGGGGGTATCATCGGATGGGGCCACAGTGTCTTCTGATCCCTCCTGTCTCAGCCTCCAGTATTTATGCTGCAGTAGTTTATGTGTCGGGGGGCTAGGGTCAGTCTGTTACATCTGGAGTATTTCTCTTGTCTTATCCGGTGTCCTGTGTGTATTTAAATATGCTCTCTCTAATTCTCTCTTTCTCTCTTTCTGTCTTTCTCTCGGAGGACCTGAGCCCTAGGACCATGCCTCAGGACTACCTGGTATGATGACTCCTTGCTGTCCCCAGTCCACCTGGCCGTGCTGCTGCCCCAGTTTCAACTGTTCTGCCTGCGGCTATGGAACCCTGACCTGTTCACCGGACGTGCTTGTTGCACCCTCGACAACTACTATGATTATTATTATTTGACCATGCTGGTCATTTATGAACATTTTAACATTTTAACATTTTGACCATGTTCTGTTATAATATCCACCCTGCACAGCCAGAAGAGGACTGGCCACCCCTCATAGCCTGGTTCCTCTCTAGGTTTCTTCCTAGGTTTTTGGCCTTTCTAGGGAGTTTTTCCTAGGGAGTTTTTCCTAGCCACCGTGCTTCTTTCACATGCTTTGCTTGCTGTTTGGGGTTTTAGGCTGGGTTTCTGTACAGCACTTTGAGAATATCAGCTGATGTACGAAGGGCTATATAAAAATAAATTTGATTTCATTTGATTTGATTGATTTGCATGACCTCAAGAGAGCGGTTCACACCAGACATCCCAAGAATATTGTGGAACTGAAACAGTTTTGTAAAGAGGAATGGTCCAAAAATTCCTCCTGACCATTGTGCAGGTCTGATCCACAACTACAGAAAACGTTTGGTTGAGGTTATTGCTGCCCAAGGAGGGTCAACCAGTTATTAAATCCAACGGTTCACATACTTTTTCCAACTTGCACTGTGAATGTTTACATGGTGTGTTCAATAAAGACATTAAAAATTATAATTGTTTGTGTTATTAGTTTAGGCAGACCGTGTTTGTCTATACTTGTGACTTAGATGAAGATCAGATCAAATTTCAAATCAAATCAAATCTAATCAAATGTTATTGTTCACATACACATGGTTAGCAGATGTTAATGTGAGTGTAGCGAAATGCTTGTGCTTCTAGTTCCGACAGAGAAGTAATATCTACCAAGTAATCTTATATCTACCAAGTAGTCTTCCCTGTGGCTCTGTTGGTAGAGCATGGTGTGTGCAACGCCAGCATGGTGTGTGCAACGCCAGCATGGTGTGTGCAATGCCAGGGTTGTGGGTTCGATTCCCATGGGGGGCCAGTACAAAAAATGGATGAAATGTATGCATTCACTACTGTAAGTCGCTCTGGATAAGAGTGTCTGCTAAATGACGTAAAATGTAACAATTCCCCAACAACTACCTAATACACACAAATCTAAAGGGGTGAATGGGAATATGTAAATATAAATATATGGATGAGTGATGTCTGAGCAGGACAGGCAAGGTGCAATAGATGGCATAAAATACAGTATATAAATGTGATATGAGTAATGTAAGATATGTAGACATTATTAAAGTGGCATTATTTAGAGCGGCATTGTTTAATGTGAGTAGAGATCCATTTATTAAAGTGGCCAGTGATTGGGTCTCCATGTAGGCAGCAGCCTCTCTGAGTTAGTGATGGCTGTTTAACAGACTGATGGCCTTGAGATAGAAGCTGTTTTTCAGTCTCTTAGTCTTAGCTTTGATGCATCTGTACTGACCTCTCCTTCTGGATGATAGTGGGGTGAACAGGCAGTGGCTCGGGTGGTTGATGTTCTGATGATCTTTTTGGCATTCCTGTGACATCAGGTGCTGTAGGTGTCATGGAGGACAGGTAGTTTGCCCCCGGTGATGCATTGTGCAATTTTATGACCAATTTATGCAGAAATCCAGGTAATTCTAAAGGGTTCACATACGTTTTCCTCCCACTGTATATACCGTATTAGATAACTGGTTTATCCCACAGGTTCATATCACTCATATATACTGTATTAGCTAACTGGTTCATCCCACAGGTTCATATCACTCATATATACTGTATTAGCTAACTGGTTCATCCCACAGGTTCATATCACTCATATATACCGTATTAGATAACTGGTTCATCCCACAGGTTCATATCACTCATATATACCGTATTAGCTAAGTGGTTCATACACTTTTAGAAAAAAAGGTGCTATCTAGAACCTACAAGGGTTATTTTGCTGTTCCCATAGGATAACCCTTTGAAGAACCCTTTTTGGTTCCAGGTAGAACCCTTTCCCCAGAGGGTTCTACATGAAACCCCAAAGAGTTCTATCTGGAAGCAAAAAGGGTTCTTCAAAGGGTTATCCTATGGGGACAGCCGAAGAACCCTTTTGGAAGCCTTTTTTCTAAGAGTGTATAGCACTGACTGTAATCCATCCATGGCTTTGAGATGTCTGCCTAGTATTGCCTTAGGGCTTAGGCCTACCCT
Source organism: Salmo salar (assembly GCF_965601325.2). Taxonomy (NCBI): domain Eukaryota; kingdom Metazoa; phylum Chordata; class Actinopteri; order Salmoniformes; family Salmonidae; genus Salmo; species Salmo salar. Next base: position 33,077,917 of record NC_138308.1, on the reverse strand, counting down.
TGCAGGGCAGAACTGAACTGAAGAGAGAACTGAGAGAAGGAATGTTATTTGGGGCTTACCCTGAGCCAACCTAGCTTTCCCCACTACACACTGTAGATTCAAAGCATCTTAAAGGGATAGTTCACCCTAATTACAAAATGACATATTGGTTTCTTTACCCAGTAAGCAGTGTATGGACAAGGATGGAACGCTGTCTTACCTTATCAATAGACTGCTTACAGGGTTAGGAAACCAAAATGTCATTTTGTAATTTGTGTGAACCATCAACGTTGACAGAGACTGGAGAAAATTGCTGGGTAATAATATTGTGGCTTACTCTTGAGTTCTCACTCCCCACAGACCCCATCCCCACACTAGATGTAATACCTTTCTGTATCATGCTGCTTCCCTAGTCATTACACAGGAAATGTAAATTACACCATAGCCAACACGAAATGCATTTGTTGCTCACACTCAATCTCCTCGACACTCATTTCATATTGACTGGTTTTCTATAGCCTTTTCTATAACCTCTGGACTGTATATTATTCTGGATTATCTTTCATTATTTTTCATCCCCACTTCTTGTTACAGTTTTTAACAATCACTTCGGCACTAATTTCAGAACCTTGTGGTCATTTTTCAAAACTTAAAACGGTCATCACTTGTAACACAGGCTGTCCAATGTTCAAAACATTGCATTGTGCATTCATATCTTTAAAGAAGCCTTGCACTTGCAGAATCATTGGTTCAAATAACTCCTTTATCATGAAATACCATAGGAACATTCATTTAGATCACCCACACACAAGATACAGATAGTTTCACTGTGTAGTTGTTCATACAATCATTAAATATTGTAGTACACAATATGTGATACATGTTTCATTATGCTACTGCACGTAAATACATCACTCTAAATGGACTAGTAGAGAGAATATTACAACCACAATGGAATCATTGAACAAAATATGACATTTATTGAAGAAATACAATAAAATCACAACATTGTTTTTTTTTTATCAAAGCAAAAATAATTAGCTACAAAAAAAGAAATAAACTACAGTAGAACATCAACTGCAGTGTTCCTCACCTGGCTTACTGTAAAAAGCTAAACAAAGGATTGATTACTGTACTTCTATATTTCCATCAACCCTGTCTTGTGGATTTGGCCACAGGTTCTCATCCACATCACAATGGATGTTTTCATTAGCCAAACATCTTGGGAAGAATCTTCAGGCATGGTGAATCCAGGCTGACACTGGTCTGCCGTGATGTCATTGCATGGTGAATCCAGGCTGACACTGGTCTGCCGTGATGTCATTGCATGCGTCATCCATGGCCTGGAGAAGGGTGGCTTGTTCCTGAGGGCGCCTATCATCTACCTTCCACCTCCATGTGGAGAAAAATTCCTCAATCGGGTTTTAGGAAAGGAGAGTATGGGGGTAAGTACAGGGTGGTAAATTGTGGTTGGGCCTGAAACCATGCTTGCCCCATTTGAACATGGTGGAACCTGACATTATCCCACACAATGACATAGGTCACGCCATCAGCTCTACAGACCTGATTTAGCTCATCAAGGAGGGATACATTCGAACAGAGAATCATGTGGCTGCCTGCAACTAAATATATAGAGTATATAGAGTAGAGAGCTTTAGATGTTGTTCAACCAAACATTAGAACAGGCAAGATGAGTAATCTAAGCAACTTTGACCGTGGTATGATTGTTGATGCCACACATGGTGATTCCAGCATCTCAGAAACAGCTGCCTTCCTGGGATTTTATGCACTATAGTCTCTAGAGTTTACAGAGAATGGTGCGATAAACAAAACACATTCAGTGAGCGGCAGTTCTGTGGGCAAAAACACCTTGTTAATGAGAGAGGTCAGAGGAGAATGTCCAGACTCATTCAAGCTAACAGAAAGGCCACAAATGCTCAAATAACAGCTGTTTAAAACAGTGGTGTGCAGAATGGCATCTCTTAACATACAGCACAATGAATAATTCAAGCTGTTGTGGAGGCAAAAGGGGGTTCTACCCAGTACAAGATAGGTGTACCTAATAAAGTGGCAAGTGAGTGTACAGTAATGTCAAATCTGAAAACATGACCTGGAAAAGTGGTACATGGGACCATAGAAACACTGTCTGATAAAGAATGATGATGAAATATTACATCCATAGATAATGTAGTCCAATTGGTTCATGTTCCACGGTAACTGGTGTCAATGGATCTCGTTATCCTGAACCTTTCATGATCTAAACATGGAATATTGTTTGTCAGTTTCCATAAAACTATGCATTAAGAGTAATGCAACAGGCATTTATCATTTTGATGGTTAGATCATTGTAATGAAATGAATAGACAGTCATCTCAGATGTAATGTGTGAACTGCATTTTGAAATGGTAATACTTTGATGTTAAGTTGTATCATTTTGAACAGGTGATTTTAGTTAAATGAACAAATGATCTTATCTTTATGTGTATTGTATCCAAGCAATTGGAAAAAGTGTTAGAGTTTAGAAAAATGTGCATTTTGATCATCGGATGTGAATTTTGTGTCTAGAGTTTTGAAAAATGACATCAAAGTTCCCGAAATTAGTGCCAAAGTGATTGTAAAAAACTGTATAAAAGATAGAAAACGTCATAATCTACAGACTTTTACTTAGGCTTTGTTGTTTTCCCCCCAACAGTTTTCTAATCATAGACCAATCTAACCATAATCCCTGAAACAGCCAAATATCAAGCAGCATTTAACACTGCGCAAAAATCTATTATTTAGCCAGAATTCTCAGTCTGTATTCTCTGAATCACAGAATGGCTGTGTGTGTGTGTGTGTGTGTGTGTGTGTGTGTGTGTGTGTGTGTGTGTGTGTGTGTGTGTGTGTGTGTGTGTGTGTGTGTGTGTGTGTGATTGTGTGTGTACGCGCGCGCGCGCGCGTGTGTGTGTGTGTGTGTGTGTGTGTGTGGGAGCGGTAAACACACAGCTTTAGAACTACTGGATGTGCCTTTTAAAAATGAACATCCTCTATATACACTACATCTTCTCTGGAACACTGAAACATATCCACTGATAAGTTGAACAGCCTCTATGTACACTACATCTTTTCTGGAACACTGAAACATATCCACTGATAAGTTGAACAGCCTCTATGTACACTACATCTTCTCTGGAACACTGAAACATATCCACTGATAAGTTGAACAGCCTCTATATACACTACATCTTCTCTGGAACACTGAAACATATCCACTGATAAGTTGAACAGCCTCTATGTACACTACATCTTTTCTGGAACACTGAAACATATCCACTGATAAGTTGAACAGCCTCTATGTACACTACATCTTCTCTGGAACACTGAAACATATCCACTGATAAGTTGAACATCCTCTATGTACACTACATCTTCTCTGGAACACTGAAACATATCCACTGATAAGTTGAACAGCCTCTATGTACACTACATCTTCTCTGGAACACTGAAACATATCCACTGATAAGTTGAACAGCCTCTATGTGTCACATCCTGACCAGTAAAAGGGGTTATTTGTCATTTTAGTTTGGTCAGGGTGTGGCAGGGGGTGTTTGTTTTGTGTGTTTTGGTGTTTTTAGTTTATGTTCTATGTTTTCTATGTTTAAATCTAGTTTTCTATTTCTATGTTGGGTTTTTGGTAGGACCTCCAATTAGAGGCAGCTGGTTCTCGTTGTCTCTAATTGGAGGCCATATTTAGTTGTGTTTGTTTCACTTGTGTTTTGTGGGTGGTTATTTCCTGTATAGTCTGTGCACCTTATGGGACTGTTTCGTCATTTGTTTCTTTTGTTTAAGTGTTATTTCTAATAAATTAAGAAGATGAGCACTTTACCCGCTGCGCCTTGGTCCAATCCTTACGACGCCTATGACAGAACCACCCACCAAAAAAGGACCAAGCAGCGGAAGAAGGAGCAGCAGGAGAAATATTTGGAGTCGTGGACATGGGAGGAGATCTTAGACGGAAAGGGACCCTGGAGGCAGGCTGGGGAGTACCGGCGACCGAGGGAGGAACTGGAGGCAGCAAAGGCAGAGCGGTGCTATTATGAGGCGCTGTATAGGCCCAAAGGCAAGTGCGAGAGGCAGCCCCCCCAAAATATTGGGGGGGGGGGGGGGCACACGGGGAGTTGGGCAGAGTCAGGGTGGAGTCCTGAGCCAACTCCCCGTGCTTACCGTGGGGAGCAGGAGACAAGGAGAGCACCGAGCTACGCAGAAATGCGCACGGTGTCGCCCATATGCACGCACAGTCCGGTGCGGCCAGTAAGGGCTCCGCAGCGTTGCCGGGCGAGAGTTGGCCGGCAGCCAGGGAGAAGTGCACCGGCGCTGCGCATCTGGCCACCAGTGCATCTCCTCGGTCCAGCTTACACTGTGCCTGCTCTACGCACAGCAGCCCTCACTCTCCAGCACAGCCCAGTTCGCCCTGTGCCAGCGCTCCGCCCGTGCCGAGCTAGTGACCACTCAGCCAGGACGGGGTGTGCCAGCCCTGAGTTCCAGACCGCCGGTGCGCCTCCACGGCCCAGTGTGCCCTGTGCCCGCTCTGCGCACCCAGTGTGCCCCGTGCCCGCTCTGCGCACCCAATCTCCTGTAAGTCTCCCCAGTCCGGGGAGACCGGTCCCAGCTCCACGCAGGAAGCCTCCAGCGACGCTCCTCAGCCCTGAGCCTCCAGCGACGATCCTGAGCCTCCAGCGACGCTCCTCAGCCCTGAGCCTCCAGCGACGCTCCTCAGCCCTGAGCCTCCAGCGACGCCCCTCAGACCGGAGCCTCCGCGTCGCCCCTCAGACCGGAGCCTCCAGCGTCGCCCCTCAGACCGGGGCCTCCAGCGACGCCCCTCAGCCCGGGGCCTCCAGCGACGCCCCTCAGCCCGGGGCCTCCAGCGACGCCCCTCAGCCCGGGGCCTCCAGCAATGCCGCGCAGCCCAGAGTCTTCTGAACGAGAGCTACGCCCAGAGCCACCTCCGTAGTGGGAGGATTGGGAAGGGGGGGTGTAGCACAGGGACCGTCGTTGACGGTGGCCACGCTCCCTTCCATCCCTTTAAGTTTGGGAAGGTTTTTGTTTTTGAGGTGCAGTTGGGGTCTGCACCTTTGGGGGGGGGGGGGGGGGGGGGTACTGTCACGTCCTGACCAGTAAAAGGGGTTATTTGTCATTTTAGTTTGGTCAGGGCGTGGCAGGGGGTGTTTGTTTTGGTGTTTTTGGTTTAGGTTCTATGTTTTCTATTTCTATGTTTAAATCTAGTTTTCTATTTCTATGTTGGGTTTTTGGTAGGACCTCCAATTAGAGGCAGCTGGTTGTCGTTGTCTCTAATTGGAGGCCATATTTAGTTGTGTTTGTTTCACTTGTGTTTTGTGGGTGGTTATTTCCTGTATAGTCTGTGCACCTTATGGGACTGTTTCGTCTTTTGTTTCTTTTGTTTAAGTGATATTTCTAATAAATTAAGAAGATGAGCACTTTACCCGCTGCGCCTTGGTCCAATCCTTACGACGCCTATGACACTATGTACACTACATATTCTCTGGTACACTGAAACATATCCACTGATACGTTGAACAGCCTCTATGGCCATAGACACTACAGGCCCATAGACACTACAGGCCCATAGACACTACAGGCCCATAGACACTACAGGCCCATAGACACTACAGGCCCATAGACACTGCAGGCCTATAGACACTGCAGGCCCATAGACACTGCAGGCCCATAGACACTACAGGCCCCATAGACACTACAGGCCCATAGACACTACAGGCCCATAGACACTACAGGCCCATAGACACTACAGGCCCATAGACACTACAGGGCCATAGACACTACAGGCCCATAGACACTACAGGCCCATAGACACTACAGGCCCATAGACACTACAGGGCCATAGACACTACAGGGCCATAGACACTGCAGGCCCATAGACACTGCAGGGCCATAGACACTACAGGCCCATAGACACTACAGGCCCATAGACACTACAGGGCCATAGACACTACAGACCCATAGACACTACAGACCCATAGACACTAAGGGCCATAGACACTACAGACCCATAGACACTAAGGGCCATAGACACTACAGGGCCATAGACACTACAGGCCCATAGACACTACAGACCCATAGACACTACAGACCCATAGACACTAAGGGCCATAGACACTACAGACCCATAGACACTAAGGGCCATAGACACTACAGACCCATAGACACTAAGGGCCATATACACTACAGACCCATAGACACTAAGGGCCATAGACACTAAGGGCCATAGACACTACAGACCCATAGACACTAAGGGCCATAGACACTACAGGGGCAAAATTATCTTTCAGAGAGCCTCAACAGCAGCTGTTGGTGATGGTGTTGACATGGTTGTCACAATGTGTAATATTAACATGTGGACCCAACTGTCACCAGTGTGTAATGATACAGTATTGAAACACCTGTTACCAAACAGCAGGTCTACCATTTGTGCTGGATGGTTCATCCAGTACCTCAAATACATGTGAAGTACACACTACAGGGGCGACAGGTAGCCTAGTGGTTAGAGTGTTGGGCCAGTACCTCAAATACATGTGAAGTACACACTACAGGGGCGGCAGGTAGCCTAGTGGTTAGAGCGTTGGGCCAGTACCTCAAATACATGTGAAGTACACACTACAGGGGTGGCAGGTAGCCTAGTGGTTGGAGCGTTGGGCCAATACCTCAAATACATGTGAAGTACACACTACAGGGGCGGCAGGTAGCCTAGTGGTTAGAGCGTTGGGCCAGTACCTCAAATACATGTGAAGTACACACTACAGGGGTGGCAGGTAGCCTAGTGGTTAGAGCGTTGGGCCAGTACCCGAAAGGTTGCAGGATCGAATCCCTGAGCTGGTAAGGTAAAAATCTGTCGTTCTACATCTGGACCAGGTAGTTAACCTCCTGTTCCCCGGTAGGCTGCCATTGTAAATAAGAATGTGTTCTTAACTGACTTGCCTAGTTAAAAACATACATATTATTGTAAAATACAGGTACAACACAGTACACAGTGGTGTTGTAAATATGTCGTACTGTTACAGACAGTCATGGACTGAACAAGATCTCTCTAATCATCACCCCTCCATTCATCTCTAGCCTGGTCCCAGGTCTGTTTGTGCTGTCTTACTATTGTAGCGAGTTGGCAAGACAGCACAAATATATCTGGAAGCAGGCTAATGCATGAATCTCTTACTTTCCAATCCAGAGACAGAGAGACACATAGACACAGAGCGTTGGGACGTCTGTCCCTGTTGGTTACATCGACCCATTGTGGTCCTAAACAACACCGCTGAGAGCCTGATCACCTCTCCCCCTTATCCATTCATCAATGTGGTTGGTCCCGAACAACACCGCTGAGAGTCTAATCACCTCCCCCCCTTATCCATTCATCATTGTGGTCCTGAACAACAACGCTGAGGGCCTGATCACCTCTCCCCCTTCCTCCCCCTTCATCCATTCATCATTTTCTTCCTCTGCTCCTCCCTTCATCATCTGCCAGAGAGACAGAGTGCTGTGAGCAGATGAAGGAGGGAGGGATTTAGGGATAAATTGGCAGCATTTCCATTACAAGGAAGAGTGACTGAGGAGGAAGCTCTGCAGCTGGAAGTGTCTGATAAATGTGAGAGTGTATAACCCATTACCATCAAACGTTGCCACTTCAAATCTCACATCCCTGCACTGCTGAGAACCACTAGAGCTCTATGACAGCTAAGCAGAAAAAGAGACAACAGAGAGAAAGAGAAAGATGGAGAAGAGGAGAGGGAAAGGAGAGAGAGGAAGAGAGGAAGAGAGAGAGAGAGAGAGAGAGAGAGAGAGAAAGAAAGAAAGAAAGAAAGAAAGAAAGAAAGAAAGAAAGAAAGAAAGAAAGAAAGAAAGAAAGAAAGAAGAAGAAAAGAAAGAAAGAAAGAAAGAAAGAAAGAAAGAAAGAGGAAGAGAGAGAGCGAGAGAAAGAGAGCGAGAGCGAGAGAGAGATAGAGAGAGAACGAGAGAGAGAGAGAGCGAGAGAGAGAGCGCGAGAGAGAGAGCGCGAGAGAGAGAGCGCGAGAGAGAGAGCGCGAGAGAGAGAGAGAGGAGCAGAGAGAGAGAGAGAGAGGAGCAGAGAGAGAGAGAGAGAGAGAGAGAGAGAGACTGAGAGAGAGAGAGTGGAGCAAAGAGAGAGAGAGCGAGAGAGAGAGCGAGAGAGAGAGAGAGAGAGAGAGAGAGAGAGAGAGAGAGGAGCAGAGAGCGAGAGGAGCAGAGAGAGAGAGAGAGAGAGAGTGGAGCTAAGAGAGAGAGAGAGCGAGAGAGAGCGAGAGAGCGAGAGAGAGAGCGCGAGAGAGTGGAGCAAAGAGAGAGAGAGAGAGAGAGAGAGAGCAAGAGAGAGAGAGAGAGAGAGAGCAGAGAGAGAGAGAGAGAGAGAGCGAGACAGAGAGAGAGAGAGAGAGAGAGTGGAGCAAAGCGAGAGAGAGAGAGCGAGAGAGAGCGAGCGAGCGAGAGAGAGAGAGCGAGCGAGAGAGAGAGAAAGAGAGAAAGAGAGGAGCAGAGAGAGAGAGAGAGAGAGTGGAGCAAAGAGAGAGAGAGAGAGAGAGCGAGAGAGAGAGAGAGAGAGAGAAAGAGAGAGGAGCAGAGAGAGAGAGGAGCAGAGAGAGAGAGAGAGGAGCAGAGAGAGAGAGAGAGAGAGAGAGGAGCAGAGCGAGAGTGGAGCAGAGAGAGAGAGAGAGAGGAGCAGAGCGAGAGAGAGAGAGAGGAGCAGAGAGAGAGTGGAGCAGAGAGAGAGAGAAAGAGAGAGAGAGAGAGAGGAGCAGAGAGAGAGGAGCAGAGAGAGAGACGAGCAGAGAGAGCGAGAGAGAGGAGCAGAGAGAGAGTGGAGCAGAGAGAGAGAGAGAGAGAGAGAGAGGAGCAGAGAGAGAGAGAGAGGAGCAGAGAGAGTGGAGCAGAGAGAGAGAGACAGAGGAGCAGAGAGAGTGGAGAGAGAGAGAGAGAGAGAGGAGCAGAGAGAGAGAGAGAGTGGAGCAGAGAGAGAGAGTGGAGCAGAGAGAGAGAGAGAGGAGCAGAGAGAGTGGAGCAGAGAGAGAGAGAGAGGAGCAGAGAGAGTGTGGAGCAGAGAGAGAGAGAGGAGCAGAGAGAGAGTGGAGCAGAGAGAGAGAGAGGAGCAGAGAGAGAGAGAGGAAAGAGAGGAGCAGAGAGAGAGAGAGAGAGGAGCAGAGAGAGAGAGGAGCAGAGAGAGAGAGAGAGGAGCAGAGAGTGTGGAGCAGAGAGAGAGAGAGGAGCAGAGAGAGAGAGGAGCAGAGAGAGAGAGAGAGAGAGAGAGGAGCAGAGAGTGTGGAGCAGAGAGAGAGAGAGAGAGAGGAGCAGAGAGAGTGGAGCAGAGAGAGAGAGAGAGAGGAGCAGAGAGAGTGGAGCAGAGAGAGAGAGAAAGAGAGGAGCAGAGAGAGTGGAGCAGAGAGAGAGAGGAGCAGAGAAAGAGTGGAGCAGAGAGACTGTACATGACGTTGTTCCACTGAAGGGCCGTGCTGTGCCAGGCCGTGAATAGGCCGTTCCTATTTCATTTCCATTTGCCCATTGTCTGCTTTATTCCTGGAACCAAGTGGGATGTTCAGCCTCGTTTGATATCTGGTACTGACCTCCAACCAAGTAGGCCAGTGGGTGGGGTTACAAATGCCAGGACTCAATGACTGGTCACACGCAATGATGTCACAGTCTCGCATATGTTGTTAATAGTCATACACAAGTCACTGGCTCCATTTTTATAAGGTAAATCTGACTAGAATGGTCCAACCACAGATATGACTTAGTACAGCTACACTAACCAATAACTCTTAAGCTAAAAACAAATAATGGAAGAAGCAAATTGGTCAGCTGGAGATGTCCAAGCACTCTTGAGTATCTGGGCAGACTCCAGCATCCAGAGGCGATTGGATTCTTCCACCAGGAATGAAAAGGTCTTTATAAAAATATCAGATAGCTGAAATGGGAATCCATCAGTCAATAAAACAGTGCATGTAAAAAATTAAGAAACTCAAGCAAGAATATAAAAACATAAAAGACCACAACAACAAAAGTGGATCAGACAGTCAGACAGCCAGACAGTCAGACAGCCAGACAGTCAGCTAGCCAGACAGTCAGACAGCCAGACAGTCAGACAGCCAGACAGCCAGACAGCCAATCAGCCAGTCAGACAGACAGCCGGACAGTCACACAGACAGTCAGACAGCCAGACAGCCAGACAGTCAGACAGCCAGACAGCCAGCCAGACAGCCAGCCAGTCAGACAGCCAGACAACCAATCAGCCAGACAGCCAGTCAGCCAGACAGCCATATTTGAAGCCAGATGATGCCCAGTAGCGATGATCAGCACGGTAATACATTGTTTTTAGACAAATTGCTATCTAGCTAGCTACCAATGTCTTCAGCTGTCATATAAAACATCCATGGAAGGCCAACGTCGTGGACTTGGCTACATGTTTGACGTTAGCCGGAGTATTCAACTGTACATTATACAAACAAACATACTTATACTTTTCAGAGGACATTCCTGAACCTACGGACTCAGAGGAAGCTGCATGCTCGAATAGTGAAGCCACAACCTTAGAGCCCTGCACCCCCAGGCGCCAAGGGTCCATCGACACAATCAATGTTCCTACAACCCCTGAGCCCTGCACCCCCAGACACCCAGGGTCCATCGACACAATCAACGTTCCTACAACCCCTGAGCCCTGCACCCCCAGGCGCCAAGGGTCCATCGACACAATCAATGTTCCTACAACCCCTGAGCCCTGCACCCCCAGACACCCAGGGTCCATCGACACAATCAACGTTCCTACAACCCCTGAGCCCTGCAGCCCAGGCGCCAAGGGTCCATCGACACAATCAACGTTCCTACAACCCCTGAGCCCTGCACCGCCAGACACCCAGGGTCCATCAACACAATCAACGTTCCTACAACCCCTGAGCCCTGCACCCCCAGGCGCCAAGGGTCCATCGACACAATCAATGTTCCTACAACCCCTGAGCCCTGCACCCCCAGGCGCCAAGGGTCCTCGACACAATCAACGTTCCTACAACCCCTGAACCCTGCACCCCCAGGCGCCAAGGGTCCATCGACACAATCAATGTTCCTACAACCCCTGAGCCCTGCACCCCCAGACACCCAGGGTCCATCGACACAATCAATGTTCCTACAACCCCTGAGCCCTTCACCCCCAGACACCCAGGGTCCATCGACACAATCAATGTTCCTACAACCCCTGAGCCCTGCACCCCCAGGCGCCAAGGGTCCATCGACACAATCAATGTTCCTACAACATTTGAGCCCTGCACCCCCAGGCGCCAAGGGTCCATCGACACAATCAATGTTCCTACAACCCCTGAGCCCTGCACCCCCAGACACCCAGGGTCCATCGACACAATCAACGTTCCTACAACCCCTGAGCCCTGCACCCCCAGGCGCCAAGGGTCCATCGACACAATCAATGTTCCTACAACCCCTGAGCCCTGCACCCCCAGACACCCAGGGTCCTCGACACAATCAATGTTCCTACAACCCCTGAGCCCTGCACCCCCAGACACCCAGGGTCCATTGACACAATCAATGTTCCTACAACCTTTGAGCCCTGCACCCCCAGACACCCAGGGTCCATCGACACAATCAATGTTCCTACAACCCCTGAGCCCTGCACCCCCAGACACCAAGGGTCCATCGACACAATCAATGTTCCTACAACCCCTGAGCCCTGCACCCCCAGGCGCCAAGGGTCCATTCTCTGTTGGTAAACAGCTCAATCTCATCCACAGCAGGCTTTTATCATTGCAGGGTTATGTTCCTAAACATTATTCAAGGAGGGTGTGGATCTAGGAATTGATATATAAAACTGTCACACTGATTCAATGAATCATCATTCTGACCCAACACCTTTACTGTTTGCATCATTTATGTATCTGGTTGGTAGATCTGGTTGGCCCCACACTGGCCTTTACTGGATAAGATTTAATACATATGAGGCAACAATACCTGGTTGGAGAACAAAATGGCACTCACACTGGCTGCCCTCAGGTTTGTTTTGGAGTCTGTACCTTATCATCCCTGTACTGCACATCTAATTTCTTCTGCCTTTATACACTGAAGAAAAATATAAACGCAATATATAAAGTGTTGGTCGCATGTTTCATGAGCTGAAATAAAAGATTGCAGAAATGTTCCATACGCACAAAAAGCTTATTTCTCTAAAATGTTTTGCACAAATGTGTTTATATCCCTGTTAGTGAACATTTCTCCTTTGCCAAGTTAATCCATCCACCTGACAGTTGTGACATATCAAGAAGCTGATTAAACAGCATGATCATTACACAGGTGCACCTTGTGCTGGGGACAATAGAAGGCCACTCTGAAATGTGCAGTTTGTCACACAACACAATGCCACAGATGTCTCAAGTTTTGAGGGAGCGTGCGATTGGCATGCTGACTGCAGGAATGACCACCAGAGCTGTTGCAAGAGAATTGAATGTTCATTCCTCTACCACAAGCCGCCTCTAACGTCGTTTTAGAGAATTTGGCAGTATGTCCAACCAGCCTCACAACCACAGACTATGTGTAACCACACCAGTCCAGGACCTCCACATTCGGCTTCTTCACCTGTGGGATCGTCTGAGACCAGCCACCCGGACAGCTGATGAAACTGAGGAGTATTTCTGTCTGTAATAAAGCCCTTTTGTGGGGAAAAATGAATTCTGATTGGTGGTGCCTGGTTCCCCAGTGGGTGGACCTATAGCTAGGCCCCTGCCCAGTCATGTGGAATCCTTAGATGACGGTCTAATTTACCTATTTTAATTGACTCATTTCGTTATATGAACTGTAACTCAGTAAAATCGTTGCCATTTTAGCATGTTGCGTTTATATTTTTGGTCAGTATATTTTCCCAGGGACGAGAATACCTGCATTTCATGAGGGAGACCAAGGCCTCATACCTGGAGACACTTGAGGCCCAGCATCAGCAGCAGGATCAGCACTTCAATCAGCTGTGTGAAGATGAGGCAGCAGCCAGCCAGGGCAGCAGACAGGACAGCCAGGGTAGCTCAGTTGGCCCAGACCGCCTCGTTTAACAGCTTCAGAGATGTATTTGGACAGATTGTCCAAGCCATAAAAGGACGTCAGACACCAGCAGCAGACAGGTCACAAGACTAAACTGGCTGAAGTTCTTATGTAAACTACTTAATTTTTTATTCACTTACATTTGCACTACATCAAAAGCATTCTGAATGTGGTTTCAATTACTGTTCATTGTATTTAGCCTACTGCTAAACAATGAAAATAATGTACATTTAGCAGATTTTGGACCAATACACTTCTTAAATATGCTTACTTGTTGATTTGAAATGTAGGAAATAAAGATTAGGCATACTATGACTGACACACTTATGAAACAACAACTCAAATGTGAACATAGCGAACATAGACAAACCTATTGTAGTAGGCTCTTCATGTCACGATTCCCACCGACGGTGGCGCCCCCTCCTGCTCGGGTGGCGCTCGGCGGTCGTCGTCACCGGCCTATTAGCTGCCACCGATCCCCTTTTTGGTTTTCCCTTTTTTTGGTTTTGGGCACCTGTGGCCAATTAGCTATTAGAGGGGTATTTAGTTTAGCTGGCCCGTCCGTTGTTTGTGCGGGATTAATTTTGTTCATTGACGACGTGTTGTTCGTCGGCTTTGCCTTGTCGCCTATTTGTATTTATTCCCTATGTTTGGGAACTTTTGTTTATCTCCAGTGTTATTAAAAACACCGCTACCCTGTGTTCGCTGCTTCCTGCGCCTCATTCCTCCTACACGACTACCGAAGCCATTACACTTCACAGGGGGTAAAAAACTAAACTTATAAGAACATACATGATGTCTAAATGTTAAATCAGCATAAGGGAGGAAATTAGTACGTTAATAATCCTCAAAGGTAAAATCACGAGATGGGGGTACAGTAACCAAAAAAGGGAGACAACCACTGAGATAAGGGACCAGGCTTGGTCTGTCATGCTAGGATTTCTGTTTACATTTACATTTAAGTCATTTAGCAGACGCTCTTATCCAGAGCGACTTACAAATTGGTGCATTCACCTTATAATATCCAGTGGAACAACCACTTTACAATAGTGATTTGTTGCTGCTTTGTTGTCCAAAGTGTGTTGGAGTTGGGTGCTAGCAGTTTTTCCCGAGAATTAAACCTAGTCCTGTTTCCAGCTCCATGACAAATGGAAAACAACCATGAACCACCAAGGCTAGTTTGTGTTGGTTCCGGCTCGGCCCGACACAGTTTGGTTCCTCTAGTGGAATTGCACCAATAGAGACACATCGGTTCTCCCAGAGATGCAGCAGGAGTCATGGAGAGCTAGAGAGACTCCAGTGGGGACAAGCAGGGGTTCAGCAGCAGGTGTGATCTACCCATCCTCCTCAATAATTGATTTGATCTTGTTGCATAACAGAACTTTCTACATCACATTGGAACATCCCTCAACCACCCAACACACACACACATACACATCTGACATTGCAAACAGTGCAGGAGGTCTTGAAGAAACGTTAAGGTGGACCATAGCTAGCCCACTGGGCACACACTGGTTGAATCAATGTTGTTTCAACATAATTTGTCAACGTATTGTGACGTGGAATCAACATGGAAAAAACATTGGAGCCGTTAGACAGTCACCACAATATTGATAGTAACATTTTCTGTTTGAATATATTTTCTCCATAGATTCCACGTCGCAATACGTTGCCAAATTACATTGAAACAACGTTGATTCAACCAGTGTGTGCCCAGTGGGCTAGCTATGGTCCACCTCAAAGTGGGAGGTTCCTTCCAAAGCCTTCTCAGTTAGGACACAAGTTCCAGTCAAATTCCAGCCTATTAGAATGTCTGCAGTATGTACACTATATAGCTGATATCTAAAACATACAACTCACACAACAAAACCAATAAACGCTGTCACATACCCAGAAGACTCTCAGCGCGATACTGTGCACCATGTTTAATGGAAATGGGAGGGCTAGGGAGTTGGACATTTAAGAAGCGTGGCTGTCAATTCACCATATTGTGTACGACAAGTTCTGACATGTTGGCATACTTTGATTTGATGTGATTATGTGAGGCTTCATTAGACAGTCTGTTCCTGTCTGACATTAGAAATATAGCCGGCCCAGTTCTGGCTGTTTCATTTGTTTCCTGTTTGATAAATCATTCAGATACATGTCATTTCAGCCTCAGCAGGCCACCCATGTTGATGCTGATGTTGATGATGTGGTAGTGTGTGTGTGGCCCTCAGACCCATCTCTGCCCAGTGTGCACGTATGGGCAGAACCATCTCCCTTTCCTGTGTAATGCACACTGTCACACGCCCTGGCCAGAGTCTCACACACTCACTGTATATAGACTTTTTTTTTCTTTTGTTCTACTGTATTATTGACTGTATGTTTTGTTTATTCCATGTTTATTCCATTCCTTGGCCAGGTCACAGTTGTAAATTAGAACTTGTTCTCAACTTGCCTACCTGGTTAAATTAATTTAAAAAATGTTTTAAATAAACACACACACACGCACGCACACACACACACACACACACACACGCACACACGCGCGCACACACACACATGCGTGCACACACACACGTACACAAACACACACACACATCCAGTAGTCCAGCAGGGGTTACATAACACATTGTCCAGCTTGACAACCCTTCAACACTTCACTCAGCTGTCACCATTCTAGCCTAGTCTCCTCCATCTATTTCCATTATACAGACATTACCCCCAATGGTAACATTATACAGACATTACCCCCAATGGTAACATTACACAGACATTACGCCTAATGGTAACATTACACAGACATTACCCCCAATGGTAACATTACACAGACATTACCCCCAATGGTAACATTACACAGACATTACACCCAATGATAACATTACACAGACATTACCCCCAATGGTAATATAACACAGACATTACCCCCAATGATAACATTACACAGACATTACCCCCAATGATAACATTACACAGACATTACCCCTAATGGTAACATTACACAGACATTACCCCCAATGATAACATTACACAGACATTACCCCCAATGGTAACATTACACAGACATTACCCCCAATGGTAACATTACAAAGACATTACCCCTAATGGTAACACTACAAAGACATTACCCCCAATTGTAACATTATACAGACATTACCCCCAATGGTAACGTGTGTTCTGTTGTTTTCTCATAGTAAAAACAACATGATACAGACATCACTCCCAATGGTAACATTATACAGACATTACCCCAATGGTAAGGGTGGTTTGTTGTTTTCTCATAGTTAAAACAACCCTATACTTTTTAAGATTGTCAAATAAGAGTCATTCATTCATTTGTTCATTTATTAATGTATTTATTTCCAACAGCCATTAGCCCAAACAACGAAGAATATGTTGGGAAAGGAGGAGTGCTATTGTTAACAACATTTAAATGTCTATGATGTTAATGCCTTACAAGGTATCCTTTCCTGCTGGCCTATATGATGAAGAGTTCCAGGCAGACAGAGTGGCAGTGGTATGATAACAGAACAGGCAGTTGGCAAGCCCAGTCCAATGTTCCATCCACAATGTCTCCATACTAGTCTAGTTAGCTCACTGTGTGTCTCTGAAAGCTCCAGCTATATTTAAACAACGGTAATAAATACTAGTGTTCGGTCCTGGGGATGCCCAACGCTAGAGAAACTGGAGATAGGCTCCTACCCTATAGGCCGTTGTGGCTCAGACAAGGCTAGTTACTGTAAATACTAGTGAGGATGGGACTTGACCATTTTAGTGTAGATGTTGGACCAAGCAAACAGGAAGTTAAAGACTGTAGCTCTGTTCGAATACTCATACTAACCGCACTAACCATACTATTTGTGAAGTAAATTGAGTATATAGTGTGCTTATTGGTCATAGTATGGATATAGTTAGTATGCCAAAAGTTCCAGGATGTCATACCTGATTCGCCAAAATATGAAGTATACACGCAGAGGACACTATTTCCGTACTTTAGGGCCCATAATGCAATTCTTCAAGAAATGGGCATGGCTACACATCGTTTCCAGATTTGAAGAAAATGGCGGAAAATATGCAGTGGAAGTACAACGAGAGCGAATACAAATTCATTGCTTTAACTAATTATGACAAATGTTAAGAAAATGTTGACCAATGTAATAAAGTAATGACTTTTCAAAAAAGTTACCGTACGTATTATATTGGCTGACAATTTGTTAGCTACGCTGTCCTTACGAACCACATAGCGTATCATTACAGCAGTATGTACCGGTATGTTGTTAGCTAGCTACCTAGCATTAGTTGGCTACTTATACATCAAACTTGCCAGTATATTAACTATAGGGTAACAAACTACCCAACGTTTATTGACTTGATTTTTCCCGTCATTCTTAGCTTAGCTAAGTGGTATAGTCATTGTGTGTTCTCAATGGACATTCGTGTGCTTTTGTAAATTCTCTCTGGCTATCTACTCCGATTTCAGAGCACTCTCGTATGAGTGTACCAGAGCGCAGAATAATACATTTACGAGCCTCAAAACCCGTTGAATATGGCCGTGTCAGTAAACTTCGGCAAAAAGCGTAATTAAATTGTTGCCAGCAGCACAGTTACAGTCACCAACGCTCTGGATAACATGAAAACTGCCTAACCAGCTCTGCTAGGGTGAGTAAAATGGTCAGAGTAGTCTCATTTGTGTCTGGAAGTTGCTAGCAAGTTCAGAATGCTAAAATCAACCCTACTCCTCCGCCCGAGCGTCCAGTGTGAGCTCCGAGAGCGAAACGCTCTGATTTTACGGACAATCTGAAAACGCTCTGAATTTACGAGCGCACTCTGGCACTCCAGATTGAATTTAAGAACACACCCGAAGGCGTAAAATGTCTAACTAGTAATTTGTTATGCTAACTAGCTAGCAAGAGGTTGCATAGCAACAGCATCAACTTTTGTTAGACAGGCTAAGACCTAGTACGTTCAACTGAAAGCATACTGTTTGTTTACAGTATACTAAAATGAACTAATACTATATAGTATAGAGGTCGACCGATTATGATTTTTCAACGCCGATACCGATTATTTGGGGGCCAAAAACCCGATAGCGATTAATCGGACGATTTTTTTTTTATTTGCAATAATGACAATTACAACATTACTGAATGAACACTTTTATTTTAACTTAATATAATACATCAATAAAATCTATTTAGCCTCAAGTAAATAATGAAACATGTTCAATTTGGTTTAAATAATGCAAAAACAAAGTGTTGGAGAAGAAAGTAAAAGTGTAATATGTGCCATGTAAGAAAGCTAACGTTTAAGTTCCTTGCTCAGAACATGAGAACATATGAAAGCTGGTGGTTCCTTTTAACATGAGTCTTCAATATTCCCAGGTAAGAAGTTTTAGGTTGTAGTTATTATAGGAATTATAGGACTATTTCTCTCTATACGATTTGTATTTCATATACCTTTGACTATTGGATGTTCTTATAGGCACTTTAGTATTGCCAGTGTAACAGTATAGCATCCGTCCCTCTCCTCGCCCCTACCTGGGCTCCAACCAGGAACACATCGACAACAGCCACCCTCGAAGCATCGTTACCCATCGCTCCACAAAAGCACCAGCCCTTGCAGAGCTATTAGCGCGCCCCCCACTAACTAGCTAGCCATTTCACATCGGTTACACCAGCCTAATCTCGGGAGTTGACAGGCTTGAAGTCATAAACAGCTCAATGCTTGAAGCACAGCGAAGAGCTGCTGGCAAACGCACGAAAGTGCTGTTTGAATGAATGCTTAAGAGCCTGCTGCTGCCTACCACCGCTCAGTCAGACTGCTCTATCAAATATCAAATCTTATACTTAATTATAACATAATAACACACAGAAATACGAGCCTTAGGTCATTAATATGGTCAAATCCGGAAACTATAATTTCGAAAACAAAACGTTTATTCATTCTTTCAGTGAAATAGGGAACCGTTCCGTATTTTATCTAACGGGTGGCATCCCTAAATCTAAATATTCCTGTTACATTGCACAACCTTCAATGTTATGTCATAATTACGTACAATTCTGGCAAATTAGTTCGCAACGAGCCAGGCGGCCCAAACTGTTGCAAATACCCTGACTCTGCGTGCAATGAACGCAAGAGACGTGACACAATTTCCCTAGTTTAATATTGCCTGCTAACCTGGATTTCTTTTAACTAAATATGCAGGTTTAAAAAAATATACTTCTGTGTATTGATTTTAAGAAAGGCATTGATGTTTATGGTTAGGTACAGTCGTGCAACGATTGTGCTTTTTTCACAAATGCGCTTTTGTTAAATCATCCCCCGTTTGGCAAAGTTGGCTGTCTTTGTTAGGAAGAAATAGTCTTCACACAGTTCGCAACGAGCCAGGCGGCCCAAACTGCTGCATATACCCTGACTCTGTTGCACAGAACGCAAGAGAAGTGACACAATTTCCCTAGTTAAAGGAAATTCATGTTAGCAGGCAATATTAACTAAATATGCAGGTTTTAAAAATATATACTTGTGTATTGATTTTAAGAAAGGCATTGATGTTTATAGTTAAGTACACATTGGTGCAATGACAGTGCTTTTTTCGCGAATGCGCTTGTTAAATCGCCCGTTTGACGAAGTAGGCTGTGATTCAATGATAAATTAACAGGCACCGCATCGATTACATGCAACGCAGGACAAGCTAGATAAACTAGTAATATCATCAACCATGTGTAGGTAACTAGTGATTATGTTAAGACTGATTGTTTTTTATAAGATACGTTTAATGCTAGCTAGCACCTTCCTTTGGCTCCTTGCTGCACTCCCATAACAGGTGGTCAGCCTGCCATGCAGGCTCCTCGTGGAGTGCAATGTAATCGGTCATGATCGGTGTCCAAAAATGCCGATTACCGATTGTTATGAAAACTTGAAATCGGCCCTAATTAATAGGCCATTCCGATTAATTGGTCGACCTCTAATATAGTATGTAGTATATACTCATTAGTATGTAGTATACAGTATGTTAGTATGGGTATTCGAACACAGCTTGTGTCTCTGTCCACCAATCACTGCTGCTCAGAAGAGACAGTAAAAAAGGAGGCTAAACTCATGTCAGACTGTGTGTGTGTGTGCGCACATGCGTGTGTGTGTGTGTGAGCGCGTGTGTGTGTGTGTGTGCATGCGTGCGTCATGGCCAAACCACTGAGCTTATATAGAAACCAGTCTCATTTCAAGGCTGGTAGAGTCACCCTATTCCCTATATAGTACACTACTTCTGACCATGGCCCAATCGTGAGATGCTGTGATTGCGATGATAGCACAAGTAAATTACAGCAAGAAACGAACAGCAGTGTGGGTTTGACAAAAACAAATGTAAACCTATCTCTTCCCAAAATAACAAAACACAGCTCATTTTTGGAAAAGGCTGGGGTGGCTAGAGGTTTTAGAAAACAGTTTCCCAACAACAGTGAAGGCAGAGAAATGGGTGTCAGTGAATGACTGGCTCACATAATCTTTGAAGATGATTAGAAACATCTAAAGCCTCATTTTAACTCCTCTTTCTTTAAAAATACATATTTGTTTGCATCATAAAACACTACTCAGGCTCATTGGGATCATGTGAACGAGACTGAAATGAAATGTTTTCTCCATGCCACGGAAAATCCTGTTAGTTTTTTTACACCTCCATATCCCTCTCTCTTTCTGTGTGTGTGGGTCCTTTGTTTTTGCTGTCTGTGTAGGACTGTAACTAGGACATCACACAAAGAACCCAACAAGGCAAGACAATGACATCACCTGTTTGGGTGTTTACAGTTTACTCCCACACACACCCACAACATGCTGCTTATCCCAAGGGGTCAAAACACACACATCATGGTAATCATGATCAACATCATCAAGCAAATAGATACTGTATACAGTATGTTAGGCACAACACTGGAACTTTAGCTTACAGATCTGCTGCTTTATATGCATTGAAAACAAGTCTGCAGAATGAAAAGTCAATTCCTAAGCAATTGCACTTAACGTGTTGTTGTTTACCCTCTCTTCCTGATCTGAATAATGACATGAATGCAGGTTCCTACAGTAAATGAAGATGGTCATGACTTCCCTGTCTATATTCACGCATTGTTTCAATTCTGGGCACTACTCTGTCTGTGTGTGTGTGTGTGTGTGTGTGTGTGTGTGTGTGTGTGTGTGTGTGTGTGTGTGTGTGTGTGATGTTTGTGGGATTCTTTTTACATGATTCAGCTGAAACAACAGGGCTGCTTTGCCCCAACTCTCACCCCCACTGCAACAGCCATGCATATATAATTAGGTGATTAATGCATAACAAAACACCAAACACTGTAATTCACAGGCTAATTGCTGTTTGGTAGCAACTGATGCAGCTAATTATAGTGAAAGAGGCCAGTTCTTAGGAGCAGCGGGATACACACACACACACACACACACACACACACACACACACACACACACACACACACACACACACACACACACACACACACACACACACACAGACACACACACACACAGAGAGAGAGAGAGAGCACACACAGCATTTATTATGTTGTGTCTCAACTTTTATAGTTTACACTAATTCAAACAAAGGCTATTTCTCTTACCGTGTTTCTCAGTATCTTGCACATTTAGTCTGGACTGTTATGGATATTGGCCCTACACTTAGGTCAAATATATATAGCCCACAATTCAAGACTTCTAAATTCCCAATAAAAGTTTAAATCACACAAACTTTACACAGCATGTAACAGTCACAGGTAGGCAGCTAATTGTAAAAAAAGCCAAACTGGTCAACTCACTGTTGGTGTAGACAGCATTCCAAGGCTGATAGCCATAGTATCCAGTGATCCTCAAGATCCTCTCCTCTATCGACGCGCTGTTAATGTCTTCAAAGGAACGGGACGATTTTAAAGTGTCCTCTTTGATAGACTCGTCCACGACCAGATACTTCAGTTGTCTCAGTTGGGGGCTGATGTCCGAAAGCCGTCTGGGACTCACATCGGGAGACTTCCGCATCCCGCTGTAGAAAGAGTATGACATGAGAGGCGGTTAGAAGAGTGTCCGGAACCATGAGCGGGAGGTGAGGCCGGTTCAGACCAAGCGGGTTGCGAGAGTTCTAATGCGTGCGGACGGAAGGGCCGATAAAGAAAAAACATGATTCCCCACGGTCAATTTCAACTCAGTCAACCACTAATGTTAAGAGCTGGTTTAGTTTCCCTCCAACACTGGTGGAAGCCACACGCCGCTGCTGGGAGCCCATAGAGCGGGAAATCTTCATCCTTCACTGACCATGTGCTCGAAAGGGGCAGAGATGGAGAGAGAAGCTAAGCGAAAGTGACTGGGCGACCACAGTGCTGTGCTGTGTACTGAATATGCATGCACTGTGCAATCCTTATTAAATAGATAGAGTTAAGACAGCCTACGTGTAGGCTTTGGTAGCTAATTAATAAATCGATTCAACGCGATTTGGAAGGATGAGGACAAAGCATTTGTGACAGTCTATGAGGCGTGCGCCAGTGCGCGCACTCGAGCGCATCATTGTATCAGTAGGCCTTGGCATCTCTTCCTCTGGATAATATTATCCAATGGCACAGGGAAACACAAACTATACTAGTATATGTTACCATTTTTTTCTTTCTTGCTGCTCCCAGCCACCATGAGGCGTTGTATGCCTAGCCTACGCTGGGAAATCAGAGGAGAGGGAATAGTAGCCTATCCTATCTGATCTGTATTTGTATGGGGAATGCGCGTCGTTAATTATGTCGTGTCCACTGAAGTATTGCTCCGTGTCAATCTGTTCTAGGCTAATTGCCGACTGTTTAAACGGTGGCCTATTATGCTGAGGTCCAGGGACTCGCATGACATGAACACAACTCGTCAATTTGAACATTTCGTTTCTGTTGATCTGATAGCTTCACTGTCTCCTATCATCAGCTCAGTCGTCAGCTGGACCATGAATGCTTACAGTCATATAGTCTAATATGTTATTTCATTCCATTGTTTGGATACTAATGTGTTACTGTAACTTTCATATATAGGAATAGCATTTTTTTTAATCGAAATTTTATCCTTCAACCTGGAATAGATTTTTTTCAGTGCAGGTAATGCATTTGCAGGTAAGATAAAACACAAAGTCCGTGAGATAAACAAACAATTAACAGTCAAAATTGAACAGAAGGTAACCATTCAGTGTGGACTTAGACTAATTAACTTGTGATTCTGGTTTAGGCTATTTTATCAAAGGTTATTTTATCCGCAACTGCTTTTAGGCATGGACGCATGAAGAACATTTTCCAATAACAGCCTAGTTGTATACGCACTTACTGACTCTATAGGCTACTATGCAATGTAACCTATCTAATTTTGGAACAGTCTAGTCTACTGAGAACGTCATCATAATTCTTACATGGGCATCAAAGTAGTCGGAGGTCCGAGGTAGCACATGCAGTCCCGTCGGGGGCGTCCGACTCTGTCCCAAACAGTGCCCTCTCCATCGCCGTACATGATAATGCCACTCAGTTGGGGACAGCGCGAGCCCGGTACTGTAAATCCAGTTTAACCACGGAGAAAAATAACATGGTCCCCCTTCTCACCCACACATATGCCGTTGCATTACATCATTTTAACAGGCTCAGATAGATAGGGGCAATTGCGCTCTCCAATCTCCATCCGCTTGGACACCTCGGGGCTTCTGGCGAACATTGCAACAGTGCCACCTACCCGTGGTCAGAAATACATTCCTCTTTTATGGAACCCTGAGGTAGCCTTACAAACTGGAATCGATTTTTTGTGATTCGTTTTTTAGATTAGGAACATGTCTGTGGAATTGGATGCATGACCTAGTCAATTTTGTTAACTGAGACCTTAATCCCTATGAATTGCCACTGAGATCTCCACAGACCATGGTTGTGGAATCGGCCTTACTTCAGACGTCAAAAGCAGTTGGCTATTAAATTAGCCTGGAATCTAAATATGCTATACTCCGTTTGAAACAAACCTTATCAGTTTAGTTTCCAGGAGATGACAATATAATATTGGTTAACCCAGAAGTAAAATATTGCGTAATTTGGTCAGTCCACAAGAGATTCATGACATTAATACTGAAATACAGTTTGGTACATCATATGAGAGGAGTCTCAAGTATCCATCCAATCAGCTGGTATATTGTGAGGGATTTGATGGGATTAATCAACTCTGTAGGTAGCATCTCAAATGGCTTCCTATAGTGCACTACTTTTGACCAGGACCCATAGGGGTTCAGATAAGTGCACTACATATGGAATAGTGTGCCATTTGGGACAGATCCCTAGTCCCAGTCAAACTGCTGAGAACCAATTCATGTGAAATGGATTCACATACCGAAAGGTAATAAACACACACACACACACAATTCATATTGAAAGGCTCTGGAGCAACGAACAGCTCCTTGCTGTCTCTGCCTGGCCGGTTCCCCTCTCTCCACTGGGATTCTCTGCCTCTAACCCTATTACAGGAGCTGAGTCACTGGCTTATTGGTGTTCTTCCATGCCGTCCCTAGGAGGGGTGTGTCACTTGAGTGGGTTGAGTCACTGACGTGGTCTTCCTGTCTGGGTTGGCACCCCCCCTTGGGTTGTGCCGTGGCGGAGATCTTTGTGGGCTATTCTCGGCCTTGTCTCAGGATGGTAAGTTGGTGGTTGAAGATATCCCTCTAGTGGTGTGGGGGCTGTGCTCTGGCAAAGTGGGTGGGGTTATATCCTTCCTGTTTGGCCCTGTCCGGGGGTATCGTCGGATGGGGCCACAGTGTCTCCTGACCCCTCCTGTCTCAGCCTCCAGTATTTATGCTGCAGTAGTTTATGTGTCCGGGGCTAGGGTCAGTCTGTTATATCTGGAGTATTTCTCCTGTCTTATCCGGTGTCCTGTGTGAATTTAAGTATGCTCTATCTAATTCTCTCTTTCTCTCTTTCTCTCTCTCGGAGGACCTGAGCCCTAGGACCATGCCTCAAGACTACCTGACATGATGACTCCTTGATGTCCCCAGTCCACCTGGCCGTGCTGCTGCTCCAGTTTCAACTGTTCTTCCTGCGGCTATGGAACCCTGACCTGTTCACCGGACATGCTACCTGTCCCAGACCTGCTGTTTTCCACTATCTAGAGACAGCAGGAGCGGTAGAGATACTCTCAGTTATCGGCTATGAAAAGCCAACTGACATTTACTCTTGAGGTGCTGACTTGTTACACCCTCGACAACTGTGAATATTATTATTTGACCATGCTGGTCATTTATGAACATTTGAACATCTTGGCCATGTGCTGTTATAATCTCCACCTGGCACAGCCAGAAGAGGACTGGCCACCCCTCATAGCCTGGTTCCTCTCTAGGTTTCTTCCTAGGTTTTGGCCTTTCTAGGGAGTTTTTCCTAGCCACCGTGCTTCTACACCTGCATTGCTTGCTGTTTGGGGTTTTAGGCTGGGTTTCTGTACAGCACTTTGAGATATCAGCTGATGTAAGAAGGGCTATATAAATGTGATTTGATTTGATATTATTGCTGATCTTAGTGCTCCAATAAATATGCAAAACTTCTTGATTATGTCCAATTTAAGAAGTATGTTACACTGACTCTCACTTCAATCCAAGGACAACGACATCAACCAATCTGCATGGATGGGAAACAACATGTTGGTTGCTTCCCAAATGGCACCCTACTATCTATATAGTGCAACACATTTGACCAGGTCCCATAGGGCTCTACTACCTATAGGGTTCTACTACCCATAGTGCTCGACTACCCATAGGGCTCGACTACCCATAGGGCTCGACTACCCATAGGGCTCTACTACCCATAGGGTTCTACTACCCATAGGGCTCTACTAGCTATAGGGTTCTACTACCCATAGGGCTCGACTACCCATAGGGCTCGACTACCCATAGGGCTCTACTACCCATAGGGTTCTACTACCCATAGGGTTCTACTACCCATAGGGCTCAACTACCCATAGGGTTCAACTACCCATAGTGCTCTACAAGCTATAGGGTTCTACTACCCATAGGGTTCTACTACCCATAGGGCTCTACTACCCATAGGGTTCTACTACCCATAGGGTTCTACTACCCATAGGGCTCAACTACCCATAGGGCTCAACTACCCATAGTGCTCTACTACCTGTAGTGTTCTACTACCCATAGGGCTCTACTACCCATAGGGCTCTACTACCCATAGGGTTCTACTACCTATAGGGCTCTACTACCTATAGGGCTCTACTACCCATAGGGCTCTACTACCTATAGGACTCTACGACCTATAGGGCTCTACTACCCATAGGGCTCTACTACCCATAGGGCTATACTACCTATAGGGCTCTACTACCTATAGGGCTCTACTACCCATAGGGCTCTACTACCCATAGGTCTCTACTACCTATAGGGCTCTACTACCCATAGGTCTCTACTACCCATAGGTCTCTACTACCTATAGGGCCCTACTACCCATAGGGCTGTACTACCCATAGGGCTCTACTACCTATAGGGCTCTACTACCCATAGGGCTCTACTACCTATAGTGTTCTACTACTCATAGGGCTCTACTATCCATAGGGCTCTACTACCTATAGGGCTCTACTACCCATAGGGCTCTACTACCTATAGGGCTCTACTACCTATAGGGCTCTACTACCCATAGGACTCTACTACCCATAGGGCTCTACTACCCACAGGACTCTACTACCTATAGTGTTCTACTACTCATAGGGCTCTACTACCCATTGGGCTCTACTATCCATAGGGCCCTGGTCAAAAGTTGTGCACTTTATAAGGAATAGGGTGCCGTTTTGGGTGCAGCCGTTGTTGATCCGGTTGATAAACATGATTCAATTTATTGTGTCACATTAGTAATTTCTGCTGAGTAGAGAGAGAGTGTGAATTATCCCAGTCAATTAACACCCTATTACCAGTTATATAACCTAGAGCCCCTAGTCTATACTTTAAGAAGGGTAAAGAAGAGAGAGAGGGAAAGGAGTGAGAGAGGGAAAGGAGTGAGAGAGAGAATGGAGTGAGAGAGAGAATGGAGTGAGAGTAAGAAAGGAGTGAGAGAGAACAGAGTGAGAGAGGGAACAGAGTGAGAGAGGGACAGGAGTGAGACAGAACAGAGTGAGAGGGACAGAAGTGAGAGAGGGAAAAGTGAGAGTGAGAACAGAGTGAGAAAGGAGTGAGAGTGAGAAAGGAGTGAGAGAGAGAACTTGGGGGAGAGAATGGAGTGAGAGAGAAAGGATTGAGAGAGAAAGGAGTGAGAGAGGGAAAGGAGTGAGAGAGAGAACGGAGTGAGAGAGAAAGGAGTGAGAGAGGGAAAGGAGTGAGAGAGAATGGAGAGAGAGATGGAACGGAGTGAGAGAGAGAAAGGAGTGAGAGAGAGAACGGTGTGAGAGACAACGGTGTGAGAGAGAATGGTGTGAGAGAGAGAATGGTGTGAGAGAGGGAAAGGAGTGAGAACGAACGGAGTGAGAGAGGGAAAGGAGTGAGAGAGAGAAATGAGTGAGACAGGGAAAGGAGTGAGAGAGAATGGAGTGAGAGAGGGAAAGGAGTGAGAGAGAATGGAGTGAGAGAGAGAACGGAGTGAGAGAGGGAAAGGAGTGAGATAACGGAGTGAGAGAGTGAACGGAGTGAGAGAGGGAGCGGTGGGGATGGAGGGATAGCCAGTGTACATGTCTGTGGTTGGTCCTCTATAACAACAGGTTTTAAACTGCAGGAGGTAGGAGCCCAACCATTGTTTCTGAGGCAGAACATCTCAGGTCCCTTCTCTCCCAACTGGCACTCACTCACTCACTCACTCACTCACTCACTCACTCACTCACTCACTCACTCACTCACTCACTCACACACACGCACACACACTCACTCACACACATATCCCGTCTCTTCTCAGTGGTCGGTGGTGGTCTATCTGGAGTGGAACAATACGGGGGAGAATACAATGCACCAGGGAGAAGGAGAGAGGAAAATGGGAGTGGGATTTCTATTTATAGATCTGTCTGGAATGGAGTCCGCTGTCACCAATCACTTGCATATCAAAAGCGCAGCCGGCTGAATGGACTTGTTGCCTTCTCCCCATTGGAAAGTCACTCCAAACTGTCATGTTGGTCAGTTGGCTAATTGTCATATCAATTACCATCACTTTGTCATGATCATACGTTTTAAGTTTGAGGAATGTGCTTTGAGCACCACCTTAATCAGTGAATTACCATCAAATGAAAAGGCAGCCAGGTTAGGAATTTACACTCTGTCCTTTAAAGGAAAAAAGCTCCCTCAATGTCTTTTGAATGAATATCCAACATTTAAGATGCACCTGTCGCAGCAACCCTCTACAGCGAGAGTGCATATCATTTATCCATTTTGTACCTTTAAAGGTTATTTTCTGTTCTGTCCATCATCGAGTCCTGCAGACTGTCCTGTCCTCTTGTTCACCTTGGCCCTTTACAGTACAGTAGCTTTGTCACGCTGGTAACAATGATTCGGGAGACAGGCGCAGGAATGCATAATAGAGTTTTTTATTACGCCCCAAATTATGGCGTGCCGTGTAAGGCCACGGGGACGAAGACCAAACAAACACGTACACAAAACACAGGGTTGAACCCCAAACAAAAGAGCGAGGAGTACCTCTAATAAATATACACACACACAATGATTAACACACAGGACGAGACCCGTAATCATCTGAGCAATCCACAAGGGCATGAAAGCCCAAAACACACAGCACAGGTACTCACACGCACCAACGGACATTGGAACAATAATGGACAGCCCAATGGAAACCAAAGGGCACATATATACAAGTACTAATCAGTGGGAATAGGGGACAGGTGTGCGTGATGAAAGTTCCGGAGGGATCTGTGACAAGCTTGGCTGCTCCTCACCCTGGATTATTGTTTAAAGCTGGCTGGGCGCAATCAACACTTTGCTAGCGAAGTGCTGTGTGGCTGGCTGGTCCCCACGTTATTTTCTGTTCTGTCCATCATCGAGCCCTGCAGACTGTCCTGTCCTCCTGTTCACCGTGGCCCTATACAGTTCAGTAGCTTGGCTGCTCCCCACCCTGGATTATTGTTTAAAGCAGGCTGGGCGCAATCAACACTTTTCTAGCTGGCTATTCCTCACGGACTGGAGAGAGAACAGAAGGCTGGCAGGGGTTGCTGGGGATATGGCAGGTTAGAATAGGATAGAACATAATAGAATAGAAGAGAATATAATAGAATAGAATAGAATAGAACAGAATAGAAGAGAAGAGAAGGTAGAATAGAATAGAACAGAAGTATTGCCAGTCTTGCATTGGGGACAGTCAGTCAGTCAGTCAGTCAGTCAGTCAGTCAGTCAACACCATAGACAGAAAAGGAGGAAAGAGAAAGGAAGATTTAGAGGAAGTGAGGAGGAGGGGTGACAAGAAAGGAGAAGTAGAGGTAGAATGGTGTGAGGAGGAGAGGAAGAATGATGGAGGAGTTTGGAATATTTACTCAGTATAGATGAAAGTGGGGAAAGACAGAGGAGTATAGTCAATGAATAACACATGCTTCTGGAGGTGGGAGTAAGGAAGGATAGAGGGAAGGAAGGATAGAGGGAAGGAAGGATAGTGAGAAGGAAGGATAGAGGGAAGGAAGGACAGAGGGAAGGAAGGATAGTGAGAAGGAAGGATAGAAGGAAGGAAGGAAGGACAGAGGGAAGGAAGGATAGTGAAAAGGAAGGATAGAGGGAAGGAAGGACAGAGGGAAGGAAGGATAGAGGGAAGGAAGGACAGAGGGAAGGAAGGACAGAGGGAAGGAAGGATAGTGAGAAGGAAGGATAGAGGGAAGGAAGGACAGAGGGAAGGAAGGATAGTGAGAAGGAAGGACAGAGGGAAGGAAGGACAGAGGGAAGGAAGGACAGAGGGAAGGAAGGATAGAGGGAAGGAAGGACAGAGGGAAGGAAGGACAGAGGGAAGGAAGGATAGTGAGAAGGAAGGATAGAGGGAAGGAAAGACAGAGGGAAGGAAGGATAGTGAGAATGAAGGACAGAGGGAAGGATAGAGGGAAGGAAGGACAGAGGGAAGGAAGGATAGAGGAATATAGTGAATGAATAACATGCCTCTAGAGGTGGGGGTAAGCAGAAGTAATTGTTAAGTAGGGCAGGGTGACAACATAAAGGA
Source organism: Salmo salar (assembly GCF_965601325.2). Classification (NCBI taxonomy): domain Eukaryota; kingdom Metazoa; phylum Chordata; class Actinopteri; order Salmoniformes; family Salmonidae; genus Salmo; species Salmo salar. The sequence continues at coordinate 33,047,702 of NC_138308.1, read as the reverse complement.
AGAATTTTGTGCATACGCACGTATCTCTCTTATCATAAAAGATGCATGGGTAGCAGGTTATGGGTCAAGGAATGAAGGGATGAAGGGAGAGAGGAGGCCAGGAATAAGCATGAGGTCTTGATGAATTGTCTAGAATGAAGAGAGAGAGGAGTCCAGGATATGCATGAGGTCTTAATGAAGGGTCTAGAATGAAGGGAGAGACGTGGTGCAGGAGTATGCATGAGATCTTAATGAACTGTCTAGAATGAAGGGAGAGAGGAGGGCAGGAATATGCATGAGATCTTAATGAACTGTCTAGAATGAAGAGAGAGAGGAGGGCAGGAATATGCATGTCTTAATGAACTGTCTAGAATGAAGGGCGTGTGTTAAAAGATAGAGATAGACCAGCATTTCCTCGTTCTATGATGTCACATGATTCTTATACTCTGTTTGTATCTGTTTTTCTTAGAGAACACACAAACGCTCCATCAAGTCATTAATGCGCCTTTTAAAAGAAAGCCGCCCTTCAACGGTCTATAAATAGGCAACATTTGAAGTGCTCTAATTCATGCAGTTTAGTGTTCTTCAAAGGAAACAGGAGGTCCTTGATTGTATCACATTAAATGGTTGCATGATTTAAAAGACTACCTCGCTCCCACATTAAACAAACAAGATACCATATTTATTTCACCAAGGAGGAGGTTTCAGGGGGAGGGCCCTGTATTTTAGCTAATCATGTCACATGACCTGGATTTTTGTCTTTGTTTAAAGCTTTTTCATCAAACTGTCCCATTTTCTTTTTATGTCAGATGGTCCTGCATCATCCTCAGACAATTGCATACATTTCTGGTCTAATTCTCATTTCTGGAAGTTTAAAATAAATGTTCAAATCCAGGTCATGTGACATGATTAACCAGAACAAAGGGCGCTTCTCATGGTACCACAAAGTATTTAAATGAACTACAACTTAAAAGGGTTTTAAAGTATGTCATAAGAACTACATACATGCTGAGGACTTGGGTAACAGGCTATATACAGGGAGTACTGGTACCGAGTCAATGTGGAGGTTAAATAGAGGGAGTACTGGTACCGAGTCAATGTGGAGGCTATATACAGGGAGTACTGGTACCGAGTCAATGTGGAGGTTAAATAGAGGGAGTACTGGTACCGAGTCAATGTGGAGGTTATATACAGGGAGTACTGGTACAGAGTCAATGTGGAGGTTATATACAGGGAGTACCGGTACCGAGTCAATGTGGAGGCTATATACAGGGGAGTACTGGTACCAAGTCAATGTGGAGGTTATATACCGGGAGTACTGGTACAGAGTCAATGTGGAGGTTATATACAGGGAGTACCGGTACCGAGTCAATGTGGCGGTTATATACAGGGAGTACCGGTATCGAGTCAATGTGGAGGTTATATACAGGGAGTACTGGTACCGAGTCAATGTGGAGGTTATATACAGGGAGTACCGGTACCGAGTCAATGTGGAGGTTATATACAGGGAGTACCGGTACCGAGTCAATGTGGAGGTTATATACAGGGAGTACCGGTACCGAGTCAATGTGGAGGTTATATACAGGGAGTACCGGTACCGAGTCAATGTGGAGGTTATATACAGGGAGTACCGGTACCGAGTCAATGTGGAGGCTATATACAGGGAGTACTGGTACCGAGTCAATGTGGAGGTTATATACAGGGAGTACTGGTAGCGAGTCAGTGTGGAGGTTTTATACAGGGAGTACTGGTACTGAGTCAATGTGGAGGTTATATACAGGGAGTACTGGTACCGAGTCAATGTGGAGGTTATATACAGGGAGTACTGGTACCGAGTCAATGTGGAGGTTATATACAGGGAGTACTGGTAGCGAGTCAGTGTGGAGGTTATATACAGGGAGTACTGGTACTGAGTCAATGTGGAGGTTATATACAGGGAGTACTGGTACCGAGTCAATGTGGAGGTTATATACAGGGAGTACTGGTACCGAGTCAATGTGGAGGTTATATAAAGGGAGTACCGGTACAGAGTCAATGTGCGGGGGTACAGGTTAGTGGAGGTCATTTGTACATGTAGGTTAGGGGTAAAGTTAATATTTCTTAGACAATAGACAGCTAGTAGCAGCAGTGTACACAACAAATGGTGGGTGGAGGGGGGGGGGACAATAAAGTAGTCCGGTGGCCATTTGATTAATTGATTAGCAGTTTTATGGCTTGGGGGTAGAAGCTGTTAAGGAGCCTTTAGGTCCTAGACTTGGCGCTCCGACACGGTTTGCATACATAGCCCCTATCGGGGTTCTGGTCAAAAGTAGTGCACTATGTAGGGAATAGGGTGCCATTTGGGACACAATTCAAGCCCCTCCCAGGGCAGTCCAGTAATTCATTGGCCCCCTAAGCCCTCTATATCCCTCTGGCCTTCCACTATTTATTATCACACTGACTGGCTAGTGGCTCTACCATCCGCAAACTGACTGGCAGAAGATCAACCTAATGTCAGGGCGCCAGGGGACCTGAATTGATAGTGTATGTCAAACTATTGGACAGGAAGACTAGGGATTTAGGGAGATAGAGCCTCTCAGAGTAGTTCTGATCCAGGATCAGCTTCCCCCTCTCCATATAATCTAATTCATTATGATTTAAAAAGTCAAACTTATCCTAGATCAGAACTCCTGCTAGACACTGCTAAACGTCTCGAAATCTACTGATTGTGTTGTGTAAGACTGTATACTGTTATTTCTGTTACTCTATCGCTCCAAAACATGAAGGGAAAATCAGATGGTTATAGACTGACTAAAGTCAATCAGATCCATCCATCCAACTGTAATGTAATGAAAGCAATATGAGTACTGCTGCGGGAGATGTCAAAGGCAACTCGCGGTAAACCACCTTACTGTAGGTAAACCACCTTACTGCACATTTCAGATATGAACTCAAACATGAACACATTTCAAATATGAACTCAGAAAAAACATTTACTACACTAACATTAATGAATGTCAAACCTGTCATTCAAAAGTGAGATGAAGAACACGGTAACACTTTAGTTAACCCAAATACAGTACTATCCTGGAGGACTACAACACTATGAAAAGTGAAACATACAGTACTATCCTGGAGGACTACAACACTATGAAAAGTGAAACATACAGTACTATCCTGGAGGACTACAACACTATGAAAAGTGAAACATACAGTACTATCCTGGAGGACTACAACACTATGAAAAGTGAAACATACAGTACTATCCTGGAGGACTACAACACTATGAAAAGTGAAACATACAGTACTATCCTGGAGGACTACAACACTATGAAAAGTGAAACATACAGTACTATCCTGGAGGACTACAACACTATGAAAAGTGAAACATACAGTACTATCCTGGAGGACTACAACACTATGAAAAGTGAAACATACAGTACTATCCTGGAGGACTACAACACTATGAAAAGTGAAACATACAGTACTATCCTGGAGGACTACAACACTATGAAAAGTGAAACATACAGTACTATCCTGGAGGACTACAACACTATGAAAAGTGAAACATACAGTACTATCCTGGAGGACTACAACACTATGAAAAGTGAAACATACAGTACTATCCTGGAGGACTACAACACTCTAAAGGAGTAGGGCATTAAGAAGTAGGAGTGGAGTAGTGGTCCAGGTACCTTGCATGGCCCTGGTATGGTCGTTGTCCGTAATCGTCGTTGTCCGTAAGCGTAGGTCCCAGTCCCGTAGTTCCCCCCTGCTCTGTGCTGCTCTCTCCCCTGCATTGCGTCGGCATCCTTTGGGCTCCTGTCTGGACTGGACTGCAGCGAGTGACAGAAGTACAACGGCCCGGCTGGCAGGGTGGTGTTTATTTTAAAGATTTTTTTGTTGCATTGATTGGAGGGTGTGTATGTGTGTTGGTAGGGGGGTATATGTGTGTGTGTTTATGTGTGTGTGTGTGTGTGTGTGTGTGTGTGTGTGTGTGTGTGTGTGTGTGTGTGTGTGTGTGTGTGTGTGTGTGTGTGTGTGTGTGTGTGTGTGTGTGTGTGTGTGTGTGTGTGTGTGTGTGTGTGTGTGTGTGTGAACCTGCGGGGAGAGGCCAGGGGAACCAATGCTTACTCTAGCAAAAAAGTGCAGTCCAGTCATCAATAGGTAGGCAGGTCAACACCCCTCATCGGCAGTGTGGTCTCTGCCCAAATGGCACCCTGTTACCTATTTAGTGCTATACTTTTGACAAGAACCCTATGAGGCCTGGTCAAAAGTAGTGCACTACATAGGGAATAGGGTGCCATTTGGGACTTAGATTCAGTGTGTCTCCGCTCCAAGACGGAGGGATCAAGTTCATCTTGCATAGTGCCTCTCCTCTCAGTTAGAAACTCCCAGAGGCAAGACCATAATCAATTCTCATTGTGGTACACGTCAACTTCAGACACAATCCAACAATATCTTCTGAAACATTTGAGATGCTGTACTGGCCCGGGTAGACGTAGGATTGTGTTGTTTCCTGGCTGTGACGATATATAGGAACAGGTCTCTACATTCTAGAACTCACAGGAGATAGAGAACAGGTTCTATAGTTCCCCTCAAGGATAAAGGAAGTGAATAGAATAGAATTGAGGTCATAGATCATCATTCAGTAGGCCTATTCAGTATTCATAATGCCAGACGAAATGAGCCAATCAGAGCAATCTCCTTCTGACACAGCTTTAAATAGAACACCAACTGACTTCTCAGTCTGCAGACCAATGTGATTCTCAGCACTGTGTGTGTGTGTGTGTGTGTGTGTGTGTGTGTGTGTGTGTGTGTGTGTGTGTGTGTGTGTGTGTGTGTGTGTGTGTGTGTGTGTGTGTGTGTGTGTGTGTGTGTGTGTGTGTGCGAACGAGAGAGAGACAGAGAGAAAGTGAGAGAGGGAGAGAGCGAGAGGGAAAGCAGAAATATTCCCCGTCATTAATATTGCCATTTGATCTCTCTCCCTCCATCTTTCATATTCTCACATGCATTGGACTGAACAGCAGGCTAGTGTGTGTGTGTGTGTGTGTGTGTGTGTGTGTGTGTGTGTGTGTGTGTGTGTGTGTGTGTGTGTGTGTGTGTGTGTGTGTGTGTGTGTGTGTGTGTTGCTCTGTGCTCAGCACTGGGTCTTATTATAAAAGGATTAGAGACAAGAGTTCAGGCAGACAAGACCAAACAGAATGAAAATAAAGAGTGCTGGAAGGAAGAGAGAGCACTGAGGAGGAGCACTGAGGAGTCCCATTAAATCCATATTGACAGTGCATTGTGTACAGTCTTCTTACTGTAACATGTTGGTTATCCAAGCTGGTTATCCAAGTTGGTTATCCAAGTTCTCTGCGATCGATACAACCTTACATAACCAATTCCTGGACACTTAACTCATTTTTATCAATGTACTGAAATAAACTATTTGGAAGAAAGGAACCAGTGGTGGGTCTGCCAGGTGAAAGCCATTGCAGTAAAAGCCTTCTAAATTGGACCTAGTTTCTATTGATGGATTTTTGATAGAGTGGACTGTGGACCTTGCTAGAATGTCTAATGTTACCAGCTCCAACAGGGCAGTAGAATGTCTGATGTTACCAGCTCCAACAGGGCAGTAGAATGTCTTATGTTACCAGCTCCAACAGGGCAGTAGAATGTCTTAAGTTACCAGCTCCAACAGGGCAGTAGAATGTCTTGTGTTACCAGCTCCAACAGGGCAGTAGAATGTCTTGTGTTACCAGCTCCAACAGGGCAGTAGAATATCTTAAGTTACCAGCTCCAACAGGGCACTAGAATGTCTAATGTTACCAGCTCCAACAGGGCAGTAGAATATCTTAAGTTACCAGCTCCAACAGGGCAGTAGAATATCTTAAGTTACCAGCTCCAACAGGGCAGTAGAATGTCTTATGTTACCAGCTCCAACAGGGCAGTAGAATATCTTAAGTTACCAGCTCCAACAGGGCAGTAGAATATCTTAAGTTACCAGCTCCAACAGGGCAGTAGAATGTCTTATGTTACCAGCTCCAACAGGGCAGTAGAATGTCTAATGTTACCAGCTCCAACAGGGCAGTAGAATGTCTTATGTTACCAGCTCCAACAGGGCAGTAGAATGTCTTATGTTACCAGCTCCAACAGGGCAGTAGAATGTCTTATGTTACCAGCTCCAACAGGGCAGTAGAATGTCTTATGTTACCAGCTCCAACAGGGCAGTAGAATGTCTTGTGTTACCAGCTCCAACAGGGCAGTAGAATGTCTTGTGTTACCAGCTCCAACAGGGCAGTAGAATGTCTTATGTTACCAGCTCCAACAGGGCAGTAGAATGTCTTATGTTACCAGCTCCAACAGGGCAGTAGAATGTCTTATGTTACCAGCTCCAACAGGGCAGTAGAATGTCTTATGTTACCAGCTCCAACAGGGCAGTAGAATGTCTTATGTTACCAGCTCCAACAGGGCAGTAGAATGTCTTGTGTTACCAGCTCCAACAGGGCAGTAGAATATCTTAAGTTACCAGCTCCAACAGGGCAGTAGAATGTCTTGTGTTACCAGCTCCAACAGGGCAGTAGAATGTCTTATGTTACCAGCTCCAACAGGGCAGTAGAATATCTTATGTTACCAGCTCCAACAGGGCAGTAGAATGTCTTATGTTACCAGCTCCAACAGGGCAGTAGAATGTCTTATGTTACCAGCTCCAACAGGGCAGTAGAATATCTTAAGTTACCAGCTCCAACAGGGCAGTAGAATATCTTATGTTACCAGCTCCAACAGGGCAGTAGAATGTCTTATGTTACCAGCTCCAACAGGGCAGTAGAATGTCTTATGTTACCAGCTCCAACAGGGAAGAAGAATGTCTTATGTTACCAGCTCCAACAGGGCACTAGAATGTCTTAAGTTACCAGCTCCAACAGTGCAATAGAATGTCTTATGTTACCAGCTCTAACAGGGCAGTAGAATGTCTTATGTTACCAGCACCAACAGGGCAGTAGAATGTCTTATGTTACCAGCACCAACAGGGCAGTAGAATGTCTTATGATACCAGCTCCAACAGGGCAGAAGAATGTCTTATGTTACCAGCTCCGACTGGGCAGAAGAATGTCTTATGTTACCAGCTCCAACAGGGCAGTAGAATGTCTAATGTTACCAGCTCCAACAGGGCAGTAGAATGTCTTATGTTACCAGCTCCAACAGGGCAGAATAATGTCTTATGTTACCAGCTCTGACTGGACAGAAGAATGTCTTATGTTACCAGCTCCAACAGGGCAGTAGAATGTCTAATGTTACCAGCTCCAACAGGGCAGTAGAATGTCTTATGTTACCAGCTCCAACAGGGCAGAAGAATGTCTTATGTTACCAGCTCCAACAGGGCAGTAGAATGTCTAATGTTACCAGCTCCAACAGGGCAGTAGAATGTCTTATGTTACCAGCTCCAACAGGGCAGTAGCATGTCTTATGTCACTAGCTCCAACAGGGCAGTGAAATACTTTGTATTATTTGGCCCAGCTCTGATGGAAACATGTAGGATGTGGCTTTCACCTGTTTACAACCAAGACTACACATGTCATTCCAACCAGTTCACAAACACAACCAGTTTTAGTTTGGTTGAAATGAAGTCATTATAAACCAGTGTTGCCTGCTGGGTTTTGACTCCAGTGAGAGTTAACTACGATCTTTATGAAAGCGCCACTCCCCATGAAGACAGCTGTTAGACGTCTTAGGGGCCTGTTTGCTATCCTGGTGCCAGTAATATTACAGTTTGACACACAGCTGGAAAACACCGAGCGGGATTTCTCACAGAAAGACCTTGTGAATGCTATAGTCATAGAAATATAATCACTAGAATGGAAGGAGGGGCTATATCTGTTCTAGTGATTGTATTTCTATGGCTAGAGTATTATCTGTCCTAAAGAAAAGGTTGTTAATTGGCCTGGAATTAAGTGATTGACATATTGCTTATTGTAAAGCTCCTTTGGGTTGTTGTAAAGCTCCTACGCGAGATTGGCCCCAATATAGTTATGTTTTGGTCTTCCTTCAGCCCTCGGATATCTATCTCTATCTCTCTATATCTCTATCTCTCTCACTCTCTCTCTATCTACCTCTATCTATCTATCTCTATCTCTCTCTCTCTATATATATATATATATATATATCTCTCTCTCTCTCTCTCTCTCTCTCTCTCTCTCTCTCTCTACCTACCTCTATCTCTCTCTCTATATATATATATATCTATCTCTATCTCTCTCTCTCTCAAATTCAAATTCAAATTCAAGCTGCTTTATTGGCATGAAAAACATTGTGTCAACATTGCCAAATTAACAATGTGTACAATATACATTGTAATAAAATTATAAACAGTAACAAATAACAATATAAAATGGCAGTAAATAATAATACAAAAATAAATACAAAAATAATAACAGTAAAATGTTAACAGTCAATAGTAGAATGTAATGTAATAAATATAAAAATATAAATATGGAAAATGAAACTATAACCAACTTATAACTAAATAACGGTCATCTTCACCATTACATCAGTACTACAACTACTATCATCATTACCACTACTACTACCACCCCCATCACTAAACTGCTATCATTACCATTACCACCCATACCACTACTATTTAGAATGATCAACAACAATAATAATAGTAATAACAATAATAGTAATAATAAGTAAGTTACTGCTTACTATGCAGATGTTATTATCCAGTGTCCCTCAGGCTATGGCAGGCAAATACATATTTGGCTGCAAGAGGAGCCATTGCTCCTTCGCCCATGAGTATTTTTAGTTTTTCCTCTGGGTTTAATAAGTAAAAATTTGGAATAAATGTAGTCATTTCTGTGAATAATGAATCTCTTTGTGAGGAATATTTATCACAGTAAAGGAGAAAGTACATCTCTGTCTCTACCTCCCCTGTCGTACATTGACCACATACACGCTCCTCTTTGGGTAGCCATGTCTTTATACACTGCTCAAAAAATTAAAAGGGAACACTAAAATAACACATCCTAGATCTGAATGAATGAAATAATCTTATTAAATACTTTTTTCTTTACATAGTTGAATGTGCTGACAACAAAATCACACAAAATAAATCAATGGAAATCCAATTTATCAACCCATGGAGGTCTGGATTTGGAGTCCCACTCAAAATTAAAGTGGAAAACCACACTACAGGCTGATCCAACTTTGATGTAATGTCCTTAAAACAAGTCAAAATGAGGCTCAGTAGTGTGTGTGGCCTCCACGTGCCTGTATGACCTCCCTATAACGCCTGGGCATGCTCCTGATGAGGTGGCGGATGGTCTCCTGAGGGATTTCCTCCCAGACCTGGACTAAAGCATCCGCCAACTCCTGGACAGTCTGTGGTGCAACGTGGCGTTGGTGGATGGAGCGAGACATGATGTCCCAGATGTGCTCAATTGGATTCAGGTCTGGGGAACGGGCGGGCCAGTCCATAGCATCAATGCCTTCCTCTTGCAGGAACTGCTGACACACTCCAGCCACATGAGGTCTAGCATTGTCTTGCATTAGGAGGAACCCAGGGCCAACCGCACCAGCATATGCGCTCACAAGGGGTCTGAGGATCTCATCTCGGTACCTAATGGCAGTCAGGCTACCTCTGGCGAGCACATGGAGGGCTATGCGGCCCCCCAAAGAAATGCCATCCCACACCATGACTGACCCACCGCCAAACCGGTCATGCTGGAGGATGTTGCAGGCAGCAGAACATTCTCCATGGCGTCTCCAGACTCTGTCACGTCTGTCACATGTGCTCAGTGTGAACCTGCTTTCATCTGTGAAGAGCACAGGGCGCCAGTGGCGAATTTGCCAATCTTGGTGTTCTCTGGCAAATGCCAAACGTCCTGCACGGTGTTGGGCTGTAAGCACAACCCCCACCTGTGGACGTCGGGCCCTCATACCACCCTCATGGAGTCTGTTTCTGACCGTTTGAGCAGACACATGCACATTTTTGGCCTGCTGGAGGTCATTTTGCAGGGCTCTGGCAGTGCTCCTCCTGCTCCTCCTTGCACAAAGGCGGAGATAGCGGTCCTGCTGCTGGGTTGTTGCCCTCCTATGGCCTCCTCCACGTCTCCTGATGTACTGGCCTGTCTCCTGGTAGCGCCTCCATGCTCTGGACACTACGCTGACAGACACAGCAAACCTTCTTGCCACAGCTCGCATTGATGTGCCATCCTGGATGAGCTGCACTACCTGAGCCACTTGTGTGGGTTGTAGACTCCGTCTCATGCTACCACTAGAGTGAAAGCACCGCCAGCATTCAAAAGTGACCAAAACATCAGCCAGGAAGCATAGGAACTGAGAAGTGGTCTGTGGTCACCACCTGCAGAACCACTCCTTTATTGGGGGTGTCTTGCTAATTGCCTATAATTTCCACCTGTTGTCTATTCCATTTGCACAACAGCATGTGACATTTATTGTCAATCAGTGTTGCTTCCTAAGTGGACAGTTTGATTTCACAGAAGTGTGATTGACTTGGAGTTACATTGTGTTGTTTAAGTGTTCCCTTTATTTCTTTGAGCAGTGTATGTCTGCCGGTTTCTATTGCCAATCGGTAGTCACTCAGCCTGTACTTGGTAAGGATCTGTCTCTGCTTCATATCTCTGACAGAGTAGAGATAATCAGCCAATTCATATTCTCTGTTTAGGGTCAGATAGCAATTTAGTTGGCTTTGGGATTTTGTTTCGTTTTTCCAATGTTGTAAATATGAGTCCTTTGATTGGTTCATGATTTTGTATATTTTAATTCTTTCTTTTGAAGCAGTGCTGGTGTCAGCTTGTCACTTGTTTTCTGTGTACATACATTTTATTAAGTCATACACCTTACCACCAAGCCCACTTTGGAGAATGTTGTAGAATAGCCCTTTGTGCCAAATAGAATCAAATGCTTTTTTAAAGTCAATAAAGCAAGCAAAGATTTTGCCCTCTTTTTTTTGGTGGACGTGTTTATTAATTAGTGTGTGTAAGGTGTATATATGGTCAGTAGTGCGACGGTTAGGGAGAAAGCCAATTTGACATTTACTTATTACATTTTTTTAATGAAGAAAGGTTTGAATTCTTGAATTCAAAAAGCCACAGAAAACCATTCCCAAGTTACTGTTTTCGCAAATTCCCCTGTAATTATTGGGGTCTGATTTGTCTCCACTTTTGTGGATAGGGGAGATGAGCCCCTGGTTCCAGACATCAGGGAAGCAGCCAGAAGTTAAAACCATGTTGAACAATTTAAGCACAGCATTTTGCAACTCAGGTGTGCTGTTTTTCAGCATTTCATTTCTGATGTTGTCTAGACCACAAGCCTTCTTTGATTTAATAGATTTGAGCTTTTCATTTAGTTCTTGTTGGGTTATTTCCGCTCTCTCCACTGGCTTCCAGTTGAAGCTCGCATCCGCTACAAGACCATGGTGATTGCCTACGGAGCTGTGAAGGGAACGGCACCTCCATACCTTCAGGCTCTGATCAGGCCCTACACCCAAACAAGGGCACTGCGTTCATCCACCACTGGCCTGCTGGCCCCCCTACCTCTGAGGAAGCACAGTTCCCGCTCAGCCCAGTCAAAACTGTTCGCTGCTCTGGCACCCCAATGGTGGAACAAGCTCCCTCACGACGCCAGGACAGCGGAGTCAATCACCACCTTCCTGAGACACCTGAAACCCCACCTCTTTAAGGAATACCTAGGATATGATAAAGTAATCCTTCTAACCCCCCCCCCCCCCTTAAAAGATTTAGATGCACCATTTTGTAAGTCGCTCTGGATAAGAGCGTCTGCTAAATGACTTAAATGTAAATGTAAATGTAAATTGGGTAATCTAATGGATTTTGGTTGTTTTTAATGACTGATTCAAGGATGTTCAATTTTCTTTAATTTTTAATTGGTTCTGTTGTAAGTCTGTTTCTGGGATGTTTTTGTATAGATTATCAAAGTAAGTTTTCCAAATTCCTACATCTTTTATGGCTAATTCTTGTGGCTTTGTTGTGCTTAAATTGTTCCACATGTCCCAGAACTGATTTCGGTCAATTGCGTTTTCAATTACATCAAGTGTCAATGTTGCTATAATTCAATTTCTTGCATTTCAGTGTTTGTTTATACTGTTTCAGAGTTTCAAAGTATTCATATCGTAGCTCTGGGTTGTTTTGCTGCTTATGTTTTTCATTTGACATTTGTCTTAGGTGTTTTCTAATTGTTTTACATTCATTATCAAACCATTTGTCAGAAACATTTTGTTTTTTGTTTCTGATGTTGCATTTCTTTGGTTTTCTCAAATTTGCTTTCGATGCTGCTTTTTGGAATATGCAGTTGATGTTTTGAGTAGCCGAATTGACACTATCTTTATTGTTTTGGCATTGTGAGTTATTGAAAAACTGTATAGAGTTCATCATTTCAATTGAGTTCAATGTTTCAATGAATCTCTCTGCACTGTTTGGAGCCCATCTGTATGATTGGTTTATGTTGTAGAGTTTATTGGGCTGTTTTTTTGAATGGGTATTGCCGGTTAATTTCTTCAGAAACACGTTGATCTGACTGTGATCTGACAATGGTGTCTGTGGTCTGACAGTGAATGCACTAATGGAGGAGGGGTCAATGTCAGTGATGGCATAATTGTCTACACTTGTCCCAAGAGCTGAGCAGTAAGTAAACTAACCTAAAGAGTCCCCTCTGATTCTACCATTAAGCATGTACAGGCCTAAGGCTCGACAGAGATGCACTAACTCCTTCCCATTTTTGTTCAGTATTTGGTCAGGACTGTTTCTATTATTTATAATAGGGCTACTGTACAGGGAGGGGTGTCCAAATATGTGGTGGTTACCTCCCGCATCAGTGTAGTCAGGCTCAGAACCTGTTCTTGCATTGAAATCTCCACAAAGAAGCACTTTACCCTCTGCCTGAAATGTAATGATTTCTGTAAGGAGATTGTCGAAAAACTGATCATCATAATATGGTGAATCTGAAGGAGAAGCGTAAGCTGCACATATGTATACGTCATTGTCACAGTAGATTGTACCTTTGTTAAGTTTTAGCCAAATGTGACTGGTACCCTTTTTCATTTAATTCAGGGCTAAGTCCTGCTTATGCCAAATGATGATTCCACCTGAGTCTCGGCCCCGTTTAACATTTTTATGTTTGATTGATGGTAGTAAACTTTCTCTACAGCCTGAGGGACACTGAGTATCTATGTCTCCACGACACCATGTTTCCAGTAGGATTATGATGTCCTGTCCCTTGATGTTTTTAATCAATTCTGGATTTGTTGTTTTATAACCAAAATGTGAAGAGTATAGGCCCTGGATATTCCAAGAGCTGATAGTTAATGATCTCATTTATAATAAGTGATATTCACTGGTTTGAGTAAAGTACATTGAAAAAAACCTAAATAATAATAATATTTATATACACACATACACACATACATACATACATATATATACATATATATACATACGTACGTACATACATACATACATACATACATACATACATACATACATACATAGAATAGTTGTAAACAAATGAATAAGATTACACAAAAAATAAGTACAATGCAATTTGCAACCGTGTGTGTGTGTGTGTGTGTGTGTGTGTGTGTGTGTGTGTGTGTGTGTGTGTGTGTGTGTGTGTGTGTGTGTGTGTGTGTGTGTGTGTGTGTGTGAGAGTGTGTGTGTGTGTGTGAATTAAAGGGTCTGTCTAGCTCAGTAGTCTGCATATTAGTTGCAGTAGTTGGCGCACCTCTCCTATCTCTGATTGTTCTAGGTGTCTTTTGCCAGAGGTTACCTCAGCATATGTAGGCTGATGATCTGAATGACACATGTGTGGACTGCATCATGTGGTGTACTTCTCTGAAGGACAGTGTTCTGTCCAATCCTGGAGTAGTGGTCAGAGCTGTGTTGTGATGGGCCAGGTCTAGTAGAGCTGTGTTGTGATGGGTCTGGTCTAGTAGAGCTGTGTTGTGATGGGCCTGGTCTTGTAGAGCTGTGTTGTGATGGGCCTGGTCTAGTAGAGCTGTGTTGTGATGGGCCTGGTCTAGTAGAGCTGTGTTGTGATGGGGTCTAGTAGAGCTGTGTTGTGATGGGCCTGGTCTAGTAGAGCTGTGTTGTGATGGGCCAGGTCTAGTAGAGCTGTGTTGTGATGGGTCTGGTCTAGTAGAGCTGTGTTGTGATGGGCCTGGTCTAGTAGAGCTGTGTTGTGATGGGACGGGTCTAGTAGAGCTATGTTGTGATGGGCCTGGTCTAGTAGAGCTGTGTTGTGATGGGCCAGGTCTAGTAGAGCTGTGTTGTGATGGGACGGGTCTAGTAGAGCTGTGTTGTGATGGGTCTGGTCTAGTAGAGCTGTGTTGTGATGGGCCTGGTCTAGTAGAGCTGTGTTGTGATGGGACTGGTCTAGTAGAGCTGTGTTGTGATGGGTCTGGGTCTAATAGAGCTGTGTTGTGATGGGCCTGGTCTAGTAGAGCTGTGATGGGACGGGTCTAGTAGAGCTGTGTTGTGATGGGCCGGGTCTAGTAGAGCTGTGTTGTGATGGGCCTGGTCTAGTAGAGCTGTTGTTGTGATGGGCCGGGTCTAGTAGAGCTGTGTTGTGATGGGCCCGGGGTCTAGTAGAGCTGTGTTGTGATGGGACGGGTCTAGTAGAGCTGTGTTGTGATGGGCCTGGTCTAGTAGAGCTGTGTTGTGATGGACCAGGTCTAGTAGAGCTGTGTTGTGATGGGCTGGGTCTAGTAGAGCTGTGTTGTGATGGGCCTGGTCTAGTAGAGCTGTGTTGTGATGGGCTGGGTCTAGTAGAGCTGTGCTGTCCTGAGGCAGGTCTGGTCTGGTAAATCAGTGCTGTGTTGGGCCTGGTCTAGTAGAGCTGTGCTGTAATAAGCCGTGTCTGGCTCTTTTCTCCTGGGGATGGTGGAGGTACTGTTGTTTCCGAATGTGGGACGGGGGACCTCTGTTGCTGGGGTGATGGGTGTGTGGGTCCCTGCCAAGTGTTGCATCTTTTAGGTCCTTGGCAAAGGTTGTGATACTGTCCTGATCCAGATGTACATTATGGTATAAGTGTTGACATGTCAGAGTGGGGTGGTGAGCCGTTCTGACGTTGAGCAGTGAGGCACAGTCCACAGTGATCTGTTGATTTATATTGTCCATCAACTGTCCTGGGAAGTCTTTTCTTGGTAGGAGGGTGGACACAACTATATTGGTTGTTGGGAACATAGCCTGTGCCCGTTCTGCCACTCTTCTCACTGCCCCAGATACATTTTCACCTTTGGCATGAAGGTGGTTTGTGCCAGTGTGGATGATGATGTTGTCGGGGGTGTCAACCCTGGTCTGACTGAGTAGCTGCATTGCACTGTCAGTTGTAGGACACCAGAACTTATACACCTGGTGTCTAGGGAATAATCTTTCCTGGACTAAGAACTTCCCATTTGAATCAATAAGGATTGCAGTTTTGGGTGATTGTCTGGGTGGAGCAGACTGGGAGACTGGTATTCTGACCTGGGCTGGAGCAGACTTGGAGACTGGTATTCTGACCTGGGCTGGAGCAGACTGGGAGACTGGTATTCTGACCTGGGCTGGAGCAGACTGAGAGGCTGGTAGGTTGACCTGGGCTGGAGCAGACTGAGAGGCTGGTAGGTTGACCTGGGCTGGAGCAGACTGAGAGGCTGGTAGGTTGACCTGGGCTGGAGCAGACAGGGTGGCTGGTTGGCTGACCTGGGCTGGAGCAGACTGAGAGGCTGGTAGGTTGACCTGGGCTGGAGCAGACTGAGAGGCTGGTAGGTTGACCAGGGCTGAAGCAGACAGGGTGGCTGGTTGGCTGACCTGGGCTGGAGCAGACTGAGAGGCTGGTAGGTTGACCTGGGCTGGAGCAGACTGAGAGGCTGGTAGGTTGACCTGGGCTGAAGCAGACTGTGCTGGAGCAGACTGGGAAGCAGGTAGGCTGACATGGGCTAGAGCAGACTGGGACGCTGGTTGGCTGATCTGGGCTGGAGCAGACTGGGACGGTGGTTGGCTGATCTGGGCTGGAGCAGACTGGTAGGCTGGTTGGCTGATCTGGGCTGGAGCAGACTGGTAGGCTGGTGCAGTGTCATCAGGCTGTGTGGTGGAGGCCATGCTGATCTCAAGTTCTGCTTGTGTTATGCCAAGCTGGTCGACATGTTCTCTAGATGCAGAGGACATAATGACTAGCTGCTGGTTGAGCGTGTCAATGTACCTCTCTCTTTGTTCTAGCTCCTTTCTTGTTGTGCTCAGAAGGTCTCTGAGGTCATCATTTGTCTGACTCAGTTTGTCCATTCTGCTTTCTATTTAGATGCTCTAATAGATGCTCTTCTCTCCTCCCTGAACTGTTTCATCTCTTCTTTTAGTTTTTGGACAGTGTCCTCCTCTTGAAGCGTGTTCTCTCTGAGTTCTATGACCTCTGCTTCGACTAGAGAGAGGGTGTTGTGGAAACGTTGCATAGTAGGTGTTCTTGGTGTTGTAGGCATGTCCTTGGCGCTGTCTGCTGCAGGTGAGGTAGGTAGAGGGACACTGAGGGCTTCTTGCTGGGTCACAGAGACCATTGGGGCCTGCTTTTCTCCATCTCCCTCCTTGACTTTTTCCTCCGTTTCTGAGATGATTTCAGCTTCTGCTTTTAGGGTAGAAAACCTATTCTCAAAAGCCTGGAGGCTTGAATCATTGACTTGTATCAATACAGTTCCATTATTATATAAGTTTACTGTTTGATACGTGTTGCTCTGGTCAGCTTCTTCAAAAATGCTGATCTGACATCCTTGGCTGATGCCTCTCTTTTTTGAGAAAGGAAATGGTTGCAAATAACCCTTTTCCATATGTGCCCTCGTTTGGTATTGAAAATTACATTTGCTCTTGTTTTGCAACTGGTAAGATCTGCAAACAGGCATTCATGGTTCTGTCCCATCAACAAACCTTTGAAACTTTTCTTAGCTTTCTCTGTTTGGATGTCTGGTGGGTAAACAATTTCCATAGCAACGCTGGTGATGTTGGCTACAATGTTGCAATAGAAGCGTTGTTTCTTGTATTATTGTCTCTTGTGTCTTTAGGGAACTGTTTGATGTCTTTTTTCTTCTGTCCTTTCTTTTCTTCTGTTAACCAGATGTTCTTTGTTATTCTTTGTTAGCTAGCTAGCTTCTTCCAGGAGAGTCCCTAGCAACTGCTTAGCAACTGGTAAACAATTCAGCTAGCTAAGATAACTACAGTTTTATGAAAAATAGTTACTTTTTCAAAAGCCTATCTTCTTTGTTTGTTGCTTGTTTTGTCTCCTCTAAAATCATGTAAATTTCAATATTTCTCTCTCTCTGTCTCTGTCTCTGTCTCTCTCTCTCTCTCTCTCTCTCTCTCACTATCTCTCTCTCTCTTTCTCTCTCTCTCTCTCTCTCTCTCTCTCACACACACACTCTCTCTCTCTCTCTCTCTCTCTCTCTCTCTCTCTCTCTCACTGTCTCTCTTTCTCTCTCTCTCTCACTCTCTCTCTCTCTCTCTCTAGAGGGGGGGGTTAATGTGTTATGTATGACCAAAACAACAGGAAAACACTCTTAGTCTTAGAACTGGCAGGCTGCCACACAACTCAACTGTTAATCAGGGTTGGAGTGAATTCCCACTCAAGTCACTCATTAAAATGTTCCTTGCCGATGGCAATGGCATTTCAGTTTACTTAGCTGAATTGACTGGACTGAAATGGAATTGTCCACAACCCTGCTGTTGACGTCATCAACATGCATAAATTATATTGTTTCCATCCGTCTTATTATGCTGTTTAACAGAGGGGCCTCTCTACCAGAGGGGCCATGATGTAGTCTCACTGTTTTAGCCTCTCTACCAGAGGGGCCATGATGTAGTCTCACTGTTTTAGCCTCTTTACCAGAGGGGCCATGATGTAGTCTCACTGTTTTAGCCTCTCTACCAGAGGGGCCATGATGTAGTCTCACTGTTTTGGCCTCTCTACCAGAGGGGCCATATGTAGTCTCACTGTTTTGGCCTCTCTACCAGAGGGAGCACATGATGTAGTCTCACTGTTTTGGCCTCTCTACCAGAGGGATCACATGTGTAGTCTCTCTGTTTTGGCCTCTCTACCAGAGGGAGCCATGTTGTAGTCTCACTGTTTTGGCCTCTCTACCAGAGGGATCACATTGTAGTCTCTCTGTTTTGGCCTCTCTACCAGAGGGATCACATTGTAGTCTCACTGTTTTGGCCTCTCTACCAGAGGGATCACATTGTAGTCTCACTGTTTTGGTCTCTCTAACAGAGGGATCACATTGTAGTCTCTCTGTTTTGGCCTCTCTACCAGAGGGAGCATGTTGTAGTCTCACTGTTTTGGCCTCTCTACCAGAGGGATCACATTGTAGTCTCTCTGTTTTGGCCTCTCTACCAGAGGGAGCATGTTGTAGTCTCACTGTTTTGGCCTCTCTACCAGAGGGATCACATTGTAGTCTCACTGTTTTGGCCTCTCTACCAGAGGGATCACATTGTAGTTTCACTGTTTTGGTCTCTCTACCAGAGGGATCACATTGTAGTCTCACTGTTTTGGTCTCTCTACCAGAGGGATCACATTGTAGTTTCACTGTTTTGGTCTCTCTACCAGAGGGATCACATTGTAGTCTCACTGTTTTGGTCTCTCTACCAGAGGGATCACATTGTAGTCTCACTGTTTTGGTCTCTCTACCAGAGGGATCACATTGTAGTCTCACTGTTTTGGCCTCTCTACCAGAGGGATCACATTGTAGTCTCACTGTTTTGGCCTCTCTACCAGAGGGATCACATTGTAGTCTCACTGTTTTGGCCTCTCTACCAGAGGGATCACATTGTAGTCTCACTGTTTTGGCCTCTCTACCAGAGGGAGCACATTGTAGTCTCACTGTTTTGGCCTCTCTACCAGAGGGATCACATTGTAGTCTCACTGTTTTGGTCTCTCTACCAGAGGGAGCACATTGTAGTCTCACTGTTTTGGCCTCTCTACCAGAGGGATCACATTGTAGTCTCACTGTTTTGGTCTCTCTACCAGAGGGAGCACATTGTAGTCTCTCTGTTTTGGCCTCTCTACCAGAGGGATCACATTGTAGTCTCACTGTTTTGGCCTCTCTACCAGAGGGAGCATGTTGTAGTCTCACTGTTTTGGTCTCTCTACCAGAGGGATCACATTGTAGTCTCACTGTTTTGGCCTCTCTACCAGAGGGAGCATGTTGTAGTCTCACTGTTTTGGCCTCTCTACCAGAGGGATCACATTGTAGTCTCTCTGTTTTGGCCTCTCTACCAGAGGGATCACATTGTAGTCTCACTGTTTTGGTCTCTCTACCAGAGGGATCACATTGTAGTCTCTCTGTTTTGGCCTCTCTACCAGAGGGATCACATTGTAGTCTCACTGTTTTGGCCTCTCTACCAGAGGGATCACATTGTAGTCTCTCTGTTTTGGCCTCTCTACCAGAGGGATCACATTGTAGTCTCACTGTTTTGGCCTCTCTACCAGAGGGATCACATTGTAGTCTCTCTGTTTTGGCCTCTCTACCAGAGGGAGCACATTGTAGTCTCACTGTTTTGGCCTCTCTACCAGAGGTTTGCTACTGTTTTGGCCTCCAATAACTCCCCTAGTGATCTCTCTGTTATAGACTGTCTAAGCCTCCATATTCCATAGTTCCCACATGGCTGGTTGGGGAAATCATTCTGAATCTAAAAATCTCACAAAGGTCTGTTTTGCATATTTGCTTCCCTGTGTGCCGGAGGAAAGAGGGGAGGTAATTGGTCCATCACCATGGAGGCTCAACTCAGTTCATTTACAGAAAGAGAGAGAGAGAGAGAGAGAGAGAGAGAGAGAGAGAGAGAGAGAGAGAGAGAGAGAGAGACAGACAGAGAGACAGAGAGACAGAGAGAGAGAATGAGTCTGTGAGAGAGAGATTACACCCAAACCATCAAATGATTAGCTCTTATACATTCCAACTACACACGGATGTGACAAATGTAAAACACTCCTATCTTGTCTCTTCCTTTACATGTTCAGTGTGCAGTGAAGTCCACTTTGGTTTGGTATCAGCACGATCTGGTCTCTCCGTTGCATTATTACTGTCTGTGAGAGATGCAGAATACTGTACATAAAGGCAACCGCAAGCATCAACCATCTATTACTATAGGGACTGCCCCCCAGTGCATCTAGATATTGGGGCAAATAACATGCATCATTATAATTCTCTTTCGTTTAATGTCTCTGAATCAATATAATGCATATTCCAGTGGCAGGACAGAGGCAGAAGGCTGCATCCCAGATGGCCCCCTATTCCCTGCATAGTGCACTACCTTGGACCAGATCGGTTCCTGGTCAGAAGTGCAATAAAGGGAATATGGTGCCATCTGGGATGTAGCCTGGGTTCAGTCCAATATACCTGCATGTGAGGATATGAAGATGGAGAGAGATCAAATGGAAATATTAATGACGTGGGATATTTCTGCTTTCTGTCTCTTTCTTTCTCTCTGTCTCACTCACTCACTCACTCACTCACTCACTCACTCACTCACTCACTCACTCACTCACTCACTCACTCACTCACTCACTCACTCACTCACTCACTCACTCACTCACTCACTCACTCACTCACTCACTCACTCACTCACACACACACACACACACACACACACACCCTTCTGGTTTAGATTGTGGAGTGTAATGTGGTTTCATGTCCACGTATGTAACTGGTGGATTTTGAGGGCCGGTGAGAGGACCTTCTCAGTTACACAAACATGATATACTGCACACGCCTGTAGGCTACCACTGTGATGTGATGTTGAGGTAAATGGGAGATGGTTACTGCACTGAGGTACTTTTCTATTTTCTAACCTAAATTATAACAAAAACAGCAGGGTGAAGGGCTTTAAACCGAAAGGTTGTTGGATCAAATCCCTGAGCTGACAAGGTAAAAATCTGTCGTTCTGCCCCTGAGCAAGGCAGTTAACCACCTGTTCCCCGGGCGCCAAAGACGTGGATGTTGATTAAGGCAGCCCCCCCGCACCTCTCTGATTCAGAGGGGTTGGGTTAAATGACTCCTGCACCTCTCTGATTCAGAGGGGTTGGGTTAAATGACTCCTGTACCTCTCTGATTCAGAGGGGTTGGGTTAAATGACTCCTGCACCTCTCTGATTCAGAGGGGTTGGGTTAAATGACTCCTGTACCTCTCTGATTCAGAGGGGTTGGGTTAAATGACTCCTGCACCTCTCTGATTCAGAGGGGTTGGGTTAAATGACTCCTGTACCTCTCTGATTCAGAGGGGTTGGGTTAAATGACTCCTGCACCTCTCTGATTCAGAGGGGTTGGGTTAAATGACTCCTGCACCTCTCTGATTCAGAGGGGTTGGGTTAAATGACTCCTGCACCTCTCTGATTCAGAGGGGTTGGGTTAAATGACTCCTGCACCTCTCTGATTCAGAGGGGTTGGGTTAAATGACTCCTGTACCTCTCTGATTCAGAGGGGTTGGGTTAAATGACTCCTGCACCTCTCTGATTCAGAGGGGTTGGGTTAAATGACTCCTGTACCTCTCTGATTCAGAGGGGTTGGGTTAAATGGCTCCTGTACCTCTCTGATTCAGAGGGGTTGGGTTAAATGACTCCTGTACCTCTCTGATTCAGAGGGGTTGGGTTAAATGACTCCTGCACCTCTCTGATTGAGAGGGTTTTAAATGACTCCTGACCCCTCTGATTTAGAGGGGTTGGGTTAAATGACTGCTTCACCTCTCTGATTCAGAGGGGTTGGGTTAAATGACTCCTGTACCTCTCTGATTCAGAGGGGTTGGGTTAAATGACTCCTGCACCTCTCTGATTCAGAGGGGTTGGGTTAAATGACTCCTGCACCTCTCTGATTCAGAGGGGTTGGGTTAAATGACTCCTGCACCTCTCTGATTCAGAGGGGTTGGGTTAAATGACTCCTGCACCTCTCTGATTCAGAGGGGTTGGGTTAAATGACTCCTGCACCTCTCTGATTCAGAGGGGTTGGGTTAAATGACTCCTGCACCTCTCTGATTCAGAGGGGTTGGGTTAAATGACTCCTGCACCTCTCTGATTCAGAGGAGTTGGGTTAAATGACTCCTGCACCTCTCTGATTCAGAGGGGTTAGGTTAAATGACTCCTGCACCTCTCTGATTCAGAGGGGTTGGGTTAAATAACTCTTGCACCTCTCTGATTCAGAGGGGTTGGGTTAAATGACTCCTGCACCTCTCTGATTCAGAGGAGTTGGGTTAAATGACTCCTGCACCTCTCTGATTCAGAGGGGTTGGGTTAAATGACTCCTGCACCTCTCTGATTCAGAGGGGTTGGGTTAAATGACTCCTGTACCTCTCTGATTCAGAGGGGTTGGGTTAAATGACTCCTGCACCTCTCTGATTCACAGGGGTTGGGTTAAATGACTCCTGCACCTCTCTGATTCAGAGGGGTTGGGTTAAATGACTCCTGTACCTCTCTGATTCAGAGGGGTTGGGTTAAATGACTCCTGCACCTCTCTGATTCAGAGGGGTTGGGTTAAATGACTCCTGCACCTCTCTGATTCAGAGGGGTTGGGTTAAATGACTCCTGCACCTCTCTGATTCAGAGGGGTTGGGTTAAATGACTCCTGCACCTCTCTGATTCAGAGGGGTTGGGTTAAATGACTCCTGCACCTCTCTGATTCAGAGGGGTTGGGTTAAATGACTCCTGCACCTCTCTGATTCAGAGGGGTTGGGTTAAATGACTCCTGCACCTCTCTGATTCAGAGGAGTTGGGTTAAATGACTCCTGCACCTCTCTGATTCAGAGGGGTTAGGTTAAATGACTCCTGCACCTCTCTGATTCAGAGGGGTTGGGTTAAATAACTCTTGCACCTCTCTGATTCAGAGGGGTTGGGTTAAATGACTCCTGCACCTCTCTGATTCAGAGGAGTTGGGTTAAATGACTCCTGCACCTCTCTGATTCAGAGGGGTTGGGTTAAATGACTCCTGCACCTCTCTGATTCAGAGGGGTTGGGTTAAATGACTCCTGTACCTCTCTGATTCAGAGGGGTTGGGTTAAATGACTCCTGCACCTCTCTGATTCACAGGGGTTGGGTTAAATGACTCCTGCACCTCTCTGATTCAGAGGGGTTGGGTTAAATGCGGATGACACATTTCAGTTGAATACATTCAGTTGGACAACTGACTAGGTATCCCCCTTTCCTTAAGTTGTTTTTCACATGATTATGTGTTGAGCAACAGGGCTTTTAGGAGGTTTGGTTTCAGACAGAACTAAACTATTTTAGGAATTAACTAACTTTTCCCAGAGGACTTAGAAGAGTTTTGACAGTAGCAGTGTTGTTGTTGGAGTAAAGATGAGGCATGCTCCCTCTCTTCACAACCCCCAGAGAAAAGTAACACGTAAACTCCATTCCCTCATTCCCTGTATTTATGAAGCTATTTTTGCTTGATAATGTTCATGGTGTCGGTCAGATGAGTCGATTTGAAATGAGAGGCACTGGCACATCAGAGATAATTACAGTGCATTCGGAAAGTATTCAGACCCCTTGACTTTTTCCACATTTTGTTATGTTACAGCCTTTGTTTTTTCCCCTCATCAATCTACACACAATACCCCATAATGATAAAGCAGGTTTGATGGGGAGCGTTGTGCACAGCTATTTCCAGGTCTCTCCAGATATGTTAATTCGGGTTCAAGTCCAGGCTCTGGCTGGGCCACTCAAGACATTCAGAGACTTGTCCCGAAGCCACTCCTGCATTGTCTTGGCCGTGGGCTAAGAGTCATTGTCCTGTTGGAAGGTGAGCCTTCGCCCCAGTCTGAGGTCTTGAGCGTTCTGGAGCAGGTTTTGCACTGTGCACTGTCAGCTGTGGGACCTTATATAGGTGTGTAGGTGTGTGGCCAATCAATTGAATTTACCACAGGAGGACTCCAATCACTGTATTTCCTGTAGCCTAGTGCTGTGACAGACCAATCAGTCACTGTATATCCTGTGACCTAGTGCTTTGACAGACCGGCCAATCAGTCACTGTATATCCTGTAGCTTACTGCTGTGACAGACCGGCCAATCAGTCACTGTATATCCTGTAGCTTACTGCTGTGACAGACCGGCCAATCAGTCACTGTATATCCTGTAGCTTACTGCTGTGACAGACCGGCCAATCAGTCACTGTATATCCTGTAGCTTACTGCTGTGACAGAGCAACAAATCAGTCACTGTATATCCTGTAGCCTAGCGCTGTGACAGACCAATCAGTCACTGTATATCCTGTAATCTAGCGTTGTGACAGACCGACCAATCAGTCATTGTATATCCTGTAGCCTAGCACTGTGACAGACTGACCAATCAGTCACTGTATATCCTGTAACCTAGTGCGGTGACAGACCAACAAATCAGTCACTGTATATCCTGTAGCCTAGCACGGTGACCGACCAATCAGTCATTGTATATCCTGTGGCCTAGCGCTGTAACAGACCAACAAATCAGTCACTGTATATCCTGTGGCCTAGTGCGGTGACAGACCGACCAATCAGTCACTGTATATCCTGTAGCCTAGCGCTGTCAATCAGACTGCTCTGACAGTCAGACTGCTCTGACAGAACACAATGGTGTGATGTTACACCACTGCTAGGCTGAATGAGAGAACAAAGAAAGAGATAGGAGAGATAGATCACTGTGATTAGAGATATCTTCCTTCCCCGCTTGTTCCTCACACTGCTGTTGTTATTGTTGTTGTTGTTATTGTAGGCTTACAAATACAAAGTAAGCTGATACAGTGCTTGAACAAAGGATGAAATGGAGAGATACAGTGTGGAGGGGGAGGGGAGTGAACATGAGAGAAGAATATTATTGTAAACAGGTGTTATAAAACCCCCTTCTTTTTCCAGTTTCACTTAAACTGTGGACAACATCTTCTCATCAGACGATGAGACGAGTCGATGAGGCTGACCTTCGTTCAATGGCCTCACTCACAGCTATGTCACGCACGCACACACACACACACACACAGTTCAACCTTCAGTCTGATGTGTAAATCACCACCTCTCATGTTTTCATCAGTGTGTCTCTTCATCATGATTCAGGGGTCAGGGGTCAGGACTGTCTTTAATCAAAGACTCTTTCATTCCCTCAAGTCTTTGATTAGTGCTCTTCACACAGACTGAGACAAAGGCTGTCTAAGATATCTGTAGCCGCCCATCTTTATTTCTCCCACCCTGATGAGAAGCATGAGAAGAATGACATCAAATAGAGACCATTCAAAGTGTCCTAGCCATTTTATGTTCTCCTCGTCAAAAGAGACCCATCACCATTACTTCAAGGCTCTGGAAGATCAAAGCACCTTCGATACCATCTGCCCATCTGATTTTTCTTCTCCTCTCTTTCCTCTGACCGCATGTCTCTCTCAACTTTAGCCTCTCTGATTCATGCAGGAACATACTGTACCCATTTTCATCAGCATAACTGGCTCTTCCTTGCTCTTCGTATTTCTGTTCTCACCACGTTTGAACTTCTAACAATTGCAATGCATGCCTCAACGCATTATAATGGTCCCTTTCCCTCCTCTGATCTACCTTCTCTCTCCCACTCTCGTGTTTTCAGAGAGAGATAGAGAGAGATAGCAAGAGAGAGAGATAGACAGGGAGAGAGAGAGGGAGAGGTAGAGTGAGAGAGTGAGATGGCGATAGAGCGAGAGAGAGCGAGAGAACGCAAGAGTGAGAGAGTGAGAAAGAGAGAGAGAGAGAGAAAGACAGAGAGAGAGTTTCTGCTCTCGTGCCACACCCAGGCTAACTGAGGGTAGTTCTTTAATAGAATGGTCTTGTCTGACTAACATATCTGACTTAATAAGTAGAAGTCAGAGAGTGGAGCACAGTGACGTAACGGTTTCCTTCAATTATGTAGTCCTTATGTCACATGAATCATCGTAGCCTGATGATAAAGAAGTCACGACAAGAGCATGCTGATTTTCCTCTACATTATGCTGGTTTTCCTCTACATCATGCTGGTTTTCCTCTACATTCTAATGGTTTTCCTCTACATTATGCTGGTTTTCCTCTACATCATGCTGGTTTTCCTCTACATCATGCTGGTTTTCCTCTACATCATGCTGGTTTTCCTCTACATTCTAATGGTTTTCCTCTACATTATGCTGGTTTTCCTCTACATCATGCTGGTTTTCCTCTACATCATGCTGGTTTTCCTCTACATCATGCTGGTTTTCCTCTACATTCTAATGGTTTTCCTCTACATTCTAATGGTTTACCTCTACATCATGCTGGTTTACCTCTACATTATAATGGTTTTCCTCTACATCATGCTGGTTTTCCTCTACATCATGCTGGTTTTCCTCTACATTCTAATGGTTTTCCTCTACATTCTAATGGTTTTCCTCTACATCATGCTGGTTTACCTCTACATCATGCTGGTTTACCTCTACATTATGCTGGTTTTCCTCTACATCATGCTGGTTTTCCTCTACATTATAGATGGTTTTCCTCTACATTATGCTGGTTTCGTCTACATCATGCTGGTTTACCTCTACATTATAATGGTTTTCCTCTACATCATGCTGGTTTTCCTCTACATTATGCTGGTTTGCCTCTACATTATGCTGGTTTTCCTCTACATTATGCTGGTTTTCCTCTACTTTATAATGGTTTTCTTCTACATCATGCTGGTTTACCTCTACATTATAATGGTTTTCCTCTACATTATGATGGCTTTCCTCTACATTATAATGGTTTGCCTCTACATTATGCTGGTTTTCCTCTACATTCTAATGGTTTTCCTGTACATTTTGCTGGTTTACCTCTACATCATGCTGGTTTACCTCTACATTATAATGGTTTACCTCTACATCATGCTGGTTTTCCTCTACATTATAATGGTTTACCTCTACATTATGCTGGTTTTCCTCTACATTATAATGGTTTTCCTCAACATTATAATGGTTTTCCTCTACATTATAATGGTTTTCCTCTACATTATGCTGGTTTCCTCTACATTATGCTGGTTTACCTCTACATTATGCTGGTTTACCTCTACATTCTAATGTTTTTCCTCTACATTCTAATGTTTTTCCTCTACATTATGCTGGTTTGCCTCTACATTATGCTGGTTTACCTCTACATTATGCTGGTTTTCCTCTACATTCTAATGGTTTTCCTCTACATTATGCTGGTTTGCCTCTACATTATGCTGGTTTACCTCTACATTATGCTGGTTTTCCTCTACATTATAATGGTTTTCCTCTACATTATGCTGGTTTGCCTCTACATTATAATGGTTTTCCTCTACATTATGCTGGTTTACCTCTACATTATGCTGGTTTACCTCTACATTATGCTGGTTTTCCTCTACATTCTAATGGTTTTCCTCTACATCATGCTGGTTTACCTCTACATTATGCTGGTTTTCCTCTACATTATGCTGGTTTACCTCTACATTATGCTGGTTTTCCTCTACATTCTAATGGTTTACCTCTACATCATGCTGGTTTACCTCTACATTATAATGGTTTTCCTCTACATCATGCTGGTTTTCCTCTACATCATGCTGGTTTTCCTCTACATTCTAATGGTTTTCCTCTACATTCTAATGGTTTTCCTCTACATCATGCTGGTTTACCTCTACATCATGCTGGTTTACCTCTACATTATGCTGGTTTTCCTCTACATCATGCTGGTTTTCCTCTACATTATAATGGTTTTCCTCTACATTATGCTGGTTTCGTCTACATCATGCTGGTTTACCTCTACATTATGCTGGTTTTCCTCTACATTATGCTGGTTTCGTCTACATCATGCTGGTTTACCTCTACAATATGCTGGTTTTCCTCTACATTATGCTGGTTTTCCTCTACATTATGCTGGTTTTCCTCTACATTATAATGGTTTTCCTCTACATCATGCTGGTTTTCCTCTACATTATGCTGGTTTGCCTCTACATTATGCTGGTTTTCCTCTACATTATGCTGGTTTTCCTCTACATATGCTGGTTTTCCTCTACTTATAATGGTTTTCTTCTATATCATGCTGGTTTACCTCTACATTATAATGGTTTTCCTCTACATTATGATGGCTTTCCTCTACATTATAATGGTTTGCCTCTACATTATGCTGGTTTTCCTCTACATTCTAATGGTTTTCCTGTACATTTTGCTGGTTTACCTCTACATCATGCTGGTTTACCTCTACATTATAATGGTTTACCTCTACATCATGCTGGTTTTCCTCTACATTATAATGGTTTACCTCTACATTATGCTGGTTTTCCTCTACATTATAATGGTTTTCCTCAACATTATAATGGTTTTCCTCTACATTATAATGGTTTTCCTCTACATTATGCTGGTTTCCTCTACATTATGCTGGTTTACCTCTACATTATGCTGGTTTTCCTCTACATTCTAATGGTTTTCCTCTACATTCTAATGGTTTTCCTCTACATCATGCTGGTTTACCTCTACATCATGCTGGTTTACCTCTACATTATGCTGGTTTTCCTCTACATCATGCTGGTTTTCCTCTACATTATAATGGTTTTCCTCTACATTATGCTGGTTTCGTCTACATCATGCTGGTTTACCTCTACATTATAATGGTTTTCCTCTACATCATGCTGGTTTTCCTCTACATTATGCTGGTTTGCCTCTACATTATGCTGGTTTTCCTCTACATTATGCTGGTTTTCCTCTACTTTATAATGGTTTTCTTCTACATCATGCTGGTTTACCTCTACATTATAATGGTTTTCCTCTACATTATGATGGCTTTCCTCTACATTATAATGGTTTGCCTCTACATTATGCTGGTTTTCCTCTACATTCTAATGGTTTTCCTGTACATTTTGCTGGTTTACCTCTACATCATGCTGGTTTACCTCTACATTATAATGGTTTACCTCTACATCATGCTGGTTTTCCTCTACATTATAATGGTTTACCTCTACATTATGCTGGTTTTCCTCTACATTATAATGGTTTTCCTCAACATTATAATGGTTTTCCTCTACATTATAATGGTTTTCCTCTACATTATGCTGGTTTCCTCTACATTATGCTGGTTTACCTCTACATTATGCTGGTTTACCTCTACATTCTAATGTTTTTCCTCTACATTCTAATGTTTTTCCTCTACATTATGCTGGTTTGCCTCTACATTATGCTGGTTTACCTCTACATTATGCTGGTTTTCCTCTACATTCTAATGGTTTTCCTCTACATTATGCTGGTTTGCCTCTACATTATGCTGGTTTACCTCTACATTATGCTGGTTTTCCTCTACATTATAATGGTTTTCCTCTACATTATGCTGGTTTGCCTCTACATTATAATGGTTTTCCTCTACATTATGCTGGTTTACCTCTACATTATGCTGGTTTACCTCTACATTATGCTGGTTTTCCTCTACATTCTAATGGTTTTCCTCTACATCATGCTGGTTTACCTCTACATTATGCTGGTTTTCCTCTACATTATGCTGGTTTACCTCTACATTATGCTGGTTTTCCTCTACATTCTAATGGTTTACCTCTACATCATGCTGGTTTACCTCTACATTATAATGGTTTTCCTCTACATCATGCTGGTTTTCCTCTACATCATGCTGGTTTTCCTCTACATTCTAATGGTTTTCCTCTACATTCTAATGGTTTTCCTCTACATCATGCTGGTTTACCTCTACATCATGCTGGTTTACCTCTACATTATGCTGGTTTTCCTCTACATCATGCTGGTTTTCCTCTACATTATAATGGTTTTCCTCTACATTATGCTGGTTTCGTCTACATCATGCTGGTTTACCTCTACATTATGCTGGTTTTCCTCTACATTATGCTGGTTTCGTCTACATCATGCTGGTTTACCTCTACAATATGCTGGTTTTCCTCTACATTATGCTGGTTTTCCTCTACATTATGCTGGTTTTCCTCTACATTATAATGGTTTTCCTCTACATCATGCTGGTTTTCCTCTACATTATGCTGGTTTGCCTCTACATTATGCTGGTTTTCCTCTACATTATGCTGGTTTTCCTCTACATTATGCTGGTTTTCCTCTACTTTATAATGGTTTTCTTCTATATCATGCTGGTTTACCTCTACATTATAATGGTTTTCCTCTACATTATGATGGCTTTCCTCTACATTATAATGGTTTGCCTCTACATTATGCTGGTTTTCCTCTACATTCTAATGGTTTTCCTGTACATTTTGCTGGTTTACCTCTACATCATGCTGGTTTACCTCTACATTATAATGGTTTACCTCTACATCATGCTGGTTTTCCTCTACATTATAATGGTTTACCTCTACATTATGCTGGTTTTCCTCTACATTATAATGGTTTACCTCTACATCATGCTGGTTTCCCTCTACATTATAATGGTTTTCCTCTACATTATGCTGGTTTTCCTCTACATTATAATGGTTTTCCTCTACATTATAATGGTTTTCCTCTACATTATAATGGTTTTCCTCTACATTATGCTGGTTTCCTCTACATTATGCTGGTTTACCTCTACATTATGCTGGTTTACCTCTACATTCTAATGTTTTTCCTCTACATTCTAATGTTTTTCCTCTACATTATGCTGGTTTGCCTCTACATTATGCTGGTTTACCTCTACATTATGCTGGTTTTCCTCTACATTCTAATGGTTTTCCTCTACATTATGCTGGTTTGCCTCTACATTATGCTGGTTTACCTCTACATTATGCTGGTTTTCCTCTACATTATGCTGGTTTTCCTCTACATTATGCTGGTTTGCCTCTACATTATAATGGTTTTCCTCTACATCATGCTGGTTTACCTCTACATTATGCTGGTTTACCTCTACATTATGCTGGTTTTCCTCTATATTCTAATGGTTTTCCTCTACATCATGCTGGTTTACCTCTACATTATGCTGGTTTTCCTGTACATTATGCTGGTTTACCTCTACATTATGCTGGTTTTCCTCTACATTCTAATGGTTTACCTCTACATCATGCTGGTTTACCTCTACATTATAATGGTTTTCCTCTACATCATGCTGGTTTTCCTCTACATCATGCTGGTTTTCCTCTACATTCTAATGGTTTTCCTCTACATTCTAATGGTTTTCCTCTACATCATGCTGGTTTTCCTCTACATCATGCTGGTTTTCCTCTACATCATGCTGGTTTTCCTCTACATTCTAATGGTTTTCCTCTACATTCTAATGGTTTACCTCTACATCATGCTGGTTTACCTCTACATTATAATGGTTTTCCTCTACATCATGCTGGTTTTCCTCTACATCATGCTGGTTTTCCTCTACATTCTAATGGTTTTCCTCTACATTCTAATGGTTTTCCTCTACATCATGCTGGTTTACCTCTACATCATGCTGGTTTACCTCTACATTATGCTGGTTTTCCTCTACATCATGCTGGTTTTCCTCTACATTATAATGGTTTTCCTCTACATTATGCTGGTTTCGTCTACATCATGCTGGTTTACCTCTACATTATAATGGTTTTCCTCTACATCATGCTGGTTTTCCTCTACATTATGCTGGTTTGCCTCTACATTATGCTGGTTTTCCTCTACATTATGCTGGTTTTCCTCTACTTTATAATGGTTTTCTTCTACATCATGCTGGTTTACCTCTACATTATAATGGTTTTCCTCTACATTATGATGGCTTTCCTCTACATTATAATGGTTTGCCTCTACATTATGCTGGTTTTCCTCTACATTCTAATGGTTTTCCTGTACATTTTGCTGGTTTACCTCTACATCATGCTGGTTTACCTCTACATTATAATGGTTTACCTCTACATCATGCTGGTTTTCCTCTACATTATAATGGTTTACCTCTACATTATGCTGGTTTTCCTCTACATTATAATGGTTTTCCTCAACATTATAATGGTTTTCCTCTACATTATAATGGTTTTCCTCTACATTATGCTGGTTTACCTCTACATTCTAATGTTTTTCCTCTACATTCTAATGTTTTTCCTCTACATTATGCTGGTTTGCCTCTACATTATGCTGGTTTACCTCTACATTATGCTGGTTTTCCTCTACATTCTAATGGTTTTCCTCTACATTATGCTGGTTTGCCTCTACATTATGCTGGTTTACCTCTACATTATGCTGGTTTTCCTCTACATTATAATGGTTTTCCTCTACATTATGCTGGTTTGCCTCTACATTATAATGGTTTTCCTCTACATTATGCTGGTTTACCTCTACATTATGCTGGTTTACCTCTACATTATGCTGGTTTTCCTCTACATTCTAATGGTTTTCCTCTACATCATGCTGGTTTACCTCTACATTATGCTGGTTTTCCTCTACATTATGCTGGTTTACCTCTACATTATGCTGGTTTTCCTCTACATTCTAATGGTTTACCTCTACATCATGCTGGTTTACCTCTACATTATAATGGTTTTCCTCTACATCATGCTGGTTTTCCTCTACATCATGCTGGTTTTCCTCTACATTCTAATGGTTTTCCTCTACATTCTAATGGTTTTCCTCTACATCATGCTGGTTTACCTCTACATCATGCTGGTTTACCTCTACATTATGCTGGTTTTCCTCTACATCATGCTGGTTTTCCTCTACATTATAATGGTTTTCCTCTACATTATGCTGGTTTCGTCTACATCATGCTGGTTTACCTCTACATTATGCTGGTTTTCCTCTACATTATGCTGGTTTCGTCTACATCATGCTGGTTTACCTCTACAATATGCTGGTTTTCCTCTACATTATGCTGGTTTTCCTCTACATTATGCTGGTTTTCCTCTACATTATAATGGTTTTCCTCTACATCATGCTGGTTTTCCTCTACATTATGCTGGTTTGCCTCTACATTATGCTGGTTTTCCTCTACATTATGCTGGTTTTCCTCTACATTATGCTGGTTTTCCTCTACTTTATAATGGTTTTCTTCTATATCATGCTGGTTTACCTCTACATTATAATGGTTTTCCTCTACATTATGATGGCTTTCCTCTACATTATAATGGTTTGCCTCTACATTATGCTGGTTTTCCTCTACATTCTAATGGTTTTCCTGTACATTTTGCTGGTTTACCTCTACATCATGCTGGTTTACCTCTACATTATAATGGTTTACCTCTACATCATGCTGGTTTTCCTCTACATTATAATGGTTTACCTCTACATTATGCTGGTTTTCCTCTACATTATAATGGTTTTCCTCAACATTATAATGGTTTTCCTCTACATTATAATGGTTTTCCTCTACATTATGCTGGTTTCCTCTACATTATGCTGGTTTACCTCTACATTATGCTGGTTTTCCTCTACATTCTAATGGTTTTCCTCTACATTCTAATGGTTTTCCTCTACATCATGCTGGTTTACCTCTACATCATGCTGGTTTACCTCTACATTATGCTGGTTTTCCTCTACATCATGCTGGTTTTCCTCTACATTATAATGGTTTTCCTCTACATTATGCTGGTTTCGTCTACATCATGCTGGTTTACCTCTACATTATAATGGTTTTCCTCTACATCATGCTGGTTTTCCTCTACATTATGCTGGTTTGCCTCTACATTATGCTGGTTTTCCTCTACATTATGCTGGTTTTCCTCTACTTTATAATGGTTTTCTTCTACATCATGCTGGTTTACCTCTACATTATAATGGTTTTCCTCTACATTATGATGGCTTTCCTCTACATTATAATGGTTTGCCTCTACATTATGCTGGTTTTCCTCTACATTCTAATGGTTTTCCTGTACATTTTGCTGGTTTACCTCTACATCATGCTGGTTTACCTCTACATTATAATGGTTTACCTCTACATCATGCTGGTTTTCCTCTACATTATAATGGTTTGCCTCTACATTATGCTGGTTTTCCTCTACATTATAATGGTTTTCCTCAACATTATAATGGTTTTCCTCTACATTATAATGGTTTTCCTCTACATTATGCTGGTTTCCTCTACATTATGCTGGTTTACCTCTACATTATGCTGGTTTACCTCTACATTCTAATGTTTTTCCTCTACATTCTAATGTTTTTCCTCTACATTATGCTGGTTTGCCTCTACATTATGCTGGTTTACCTCTACATTATGCTGGTTTTCCTCTACATTCTAATGGTTTTCCTCTACATTATGCTGGTTTGCCTCTACATTATGCTGGTTTACCTCTACATTATGCTGGTTTTCCTCTACATTATAATGGTTTTCCTCTACATTATGCTGGTTTGCCTCTACATTATAATGGTTTTCCTCTACATTATGCTGGTTTACCTCTACATTATGCTGGTTTACCTCTACATTATGCTGGTTTTCCTCTACATTCTAATGGTTTTCCTCTACATCATGCTGGTTTACCTCTACATTATGCTGGTTTTCCTCTACATTATGCTGGTTTACCTCTACATTATGCTGGTTTTCCTCTACATTCTAATGGTTTACCTCTACATCATGCTGGTTTACCTCTACATTATAATGGTTTTCCTCTACATCATGCTGGTTTTCCTCTACATCATGCTGGTTTTCCTCTACATTCTAATGGTTTTCCTCTACATTCTAATGGTTTTCCTCTACATCATGCTGGTTTACCTCTACATTATAATGGTTTTCCTCTACATCATGCTGGTTTTCCTCTACATCATGCTGGTTTACCTCTACATTATGCTGGTTTACCTCTACATTCTAATGTTTTTCCTCTACATTCTAATGTTTTTCCTCTACATTATGCTGGTTTGCCTCTACATTATGCTGGTTTACCTCTACATTATGCTGGTTTTCCTCTACATTCTAATGGTTTTCCTCTACATTATGCTGGTTTGCCTCTACATTATGCTGGTTTACCTCTACATTATGCTGGTTTTCCTCTACATTATAATGGTTTTCCTCTACATTATGCTGGTTTGCCTCTACATTATAATGGTTTTCCTCTACATTATGCTGGTTTACCTCTACATTATGCTGGTTTACCTCTACATTATGCTGGTTTTCCTCTACATTCTAATGGTTTCCTCTACATCATGCTGGTTTACCTCTACATTATGCTGGTTTTCCTCTACATTATGCTGGTTTACCTCTACATTATGCTGGTTTTCCTCTACATTCTAATGGTTTACCTCTACATCATGCTGGTTTACCTCTACATTATAATGGTTTTCCTCTACATCATGCTGGTTTTCCTCTACATCATGCTGGTTTTCCTCTACATTCTAATGGTTTTCCTCTACATTCTAATGGTTTTCCTCTACATCATGCTGGTTTACCTCTACATCATGCTGGTTTACCTCTACATTATGCTGGTTTTCCTCTACATCATGCTGGTTTTCCTCTACATTATAATGGTTTTCCTCTACATTATGCTGGTTTCGTCTACATCATGCTGGTTTACCTCTACATTATGCTGGTTTTCCTCTACATTATGCTGGTTTCGTCTACATCATGCTGGTTTACCTCTACAATATGCTGGTTTTCCTCTACATTATGCTGGTTTTCCTCTACATTATGCTGGTTTTCCTCTACATTATAATGGTTTTCCTCTACATCATGCTGGTTTTCCTCTACATTATGCTGGTTTGCCTCTACATTATGCTGGTTTTCCTCTACATTATGCTGGTTTTCCTCTACATTATGCTGGTTTTCCTCTACTTTATAATGGTTTTCTTCTATATCATGCTGGTTTACCTCTACATTATAATGGTTTTCCTCTACATTATGATGGCTTTCCTCTACATTATAATGGTTTGCCTCTACATTATGCTGGTTTTCCTCTACATTCTAATGGTTTTCCTGTACATTTTGCTGGTTTACCTCTACATCATGCTGGTTTACCTCTACATTATAATGGTTTACCTCTACATCATGCTGGTTTTCCTCTACATTATAATGGTTTACCTCTACATTATGCTGGTTTTCCTCTACATTATAATGGTTTTCCTCAACATTATAATGGTTTTCCTCTACATTATAATGGTTTTCCTCTACATTATGCTGGTTTCCTCTACATTATGCTGGTTTACCTCTACATTATGCTGGTTTACCTCTACATTCTAATGTTTTTCCTCTACATTCTAATGTTTTTCCTCTACATTATGCTGGTTTGCCTCTACATTATGCTGGTTTACCTCTACATTATGCTGGTTTTCCTCTACATTCTAATGGTTTTCCTCTACATTATGCTGGTTTGCCTCTACATTATGCTGGTTTACCTCTACATTATGCTGGTTTTCCTCTACATTATAATGGTTTTCCTCTACATTATGCTGGTTTGCCTCTACATTATAATGGTTTTCCTCTACATTATGCTGGTTTACCTCTACATTATGCTGGTTTACCTCTACATTATGCTGGTTTTCCTCTACATTCTAATGGTTTTCCTCTACATCATGCTGGTTTACCTCTACATTATGCTGGTTTTCCTCTACATTATGCTGGTTTACCTCTACATTATGCTGGTTTTCCTCTACATTTTAATGGTTTTCCTCTACATTATAATGGTTTTTCCTCTACATTATAATGGTTTTCCTCTACATTCTAATGGTTTTCCTCTACATTATGCTGGTTTTCCTCTACATTATGCTGGTTTACCTCTACATTATAGTGGTTTTCCTCTACATTATAATGGTTTTCCTCTACATTATGCTGGTTTTCCTCTACATTCTAACGTTTGCCTCTACATTATGCTGGGTTTCCTCTACATTATAGTGGTTTTCCTCTACATTGTAATGGTTGTCCTCTACATCATGCTGGTTTACCTCTACATTATGCTGGTTTTCCTCTACATTATAATGGTTTTCCTCTACATTATGCTGGTTTGCCTCTGCATTATAATGGTTTTCCTCTACATTATGCTGGTTTACCTCTACATTATAGTGGTTTTCCTCTACATTGTAATGGTTGTCCTCTACATCATGCTGGTTTACCTCTACATTATGCTGGTTTTCCTCTACATTATAATGGTTTTCCTCTACATTATGCTGGTTTGCCTCTGCATTATAATGGTTTTCCTCTACATTATCCTGGTTTTCCTCTACATTCTAATGGTTTTCCTCTACATCATGCTGGTTTGCCCCTGCATTATAATGGTTTCCCTCTACATTATGCTGGTTTTCCTCGGCATTATAATGGTTTTCCTCTACATTATAATGGTTTTCCTCTACATTATGCTGGCTTTCCTCTACATCATGCTGGTTTACCTCTACATTATAATGGTTTTCCTCTACATTATGCTGGTTTCCTCTACATCATGCTGGTTTACCTCTACATTATGCTGGTTTTCCTCTACATTATGCTGGTTTACATCTACATTATAATGGTTTTCCTCTACATTATGCTGGCTTTCCTCTACATTATGCTGGTTTTCCTCTGCATTATAATGGTTTTTCTCTACATTATGCTGGCTTTCCTCTACATTATGCTTGTTTTCCACTACATTATGCTGGTTTCGTCTACATCATGCTGGTTTACCTCTACATCATGCTGGTTTACCTCTACATTATGCTGGTTTTCCTCTACATTATGCTGTTTGTCCTCTACATTATAATGGTTTCCTCTACATTATAATGGTTTTCCTCTACATCATGCTGGTTTTCCTCTACATTATGCTGGTTTACCTCTACATTATGCTGGTTTTCCTCTACATTATAATGGTTTGCCTCTACATTATGCTGGTTTTCCTCTACATTCTAATGGTTTTCCTGTACATTTTGCTGGTTTACCTCTACATCATGCTGGTTTACCTCTACATTATAATGGTTTACCTCTACATCATGCTGGTTTTCCTCTACATTATAATGGTTTACCTCTACATTATGCTGGTTTTCCTCTATGGTTTCCTCTACATTATAATGGTTTTCCTCTACATTATGCTGTTTTTCCTCTACATTATGCTGGTTTACCTCTACATTCTAATGGTTTTCCTCTACATTATAATGGTTTTCCTCTACATTATAATGGTTTTCCTCTACATTGCGCTGGTTTCCTCTACATTATGCTGGTTTACCTCTACATTATGCTGGTTTCCCTCTACATTCTTATGGTTTTCCTCTACATTATGCTGGTTTGCCTCTACATTATGCTGGTTTACCTCTACATTATGCTGGTTTTCCTCTACATTATGCTGGTTTACCTCTACATTATGCTGGTTTGCCAATACATTCTAATGGTTTTCCTCTACATTATAATGGTTTTCCACTACATTATAATGGTTTTCCTCTACATTATGCTGGTTTGCCTCTACATTATGCTGGTTTACCTCTACATTATGCTGGTTATCCTCTACATTCTTATGGTTTTCCTCTACATTATGCTGGTTTGCCTCCACATTATGCTGGTTTTCCTCTACATTATGCTGGTTTTCCTCTACTTTATAATGGTTTTCTTCTACATCATGCTGGTTTACCTCTACATTATAATGGTTTTCCTCTACATTATGATGGCTTTCCTCTACATTATAATGGTTTGCCTCTACATTATGCTGGTTTTCCTCTACATTCTAATGGTTTTCCTGTACATTTTGCTGGTTTACCTCTACATCATGCTGGTTTACCTCTACATTATAATGGTTTACCTCTACATCATGCTGGTTTCCCTCTACATTATAATGGTTTTCCTCTACATTATAATGGTTGTCCTCTACATCATGCTGGTTTACCTCTACATTATGCTGGTTTTCCTCTACATTATAATGGTTGCCTCTACATTATGCTGGTTTCCCTCTGCATTATAATGGTTTTCCTCTACATTATGCTGGTTTTCCTCTACATTATGCTGGTTTTCCTCTACATTATGCTGGTTTACATCTACATTATAATGGTTTTCCTCTACATTATGCTGGCTTTCCTCTACATTATGCTGGTTTTCCTCTGCATTATAATGGTTTTTCTCTACATTATGCTGGCTTTCCTCTACATTATGCTTGTTTTCCACTACATTATGTTGGTTTCGTCTACATCATGATGGTTTACCTCTACATCATGCTGGTTTACCTCTACATTATGCTGGTTTTCCTCTACATTATGCTGTATTTCCTCTACATTATAATGGTTTCCTCTACAATATAATGGTTTTCCTCTACATTATGCTGGTTTTCCTCTACATTATGCTGGTTTACCTCTACATTATGCTGGTTTTCCTCTACATTCTAATGGTTTTCCTCTATATTATAATGGTTTTCCTCTACATTATAATGGTTTTCCTCTACATTATGCTGGTTTACCTCTACATTATGCTGGTTTACCTCTACATTATGCTGGTTTTCCTCTACATTCTTATGGTTTTCCTCTACATTATGCTGGTTTTCCTCTACATTATGCTGGTTTACCTCTACATTATGCTGATTTTCCTCTACATGATGCTGGTTTACCTCTACATTATAATGGTTTTCCTCTACATTATGCTGGCTTTCCTCTACATTATGCTGGTTTTCCTCTGCATTATAATGGTTTTCCTCTACATTATGCTGGCTTTCCTCTACATTATGCTTGTTTTCCACTACATTATGCTGGTTTCGTCTACATCATGCTGGTTTACCTCTACATCATGCTGGTTTACCTCTACATTATGCTGGTTTTCCTCTACATTATGCTGTTTTTCCTCTACATTATAATGGTTTCCTCTACATTATAATGGTTTTCCTCTACATTATGCTGTTTTTCCTCTACATTATGCTGGTTTACCTCTACATTATGCTGGTTTACCTCTACATTCTAATGGTTTTCCTCTACATTATAATGGTTTTCCTCTACATTATAATGGTTTGCCTCTACATTGCGCTGGTTTTCCTCTACATTATGCTGGTTTACCTCTACATTATGCTGGTTTTCCTCTACATTCTTATGGTTTTCCTCTACATTATGCTGGTTTGCCTCTACATTATGCTGGTTTACCTCTACATTATGCTGGTTTTCCTCTACATTATGCTGGTTTACCTCTACATTATGCTGGTTTGCAACTACATTCTAATGGTTTTCCTCTACATTATAATGGTTTTCCTCTACATTATAATGGTTTTCCTCTACATTATGCTGGTTTGCCTCTACATTATGCTGGTTTACCTCTACATTATGCTGGTTATCCTCTACATTCTTATGGTTTTCCTCTACATTATGCTGGTTTGCCTCCACATTATGCTGGTTTACCTCTACATTATGCTGGTTTTCCTCTACATTCTAATGGTTTTCCTCTACATCATGCTGGTTTACCTCTACATTATAATGGTTTTCCTCTACATTATGCTGGTTTTCCTCTACATTCTAATGGTTTTCCTCTACATCATGCTGGTTTACCTCTACATTATAATGGTTTCCCTCTACATTATGCTGGTTTACCTCTACATTATGCTGGTTTTCCTCTACATTTTAATGGTTTTCCTCTACATTATGCTGTTTTCCCTCTACATTATAATGGTTTTCCTCTACATTATGCTGGCTTTCCTCTACATTATGCTGGTTTTCCTCTACATTATAATGGTTCCCTCTACATTATGCTGGTTTCCCTCTGCATTATAATGGTTTTCCTCTACATTATGCTGGTTTTCCTCGGCATTATAATGGTTTTCCTCTAAATTATAATGGTTACCTCTACATTATGCTGGCTTTCCTCTACATCATGCTGGTTTACCTCTACATTATAATGGTTTGCCTCTACATTATGCTGGTTTTCCTCTACATTATGCTGGTTTACCTATACATTATGCTGGTTTTCCTCTACATTCTAATGGTTTTCCTCTACATCATGCTGGTTTACCACTACATTATGCTGGTTTTCCGCTACATTATAATGGTTTACCTCTACATTATGCTGGTTTTCCTCTACATTCTAATGGTTTTCCTCTACATTATAATGGTTTTCCTCTACATTATAATGGTTTTCCTCTACATTATGCTGGTTTTCCTCTACATTATGCTTGTTTTCCACTACATTATGCTGGTTTCGTCTACATCATGCTGGTTTACCTCTACATCATGCTGGTTTACCTCTACATTATGCTGGTTTTCCGCTACATTATAATGGTTTACCTCTACATTATGCTGGTTTTCCTCTACATTCTAATGGTTTTCCTCTACATTATAATGGTTTTCCTCTACATTATAATGGTTTTTCTCTACATTATGCTGGTTTTCCTCTACATTATGCTTGTTTTCCACTACATTATGCTGGTTTCGTCTACATCATCCTGGTTTACCTCTACATCATGCTGGTTTACCTCTACATTATGCTGGTTTTCCTCTACATTATAATGGTTTTCCTCTACATTATGCTGGTTTGCCTCTACATTATAATGGTTTTCCTCTACATTATGCTGGTTTACCTCTACATTATGCTGGTTTACCTCTACATTATGCTGGTTTGCCTCTACATTCTAATGGTTTTCCTCTACATCATGCTGGTTTACCTCTACATTATGCTGGTTTTCCTCTACATTATGCTGGTTTACCTCTACATTATGCTGGTTTTCCTCTACATTTTAATGGTTTTCCTCTACATTATAATGGTTTTTCCTCTACATTATAATGGTTTTCCTCTACATTCTAATGGTTTTCCTCTACATTATGCTGGTTTTCCTCTACATTATGCTGGTTTACCTCTACATTATAGTGGTTTTCCTCTACATTATAATGGTTTTCCTCTACATTATGCTGGTTTTCCTCTACATTCTAACGTTTGCCTCTACATTATGCTGGGTTTCCTCTACATTATAGTGGTTTGCCTCTACATTGTAATGGTTGTCCTCTACATCATGCTGGTTTACCTCTACATTATGCTGGTTTTCCTCTACATTATAATGGTTTTCCTCTACATTATGCTGGTTTGCCTCTGCATTATAATGGTTTTCCTCTACATTATGCTGGTTTACCTCTACATTATAGTGGTTTTCCTCTACATTGTAATGGTTGTCCTCTACATCATGCTGGTTTACCTCTACATTATGCTGGTTTTCCTCTACATTATAATGGTTTTCCTCTACATTATGCTGGTTTGCCTCTGCATTATAATGGTTTTCCTCTACATTATCCTGGTTTTCCTCTAAATTATAATGGTTTTCATCTACATTATGCTGGTTTGCCCCTGCATTATAATGGTTTCCCTCTACATTATGCTGGTTTACCTCTACATTATGCTGGTTTACCTCTACATTATGCTGGTTTGCCTCTACATTCTAATGGTTTTCCTCTACATCATGCTGGTTTACCTCTACATTATGCTGGTTTTCCTCTACATTATGCTGGTTTACCTCTACATTATGCTGGTTTTCCTCTACATTTTAATGGTTTTCCTCTACATTATAATGGTTTTTCCTCTACATTATAATGGTTTTCCTCTACATTCTAATGGTTTTCCTCTACATTATGCTGGTTTTCCTCTACATTATGCTGGTTTACCTCTACATTATAGTGGTTTTCCTCTACATTATAATGGTTTTCCTCTACATTATGCTGGTTTTCCTCTACATTCTAACGTTTGCCTCTACATTATGCTGGGTTTCCTCTACATTATAGTGGTTTTCCTCTACATTGTAATGGTTGTCCTCTACATCATGCTGGTTTACCTCTACATTATGCTGGTTTTCCTCTACATTATAATGGTTTTCCTCTACATTATGCTGGTTTGCCTCTGCATTATAATGGTTTTCCTCTACATTATGCTGGTTTACCTCTACATTATAGTGGTTTTCCTCTACATTGTAATGGTTGTCCTCTACATCATGCTGGTTTACCTCTACATTATGCTGGTTTTCCTCTACATTATAATGGTTTTCCTCTACATTATGCTGGTTTGCCTCTGCATTATAATGGTTTTCCTCTACATTATCCTGGTTTTCCTCTAAATTATAATGGTTTTCATCTACATTATGCTGGTTTGCCCCTGCATTATAATGGTTTCCCTCTACATTATGCTGGTTTTCCTCGGCATTATAATGGTTTTCCTCTACATTATAATGGTTTTCCTCTACATTATGCTGGCTTTCCTCTACATCATGCTGGTTTACCTCTACATTATAATGGTTTTCCTCTACATTATGCTGGTTTTCCTCTACATTATGCTGGTTTACCTCTACATTATGCTGGTTTTCCTCTACATTATGCTGGTTTACATCTACATTATAATGGTTTTCCTCTACATTATGCTGGCTTTCCTCTACATTATGCTGGTTTTCCTCTGCATTATAATGGTTTTTCTCTACATTATGCTGGCTTTCCTCTACATTATGCTTGTTTTCCACTACATTATGCTGGTTTCGTCTACATCATGCTGGTTTACCTCTACATCATGCTGGTTTACCTCTACATTATGCTGGTTTTCCTCTACATTATGCTGTTTGTCCTCTACATTATAATGGTTTCCTCTACAATATAATGGTTTTCCTCTACATTATGCTGGTTTTCCTCTACATTATGCTGGTTTACCTCTACATTATGCTGGTTTTCCTCTACATTCTAATGGTTTTCCTCTATATTATAATGGTTTTCCTCTACATTATAATGGTTTTCCTCTACATTATGCTGGTTTACCTCTACATTATGCTGGTTTACCTCTACATTATGCTGGTTTACCTCTACATTCTTATGGTTTTCCTCTACATTATGCTGGTTTTCCTCTACATTATGCTGGTTTACCTCTACATTATGCTGATTTTCCTCTTCATGATGCTGTTTTACCTCTACATTATAATGGTTTTCCTCTACATTATGCTGGCTTTCCTCTACATTATGCTGGTTTTCCTCTGCATTATAATGGTTTTCCTCTACATTATGCTGGCTTTCCTCTACATTATGCTTGTTTTCCACTACATTATGCTGGTTTCGTCTACATCATGCTGGTTTACCTCTACATCATGCTGGTTTACCTCTACATTATGCTGGTTTTCCTCTACATTATGCTGTTTTTCCTCTACATTATAATGGTTTCCTCTACATTATAATGGTTTTCCTCTACATTATGCTGTTTTTCCTCTACATTATGCTGGTTTACCTCTACATTCTAATGGTTTTCCTCTACATTATAATGGTTTTCCTCTACATTATAATGGTTTTCCTCTACATTGCGCTGGTTTCCTCTACATTATGCTGGTTTACCTCTACATTATGCTGGTTTCCCTCTACATTCTTATGGTTTTCCTCTACATTATGCTGGTTTGCCTCTACATTATGCTGGTTTACCTCTACATTATGCTGGTTTTCCTCTACATTATGCTGGTTTACCTCTACATTATGCTGGTTTGCCAATACATTCTAATGGTTTTCC
The DNA here is from genome assembly GCF_965601325.2 of Salmo salar. Taxonomy (NCBI): domain Eukaryota; kingdom Metazoa; phylum Chordata; class Actinopteri; order Salmoniformes; family Salmonidae; genus Salmo; species Salmo salar. The sequence goes on along the minus strand of NC_138308.1, from coordinate 33,003,550 downwards.
TCTACATTATAATGGTTTTCCACTACATTATAATGGTTTTCCTCTACATTATGCTGGTTTGCCTCTACATTATGCTGGTTTACCTCTACATTATGCTGGTTATCCTCTACATTCTTATGGTTTTCCTCTACATTATGCTGGTTTGCCTCCACATTATGCTGGTTTACCTCTACATTATGCTGGTTTTCCTCTACATTCTAATGGTTTTCCTCTACATCATGCTGGTTTACCTCTACATTATAATGGTTTTCCTCTACATTATGCTGGTTTTCCTCTACATTCTAATGGTTTTCCTCTACATCATGCTGGTTTACCTCTACATTATAATGGTTTCCCTGTACATTATGCTGGTTTACCTCTACATTATGCTGGTTTTCCTCTACATTTTAATGGTTTTCCTCTACATTATGCTGGTTTCCCTCTACATTATAATGGTTTTCCTCTACATTATAATGGTTGTCCTCTACATCATGCTGGTTTACCTCTACATTATGCTGGTTTTCCTCTACATTATAATGGTTGCCTCTACATTATGCTGGTTTCCCTCTGCATTATAATGGTTTTCCTCTACATTATGCTGGTTTTCCTCTACATTATGCTGGTTTTCCTCTACATTATGCTGGTTTACATCTACATTATAATGGTTTTCCTCTACATTATGCTGGCTTTCCTCTACATTATGCTGGTTTTCCTCTGCATTATAATGGTTTTTCTCTACATTATGCTGGCTTTCCTCTACATTATGCTTGTTTTCCACTACATTATGTTGGTTTCGTCTACATCATGATGGTTTACCTCTACATCATGCTGGTTTACCTCTACATTATGCTGGTTTTCCTCTACATTATGCTGTATTTCCTCTACATTATAATGGTTTCCTCTACAATATAATGGTTTTCCTCTACATTATGCTGGTTTTCCTCTACATTATGCTGGTTTACCTCTACATTATGCTGGTTTTCCTCTACATTCTAATGGTTTTCCTCTATATTATAATGGTTTTCCTCTACATTATAATGGTTTTCCTCTACATTATGCTGGTTTACCTCTACATTATGCTGGTTTACCTCTACATTATGCTGGTTTTCCTCTACATTCTTATGGTTTTCCTCTACATTATGCTGGTTTTCCTCTACATTATGCTGGTTTACCTCTACATTATGCTGATTTTCCTCTACATGATGCTGGTTTACCTCTACATTATAATGGTTTTCCTCTACATTATGCTGGCTTTCCTCTACATTATGCTGGTTTTCCTCTGCATTATAATGGTTTTCCTCTACATTATGCTGGCTTTCCTCTACATTATGCTTGTTTTCCACTACATTATGCTGGTTTCGTCTACATCATGCTGGTTTACCTCTACATCATGCTGGTTTACCTCTACATTATGCTGGTTTTCCTCTACATTATGCTGTTTTTCCTCTACATTATAATGGTTTCCTCTACATTATAATGGTTTTCCTCTACATTATGCTGTTTTTCCTCTACATTATGCTGGTTTACCTCTACATTATGCTGGTTTACCTCTACATTCTAATGGTTTTCCTCTACATTATAATGGTTTTCCTCTACATTATAATGGTTTGCCTCTACATTGCGCTGGTTTTCCTCTACATTATGCTGGTTTACCTCTACATTATGCTGGTTTTCCTCTACATTCTTATGGTTTTCCTCTACATTATGCTGGTTTGCCTCTACATTATGCTGGTTTACCTCTACATTATGCTGGTTTTCCTCTACATTATGCTGGTTTACCTCTACATTATGCTGGTTTGCAACTACATTCTAATGGTTTTCCTCTACATTATAATGGTTTTCCTCTACATTATAATGGTTTTCCTCTACATTATGCTGGTTTGCCTCTACATTATGCTGGTTTACCTCTACATTATGCTGGTTATCCTCTACATTCTTATGGTTTTCCTCTACATTATGCTGGTTTGCCTCCACATTATGCTGGTTTACCTCTACATTATGCTGGTTTTCCTCTACATTCTAATGGTTTTCCTCTACATCATGCTGGTTTACCTCTACATTATAATGGTTTTCCTCTACATTATGCTGGTTTTCCTCTACATTCTAATGGTTTTCCTCTACATCATGCTGGTTTACCTCTACATTATAATGGTTTCCCTCTACATTATGCTGGTTTACCTCTACATTATGCTGGTTTTCCTCTACATTTTAATGGTTTTCCTCTACATTATGCTGTTTTCCCTCTACATTATAATGGTTTTCCTCTACATTATGCTGGCTTTCCTCTACATTATGCTGGTTTTCCTCTACATTATAATGGTTCCCTCTACATTATGCTGGTTTCCCTCTGCATTATAATGGTTTTCCTCTACATTATGCTGGTTTTCCTCGGCATTATAATGGTTTTCCTCTAAATTATAATGGTTACCTCTACATTATGCTGGCTTTCCTCTACATCATGCTGGTTTACCTCTACATTATAATGGTTTGCCTCTACATTATGCTGGTTTTCCTCTACATTATGCTGGTTTACCTATACATTATGCTGGTTTTCCTCTACATTCTAATGGTTTTCCTCTACATCATGCTGGTTTACCACTACATTATGCTGGTTTTCCGCTACATTATAATGGTTTACCTCTACATTATGCTGGTTTTCCTCTACATTCTAATGGTTTTCCTCTACATTATAATGGTTTTCCTCTACATTATAATGGTTTTCCTCTACATTATGCTGGTTTTCCTCTACATTATGCTTGTTTTCCACTACATTATGCTGGTTTCGTCTACATCATGCTGGTTTACCTCTACATCATGCTGGTTTACCTCTACATTATGCTGGTTTTCCGCTACATTATAATGGTTTACCTCTACATTATGCTGGTTTTCCTCTACATTCTAATGGTTTTCCTCTACATTATAATGGTTTTCCTCTACATTATAATGGTTTTTCTCTACATTATGCTGGCTTTCCTCTACATTATGCTTGTTTTCCACTACATTATGCTGGTTTCGTCTACATCATCCTGGTTTACCTCTACATCATGCTGGTTTACCTCTACATTATGCTGGTTTTCCTCTACATTATAATGGTTTTCCTCTACATTATGCTGGTTTGCCTCTACATTATAATGGTTTTCCTCTACATTATGCTGGTTTACCTCTACATTATGCTGGTTTACCTCTACATTATGCTGGTTTGCCTCTACATTCTAATGGTTTTCCTCTACATAATGCTGGTTTACCTCTACATTATGCTGGTTTTCCTCTACATTATGCTGGTTTACCTCTACATTATGCTGGTTTTCCTCTACATTTTAATGGTTTTCCTCTACATTATAATGGTTTTTCCTCTACATTATAATGGTTTTCCTCTACATTCTAATGGTTTTCCTCTACATTATGCTGGTTTTCCTCTACATTATGCTGGTTTACCTCTACATTATAGTGGTTTTCCTCTACATTATAATGGTTTTCCTCTACATTATGCTGGTTTTCCTCTACATTCTAACGTTTGCCTCTACATTATGCTGGGTTTCCTCTACATTATAGTGGTTTTCCTCTACATTGTAATGGTTGTCCTCTACATCATGCTGGTTTACCTCTACATTATGCTGGTTTTCCTCTACATTATAATGGTTTTCCTCTACATTATGCTGGTTTGCCTCTGCATTATAATGGTTTTCCTCTACATTATGCTGGTTTACCTCTACATTATAGTGGTTTTCCTCTACATTGTAATGGTTGTCCTCTACATCATGCTGGTTTACCTCTACATTATGCTGGTTTTCCTCTACATTATAATGGTTTTCCTCTACATTATGCTGGTTTGCCTCTGCATTATAATGGTTTTCCTCTACATTATCCTGGTTTTCCTCTAAATTATAATGGTTTTCATCTACATTATGCTGGTTTGCCCCTGCATTATAATGGTTTCCCTCTACATTATGCTGGTTTTCCTCGGCATTATAATGGTTTTCCTCTACATTATAATGGTTTTCCTCTACATTATGCTGGCTTTCCTCTACATCATGCTGGTTTACCTCTACATTATAATGGTTTTCCTCTACATTATGCTGGTTTTCCTCTACATTATGCTGGTTTACCTCTACATTATGCTGGTTTTCCTCTACATTATGCTGGTTTACATCTACATTATAATGGTTTTCCTCTACATTATGCTGGCTTTCCTCTACATTATGCTGGTTTTCCTCTGCATTATAATGGTTTTTCTCTACATTATGCTGGCTTTCCTCTACATTATGCTTGTTTTCCACTACATTATGCTGGTTTCGTCTACATCATGCTGGTTTACCTCTACATCATGCTGGTTTACCTCTACATTATGCTGGTTTTCCTCTACATTATGCTGTTTGTCCTCTACATTATAATGGTTTCCTCTACAATATAATGGTTTTCCTCTACATTATGCTGGTTTTCCTCTACATTATGCTGGTTTACCTCTACATTATGCTGGTTTTCCTCTACATTCTAATGGTTTTCCTCTATATTATAATGGTTTTCCTCTACATTATAATGGTTTTCCTCTACATTATGCTGGTTTACTTCTACATTATGCTGGTTTACCTCTACATTATGCTGGTTTACCTCTACATTCTTATGGTTTTCCTCTACATTATGCTGGTTTTCCTCTACATTATGCTGGTTTACCTCTACATTATGCTGATTTTCCTCTTCATGATGCTGTTTTACCTCTACATTATAATGGTTTTCCTCTACATTATGCTGGCTTTCCTCTACATTATGCTGGTTTTCCTCTGCATTATAATGGTTTTCCTCTACATTATGCTGGCTTTCCTCTACATTATGCTTGTTTTCCACTACATTATGCTGGTTTCGTCTACATCATGCTGGTTTACCTCTACATCATGCTGGTTTACCTCTACATTATGCTGGTTTTCCTCTACATTATGCTGTTTTTCCTCTACATTATAATGGTTTCCTCTACATTATAATGGTTTTCCTCTACATTATGCTGTTTTTCCTCTACATTATGCTGGTTTACCTCTACATTCTAATGGTTTTCCTCTACATTATAATGGTTTTCCTCTACATTATAATGGTTTTCCTCTACATTGCGCTGGTTTCCTCTACATTATGCTGGTTTACCTCTACATTATGCTGGTTTCCCTCTACATTCTTATGGTTTTCCTCTACATTATGCTGGTTTGCCTCTACATTATGCTGGTTTACCTCTACATTATGCTGGTTTTCCTCTACATTATGCTGGTTTACCTCTACATTATGCTGGTTTGCCAATACATTCTAATGGTTTTCCTCTACATTATAATGGTTTTCCACTACATTATAATGGTTTTCCTCTACATTATGCTGGTTTGCCTCTACATTATGCTGGTTTACCTCTACATTATGCTGGTTATCCTCTACATTCTTATGGTTTTCCTCTACATTATGCTGGTTTGCCTCCACATTATGCTGGTTTACCTCTACATTATGCTGGTTTTCCTCTACATTCTAATGGTTTTCCTCTACATCATGCTGGTTTACCTCTACATTATAATGGTTTTCCTCTACATTATGCTGGTTTTCCTCTACATTCTAATGGTTTTCCTCTACATCATGCTGGTTTACCTCTACATTATAATGGTTTCCCTGTACATTATGCTGGTTTACCTCTACATTATGCTGGTTTTCCTCTACATTTTAATGGTTTTCCTCTACATTATGCTGGTTTCCCTCTACATTATAATGGTTTTCCTCTACATTATAATGGTTGTCCTCTACATCATGCTGGTTTACCTCTACATTATGCTGGTTTTCCTCTACATTATAATGGTTGCCTCTACATTATGCTGGTTTCCCTCTGCATTATAATGGTTTTCCTCTACATTATGCTGGTTTTCCTCTACATTATGCTGGTTTTCCTCTACATTATGCTGGTTTACATCTACATTATAATGGTTTTCCTCTACATTATGCTGGCTTTCCTCTACATTATGCTGGTTTTCCTCTGCATTATAATGGTTTTTCTCTACATTATGCTGGCTTTCCTCTACATTATGCTTGTTTTCCACTACATTATGTTGGTTTCGTCTACATCATGATGGTTTACCTCTACATCATGCTGGTTTACCTCTACATTATGCTGGTTTTCCTCTACATTATGCTGTATTTCCTCTACATTATAATGGTTTCCTCTACAATATAATGGTTTTCCTCTACATTATGCTGGTTTTCCTCTACATTATGCTGGTTTACCTCTACATTATGCTGGTTTTCCTCTACATTCTAATGGTTTTCCTCTATATTATAATGGTTTTCCTCTACATTATAATGGTTTTCCTCTACATTATGCTGGTTTACCTCTACATTATGCTGGTTTACCTCTACATTATGCTGGTTTTCCTCTACATTCTTATGGTTTTCCTCTACATTATGCTGGTTTTCCTCTACATTATGCTGGTTTACCTCTACATTATGCTGATTTTCCTCTACATGATGCTGGTTTACCTCTACATTATAATGGTTTTCCTCTACATTATGCTGGCTTTCCTCTACATTATGCTGGTTTTCCTCTGCATTATAATGGTTTTCCTCTACATTATGCTGGCTTTCCTCTACATTATGCTTGTTTTCCACTACATTATGCTGGTTTCGTCTACATCATGCTGGTTTACCTCTACATCATGCTGGTTTACCTCTACATTATGCTGGTTTTCCTCTACATTATGCTGTTTTTCCTCTACATTATAATGGTTTCCTCTACATTATAATGGTTTTCCTCTACATTATGCTGTTTTTCCTCTACATTATGCTGGTTTACCTCTACATTATGCTGGTTTACCTCTACATTCTAATGGTTTTCCTCTACATTATAATGGTTTTCCTCTACATTATAATGGTTTGCCTCTACATTGCGCTGGTTTTCCTCTACATTATGCTGGTTTACCTCTACATTATGCTGGTTTTCCTCTACATTCTTATGGTTTTCCTCTACATTATGCTGGTTTGCCTCTACATTATGCTGGTTTACCTCTACATTATGCTGGTTTTCCTCTACATTATGCTGGTTTACCTCTACATTATGCTGGTTTGCAACTACATTCTAATGGTTTTCCTCTACATTATAATGGTTTTCCTCTACATTATAATGGTTTTCCTCTACATTATGCTGGTTTGCCTCTACATTATGCTGGTTTACCTCTACATTATGCTGGTTATCCTCTACATTCTTATGGTTTTCCTCTACATTATGCTGGTTTGCCTCCACATTATGCTGGTTTACCTCTACATTATGCTGGTTTTCCTCTACATTCTAATGGTTTTCCTCTACATCATGCTGGTTTACCTCTACATTATAATGGTTTTCCTCTACATTATGCTGGTTTTCCTCTACATTCTAATGGTTTTCCTCTACATCATGCTGGTTTACCTCTACATTATAATGGTTTCCCTCTACATTATGCTGGTTTACCTCTACATTATGCTGGTTTTCCTCTACATTTTAATGGTTTTCCTCTACATTATGCTGTTTTCCCTCTACATTATAATGGTTTTCCTCTACATTATGCTGGCTTTCCTCTACATTATGCTGGTTTTCCTCTACATTATAATGGTTCCCTCTACATTATGCTGGTTTCCCTCTGCATTATAATGGTTTTCCTCTACATTATGCTGGTTTTCCTCGGCATTATAATGGTTTTCCTCTAAATTATAATGGTTACCTCTACATTATGCTGGCTTTCCTCTACATCATGCTGGTTTACCTCTACATTATAATGGTTTGCCTCTACATTATGCTGGTTTTCCTCTACATTATGCTGGTTTACCTATACATTATGCTGGTTTTCCTCTACATTCTAATGGTTTTCCTCTACATCATGCTGGTTTACCACTACATTATGCTGGTTTTCCGCTACATTATAATGGTTTACCTCTACATTATGCTGGTTTTCCTCTACATTCTAATGGTTTTCCTCTACATTATAATGGTTTTCCTCTACATTATAATGGTTTTCCTCTACATTATGCTGGTTTTCCTCTACATTATGCTTGTTTTCCACTACATTATGCTGGTTTCGTCTACATCATGCTGGTTTACCTCTACATCATGCTGGTTTACCTCTACATTATGCTGGTTTTCCGCTACATTATAATGGTTTACCTCTACATTATGCTGGTTTTCCTCTACATTCTAATGGTTTTCCTCTACATTATAATGGTTTTCCTCTACATTATAATGGTTTTTCTCTACATTATGCTGGCTTTCCTCTACATTATGCTTGTTTTCCACTACATTATGCTGGTTTCGTCTACATCATCCTGGTTTACCTCTACATCATGCTGGTTTACCTCTACATTATGCTGGTTTTCCTCTACATTATCCTGTATTTCCTCTACATTATAATGGTTTCCTCTACAATATAATGGTTTTCCTCTACATTATGCTGGTTTTCCTCTACATTATGCTGGTTTACCTCTACATTATGCTGGTTTTCCTCTACATTCTAATGGTTTTCCTCTATATTATAATGGTTTTCCTCTACATTATAATGGTTTTCCTCTACATTATGCTGGTTTACCTCTACATTATGCTGGTTTACCTCTACATTATGCTGGTTTTCCTCTACATTCTTATGGTTTTCCTCTACATTATGCTGGTTTTCCTCTACATTATGCTGGTTTACATCTACATTATAATGGTTTTCCTCTACATTATGCTGGCTTTCCTCTACATTATGCTGGTTTTCCTCTGCATTATAATGGTTTTTCTCTACATTATGCTGGTTTTCCTCTACATTATGCTTGTTTTCCACTACATTATGTTGGTTTCGTCTACATCATGATGGTTTACCTCTACATCATGCTGGTTTACCTCTACATTATGCTGGTTTTCCTCTACATTATGCTGTATTTCCTCTACATTATAATGGTTTCCTCTACAATATAATGGTTTTCCTCTACATTATGCTGGTTTTCCTCTACATTATGCTGGTTTACCTCTACATTATGCTGGTTTTCCTCTACATTCTAATGGTTTTCCTCTATATTATAATGGTTTTCCTCTACATTATAATGGTTTTCCTCTACATTATGCTGGTTTACCTCTACATTATGCTGGTTTACCTCTACATTATGCTGGTTTTCCTCTACATTCTTATGGTTTTCCTCTACATTATGCTGGTTTTCCTCTACATTATGCTGGTTTACCTCTACATTATGCTGATTTTCCTCTACATGATGCTGGTTTACCTCTACATTATAATGGTTTTCCTCTACATTATGCTGGCTTTCCTCTACATTATGCTGGTTTTCCTCTGCATTATAATGGTTTTCCTCTACATTATGCTGGCTTTCCTCTACATTATGCTTGTTTTCCACTACATTATGCTGGTTTCGTCTACATCATGCTGGTTTACCTCTACATCATGCTGGTTTACCTCTACATTATGCTGGTTTTCCTCTACATTATGCTGTTTTTCCTCTACATTATAATGGTTTCCTCTACATTATAATGGTTTTCCTCTACATTATGCTGGTTTCCTCAACATTATGCTGGTTTACCTCTACATTATGCTGGTTTACCTCTACATTCTAATGGTTTTCCTCTACATTATAATGGTTTTCCTCTACATTATAATGGTTTGCCTCTACATTGCGCTGGTTTTCCTCTACATTATGCTGGTTTACCTCTACATTATGCTGGTTTTCCTCTACATTCTTATGGTTTTCCTCTACATTATGCTGGTTTGCCTCTACATTATGCTGGTTTACCTCTACATTATGCTGGTTTTCCTCTACATTATGCTGGTTTACCTCTACATTATGCTGGTTTGCAACTACATTCTAATGGTTTTCCACTACATTATAATGGTTTTCCTCTACATTATAATGGTTTTCCTCTACATTATGCTGGTTTGCCTCTACATTATGCTGGTTTACCTCTACATTATGCTGGTTATCCTCTACATTCTTATGGTTTTCCTCTACATTATGCTGGTTTGCCTCCACATTATGCTGGTTTACCTCTACATTATGCTGGTTTTCCTCTACATTCTAATGGTTTTCCTCTACATCATGCTGGTTTACCTCTACATTATAATGGTTTTCCTCTACATTATGCTGGTTTTCCTCTACATTCTAATGGTTTTCCTCTACATCATGCTGGTTTACCTCTACATTATAATGGTTTCCCTCTACATTATGCTGGTTTACCTCTACATTATGCTGGTTTGCCTCTACATTTTAATGGTTTTCCTCTACATTATGCTGTTTTCCCTCTACATTATAATGGTTTTCCTCTACATTATAATGGTTTTCCTCTACATTATGCTGGCTTTCCTCTACATTATGCTGGTTTTCCTCTACATTATAATGGTTCCCTCTACATTATGCTGGTTTCCCTCTGCATTATAATGGTTTTCCTCTACATTATGCTGGTTTTCCTCGGCATTATAATGGTTTTCCTCTAAATTATAATGGTTACCTCTACATTATGCTGGCTTTCCTCTACATCATGCTGGTTTACCTCTACATTATAATGGTTTGCCTCTACATTATGCTGGTTTTCCTCTACATTATGCTGGTTTACCTATACATTATGCTGGTTTTCCTCTACATTCTAATGGTTTTCCTCTACATCATGCTGGTTTACCACTACATTATGCTGGTTTTCCGCTACATTATAATGGTTTACCTCTACATTATGCTGGTTTTCCTCTACATTCTAATGGTTTTCCTCTACATTATAATGGTTTTCCTCTACATTATAATGGTTTTCCTCTACATTATGCTGGTTTTCCTCTACATTATGCTTGTTTTCCACTACATTATGCTGGTTTCGTCTACATCATGCTGGTTTACCTCTACATCATGCTGGTTTACCTCTACATTATGCTGGTTTTCCGCTACATTATAATGGTTTACCTCTACATTATGCTGGTTTTCCTCTACATTCTAATGGTTTTCCTCTACATTATAATGGTTTTCCTCTACATTATAATGGTTTTTCTCTACATTATGCTGGCTTTCCTCTACATTATGCTTGTTTTCCACTACATTATGCTGGTTTCGTCTACATCATGCTGGTTTACCTCTACATCATGCTGGTTTACCTCTACATTATGCTGGTTTTCCTCTACATTATCCTGTATTTCCTCTACATTATAATGGTTTCCTCTACAATATAATGGTTTTCCTCTACATTATGCTGGTTTTCCTCTACATTATGCTGGTTTACCTCTACATTATGCTGGTTTTCCTCTACATTCTAATGGTTTTCCTCTATATTATAATGGTTTTCCTCTACATTATAATGGTTTTCCTCTACATTATGCTGGTTTACCTCTACATTATGCTGGTTTACCTCTACATTATGCTGGTTTTCCTCTACATTCTTATGGTTTTCCTCTACATTATGCTGGTTTTCCTCTACATTATGCTGGTTTACCTCTACATTATGCTGATTTTCCTCTACATGATGCTGGTTTACCTCTACATTATAATGGTTTTCCTCTACATTATGCTGGTTTTCCTCTACATTATGCTGGTTTTCCTCTGCATTATAATGGTTTTCCTCTACATTATGCTGGCTTTCCTCTACATTATGCTTGTTTTCCACTACATTATGCTGGTTTCGTCTACATCATGCTGGTTTACCTCTACATCATGCTGGTTTACCTCTACATTATGCTGGTTTTCCTCTACATTATGCTGTTTTTCCTCTACATTATAATGGTTTCCTCTACATTATAATGGTTTTCCTCTACATTATGCTGTTTTTCCTCTACATTATGCTGGTTTACCTCTACATTATGCTGGTTTACCTCTACATTCTAATGGTTTTCCTCTACATTATAATGGTTTTCCTCTACATTATAATGGTTTGCCTCTACATTGTGCTGGTTTTCCTCTACATTATGCTGGTTTACCTCTACATTATGCTGGTTTTCCTCTACATTCTTATGGTTTTCCTCTACATTATGCTGGTTTGCCTCTACATTATGCTGGTTTACCTCTACATTATGCTGGTTTTCCTCTACATTATGCTGGTTTACCTCTACATTATGCTGGTTTGCAACTACATTCTAATGGTTTTCCTCTACATTATAATGGTTTTCCTCTACATTATAATGGTTTTCCTCTACATTATGCTGGTTTGCCTCTACATTATGCTGGTTTACCTCTACATTCTTATGGTTTTCCTCTACATTATGCTGGTTTGCCTCCACATTATGCTGGTTTACCTCTACATTATGCTGGTTTTCCTCTACATTCTAATGGTTTTCCTCTACATCATGCTGGTTTACCTCTACATTATAATGGTTTTCCTCTACATTATGCTGGTTTTCCTCTACATTCTAATGGTTTTCCTCTACATCATGCTGGTTTACCTCTACATTATAATGGTTTCCCTCTACATTATGCTGGTTTACCTCTACATTATGCTGGTTTTCCTCTACATTTTAATGGTTTTCCTCTACATAATGCTGGTTTACCTCTACATTATAATGGTTTTCCTCTACATTATAATGGTTTTCCTCTACATTATGCTGGCTTTCCTCTACATTATGCTGGTTTTCCTCTACATTATAATGGTTGCCTCTACATTATGCTGGTTTCCCTCTGCATTATAATGGTTTTCCTCGACATTATGCTGGTTTTCCTCGGCATTATAATGGTTTTCCTCTAAATTATAATGGTTTCCTCTACATTATGCTGGCTTTCCTCTACATCATGCTGGTTTACCTCTACATTATAATGGTTTGCCTCTACATTATGCTGGTTTTCCTCTACATTATGCTGGTTTACCTATACATTATGCTGGTTTTCCTCTACATTCTAATGGTTTTCCTCTACATCATGCTGGTTTACCACTACATTATGCTGGTTTTCCGCTACATTATAATGGTTTACCTCTACATTATGCTGGTTTTCCTCTACATTCTAATGGTTTTCCTCTACATTATAATGGTTTTCCTCTACATTATAATGGTTTTCCTCTACATTATGCTGGTTTTCCTCTACATTATGCTGGTTTACCTCTACATTCTAATGGTTTCCCTCTACATTATGCTGGTTTGCCTGTACATTATGCTGGTTTACCTCTACATTATGCTGGTTTTCCTCTACATTCTAATGGTTTTCCTCTACATCATGCTGGTTTACCTCTACATTATAATGGTTTTCCTCTACATTATGCTGGTTTACCTCTACATTATGCTGGTTTGCCTCTACATTATGCTGGTTTTCCTCTACATTCTAATGGTTTTCCTCTACATTATGCTGGTTTCCCTCTACTTTATAATGGTTTTCTTCTACATCATGCTGGTTTACCTCTACATTATAATGGTTTTCCTCTACATTATGATGGCTTTCCTCTACATTATAATGGTTTGCCTCTACATTATGCTGGTTTACCTCTACATTCTAATGGTTTTCCTGTACATTTTGCTGGTTTACCTCTACATCATGCTGGTTTACCTCTACATTATAATAATTTACCTCTACATCATGCTGGTTTTCCTCTACATTATAATGGTTTACCTCTACATTATGCTGGTTTTCCTCTACATTATAATGGTTTTCTTCTACATTATAATGGTTTTCCTCTACATTATGCTGGTTTACCTCTACATTATGCTGGTTTACCTCTACATTATGCTGGTTTTCCTCTACATTCTAATGTTTTTTCCTCTACATTATGCTGGTTTGCCTCTACATTATGCTGGTTTACCTCTACATTATGCTGGTTTCCTCTACATTCTAATGGTTTTCCTCTACATCATGCTGGTTTACCTCTACATTATAATGGTTTTACTCTACATTATAATGGTTTTCCTCTACATTATAATGGTTTTCCTCTACATTTTAATGGTTTTCCTCTACATTATGCTGGTTTGCCTCTACATTATGCTGGTTTACCTCTACATTATGCTGGTTTACCTCTACATTCTAATGGTTTTCCTCTACATTATGCTGGTTTGCCTCTACATTATGCTGGTTTTCCTCTACATTATGCTGGTTTGCCTCTACATTCTAATGGTTTTCCTCTACATTATGCTGGTTTACCTCTACATTATGCTGGTTTACATCTACATTATAATGGTTTTCCTCTACATTATGCTGGTTTTCCTCTACATTATGCTGGTTTTCCTCTGCATTATAATGGTTTTTCTCTACATTATGCTGGCTTTCCTCTACATTATGCTTGTTTTCCACTACATTATGCTGGTTTCGTCTACATCATGCTGGTTTACCTCTACATCATGCTGGTTTACCTCTACATTATGCTGGTTTTCCTCTACATTATGCTGTTTTTCCTCTACATTATAATGGTTTCCTCTACAATATAATGGTTTTCCTCTACATTATGCTGGTTTTCCTCTACATTATGCTGGTTTACCTCTACATTATGCTGGTTTTCCTCTACATTCTAATGGTTTTCCTCTATATTATAATGGTTTTCCTCTACATTATAATGGTTTTCCTCTACATTATGCTGGTTTACCTCTACATTATGCTGGTTTACCTCTACATTATGCTGGTTTTCCTCTACATTCTTATGGTTTTCCTCTACATTATGCTGGTTTGCCTCTACATTATGCTGGTTTACCTCTACATTATGCTGGTTTTCCTCTACATGATGCTGGTTTACCTCTACATTATAATGGTTTTCCTCTACATTATGCTGGCTTTCCTCTACATTATGCTGGTTGTCCTCTGCATTATAATGGTTTTCCTCTACATTATGCTGGCTTTCCTCTACATTATGCTTGTTTTCCACTACATTATGCTGGTTTCGTCTACATCATGCTGGTTTACCTCTACATCATGCTGGTTTACCTCTACATTATGCTGGTTTTCCTCTACATTATGCTGTTTTTTCCTCTACATTATAATGGTTTCCTCTACATTATAATGGTTTTCCTCTACATTATGCTGTTTTTCCTCTACATTATGCTGGTTTACCTCTACATTATGCTGGTTTACCTCTACATTCTAATGGTTTTCCTCTACATTATAATGGTTTACCTCTACATTATAATGGTTTTCCTCTACATTGCGCTGGTTTTCCTCTACATTATGCTGGTTTACCTCTACATTATGCTGGTTTTCCTCTACATTCTTATGGTTTTCCTCTACATTATGCTGGTTTGCCTCTACATTATGCTGGTTTACCTCTACATTATGCTGGTTTGCCTCTACATTCTAATGGTTTTCCTCTACATTATAATGGTTTTCCTCTACATTATGATGGTTTTCCTCTACATTATGCTGGTTTGCCTCTACATTATGCTGGTTTACCTCTACATTATGCTGGTTATCCTCTACATTCTTATGGTTTTCCTCTACATTATGCTGGTTTGCCTCCACATTATGCTTGTTTACCTCTACATTATGCTGGTTTTCCTCTACATTCTAATGGTTTTCCTCTACATCATGCTGGTTTACCTCTACATTATAATGGTTTTCCTCTACATTATGCTGGTTTTCCTCTACATTCTAATGGTTTTCCTCTACATCATGCTGGTTTACCTCTACATTATAATGGTTTCCCTCTACATTATGCTGGTTTACCTCTACATTATGCTGGTTTTCCTCTACATTTTAATGGTTTCCTCTACATTATGCTGGTTTCCCTCTACATTATAATGGTTTTCCTCTACATTATAATGGTTTTCCTCTACATTATGCTGGCTTTCCTCTACATTATGCTGGTTTACATCTACATTATAATGGTTTTCCTCTACATTATGCTGGTTTTCCTCTACATTATGCTGGTTTTCCTCTGCATTATAATGGTTTTTCTCTACATTATGCTGGCTTTCCTCTACATTATGCTTGTTTTCCACTACATTATGCTGGTTTCGTCTACATCATGCTGGTTTACCTCTACATCATGCTGGTTTACCTCTACATTATGCTGGTTTTCCTCTACATTATGCTGTTTTTCCTCTACATTATAATGGTTTCCTCTACAATATAATGGTTTTCCTCTACATTATGCTGGTTTTCCTCTACATTATGCTGGTTTACCTCTACATTATAATGGTTTCCTCTACAATATAATGGTTTTCCTCTACATTATGCTGGTTTTCCTCTACATTATGCTGGTTTACCTCTACATTATGCTGGTTTTCCTCTACATTCTAATGGTTTTCCTCTATATTATAATGGTTTTCCTCTACATTATAATGGTTTTCCTCTACATTATGCTGGTTTACCTCTACATTATGCTGGTTTACCTCTACATTATGCTGGTTTTCCTCTACATTCTTATGGTATTCCTCTACATTATGCTGGTTTGCCTCTACATTATGCTGGTTTACCTCTACATTATGCTGGTTTTCCTCTACATGATGCTGGTTTACCTCTACATTATAATGGTTTTCCTCTACATTATGCTGGCTTTCCTCTACATTATGCTGGTTGTCCTCTGCATTATAATGGTTTTCCTCTACATTATGCTGGCTTTCCTCTACATTATGCTTGTTTTCCACTACATTATGCTGGTTTCGTCTACATCATGCTGGTTTACCTCTACATCATGCTGGTTTACCTCTACATTATGCTGGTTTTCCTCTACATTATGCTGTTTTTCCTCTACATTATAATGGTTTCCTCTACATTATAATGGTTTTCCTCTACATTATGCTGTTTTTCCTCTACATTATGCTGGTTTACCTCTACATTATGCTGGTTTACCTCTACATTCTAATGGTTTTCCTCTACATTATAATGGTTTACCTCTACATTATAATGGTTTTCCTCTACATTGCGCTGGTTTTCCTCTACATTATGCTGGTTTACCTCTACATTATGCTGGTTTTCCTCTACATTCTTATGGTTTTCCTCTACATTATGCTGGTTTGCCTCTACATTATGCTGGTTTACCTCTACATTATGCTGGTTTGCCTCTACATTCTAATGGTTTTCCTCTACATTATAATGGTTTTCCTCTACATTATGATGGTTTTCCTCTACATTATGCTGGTTTGCCTCTACATTATGCTGGTTTACCTCTACATTATGCTGGTTATCCTCTACATTCTTATGGTTTTCCTCTACATTATGCTGGTTTGCCTCCACATTATGCTTGTTTACCTCTACATTATGCTGGTTTTCCTCTACATTCTAATGGTTTTCCTCTACATCATGCTGGTTTACCTCTACATTATAATGGTTTTCCTCTACATTATGCTGGTTTTCCTCTACATTCTAATGGTTTTCCTCTACATCATGCTGGTTTACCTCTACATTATAATGGTTTCCCTCTACATTATGCTGGTTTACCTCTACATTATGCTGGTTTTCCTCTACATTTTAATGGTTTCCTCTACATTATGCTGGTTTCCCTCTACATTATAATGGTTTTCCTCTACATTATAATGGTTTTCCTCTACATTATGCTGGCTTTCCTCTACATTATGCTGGTTTTCCTCTACATTATAATGGTTGCCTCTACATTATGCTGGTTTCCCTCTGCATTATAATGGTTTTCCTCTACATTATGCTGGTTTTCCTCGGCATTATAATGGTTTTCCTCTAAATTATAATGGTTTTCCTCTACATTATGCTGGCTTTCCTCTACATCATGCTGGTTTACCTCTACATTATGCTGGTTTGCCTCTACATTATGCTGGTTTTCCTCTACATTATGCTGGTTTACCTATACATTATGCTGGTTTTCCTCTACATTCTAATGGTTTTCCTCTACATCATGCTGGTTTACCACTACATTATGCTGGTTTTCCGCTACATTATAATGGTTTACCTCTACATTATGCTGGTGTTCCTCTACATTCTAATGGTTTTCCTCTACATTATAATGGTTTTCCTCTACATTATAATGGTTTTCCTCTACATTATGCTGGTTTTCCTCTACATTATGCTGGTTTTCCTCTACATTCTAATGGTTTCCCTCTACATTATGCTTGTTTGCCTGTACATTATGCTGGTTTACCTCTACATTATGCTGGTTTTCCTCTACATTCTAATGGTTTTCCTCTACATCATGCTGGTTTACCTCTACATTATAATGGTTTTCCTCTACATTATGCTGGTTTACCTCTACATTATGCTGGTTTTCCTCTACATTATGCTGGTTTTCCTCTACATTCTAATGGTTTTCCTCTACATTATGCTGGTTTCCCTCTACTTTATAATGGTTTTCTTCTACATCATGCTGGTTTACCTCTACATTATAATGGTTTTCCTCTACATTATGATGGCTTTCCTCTACATTATAATGGTTTGCCTCTACATTATGCTGGTTTACCTGTACATTCTAATGGTTTTCCTGTACATTTTGCTGGTTTACCTCTACATCATGCTGGTTTACCTCTACATTATAATAATTTACCTCTACATCATGCTGGTTTTCCTCTACATTATAATGGTTTACCTCTACATTATGCTGGTTTTCTTCTACATTATAATGGTTTACCTCTACATTATAATGGTTTTCCTCTACATTATGCTGGTTTACCTCTACATTATAATGGTTTACCTCTACATTATGCTGGTTTTCCTCTACATTCTAATGTTTTTCCTCTACATTATGCTGGTTTGCCTCTACATTATGCTGGTTTACCTCTACATTATGCTGGTTTTCCTCTACATTCTAATGGTTTTCCTCTACATCATGCTGGTTTACCTCTACATTATAATGGTTTTACTCTACATTATAATGGTTTTCCTCTACATTATAATGGTTTTCCTCTACATTTTAATGGTTTTCCTCTACATTATGCTGGTTTGCCTCTACATTATGCTGGTTTACCTCTACATTATTCTGGTTTTCCTCTACATTCTAATGGTTTTCCTCTACATTATGCTGGTTTGCCTATACATTATGCTGGTTTTCCTCTACATTATGCTGGTTTTCCTCTACATTCTAATGGTTTCCTCTACATTATGCTGGTTTGCCTCTACATTATGCTGGTTTTCCTCTACATTATGCTGGTTTACCTCTACATTATGCTGGTTTACCTCTACATTATGCTGGTTTTCCTCTACATTCTAATGGTTTTCCTCTACATCATGCTGGTTTACCTCTACATTATAATGGTTTACCTCTACATCATGCTGGTTTTCCTCTACATTATAATGGTTTACCACTACATTATGCTGGTTTTCCGCTACATTATAATGGTTTACCTCTACATTATGCTGGTTTTCCTCTACATTATAATGGTTTTCCTCTACATTATAATGGTTTTCCTCTACATTATGCTGGTTTTCCTCTACATTATGCTGGTTTACCTCTACATTCTAATGGTTTCCCTCTACATTATGCTGGTTTGCCTGTACATTATGCTGGTTTACCTCTACATTATGCTGGTTTTCCTCTACATTCTAATGGTTTTCCTCTACATCATGCTGGTTTACCTCTACATTATAATGGTTTTCCTGTACATTATGCTGGTTTACCTCTACATTATGCTGGTTTGCCTCTACATTATGCTGGTTTTCCTCTACATTCTAATGGTTTCCTCTACATTATGCTGGTTTCCCTCTACTTTATAATGGTTTTCTTCTACATCATGCTGGTTTACCTCTACATTATAATGGTTTTCCTCTACATTATGATGGCTTTCCTCTACATTGCAATGGTTTGCCTCTACATTATGCTGGTTTACCTCTACATTCTAATGGTTTTCCTGTACATTTTGCTGGTTTACCTCTACATCATGCTGGTTTACCTCTACATTATAATAATTTACCTCTACATCATGCTGGTTTTCCTCTACATTATAATGGTTTACCTCTACATTATGCTGGTTTTCCTCTACATTATAATGGTTTTCCTCTACATTATAATGGTTTTCCTCTACATTATGCTTGTTTACCTCTACATTATGCTGGTTTACCTCTACATTATGCTGGTTTTCCTCTACATTCTAATGTTTTTCCTCCACATTATGCTGGTTTGCCTCTACATTATGCTGGTTTACCTCTACATTATGCTGGTTTTCCTCTACATTCTAATGGTTTTCCTCTACATCATGCTGGTTTACCTCTACATTATAATGGTTTTACTCTACATTATAATGGTTTTCCTCTACATTATAATGGTTTTCCTCTACATTTGAATGGTTTTCCTCTACATTATGCTGGTTTGCCTCTACATTATGCTGGTTTCCCTCTGCATTATAATGGTTTACCTCTACATTATGCTGGTTTTCCTCGGCATTATAATGGTTTTCCTCTACATTATAATGGTTTTCCTCTACATTATGCTGGCTTTCCTCTACATCATGCTGGTTTACCTCTACATTATAATGGTTTGCCTCTACATTATGCTGGTTTTCCTCTACATTATGCTGGTTTACCTCTACATTATGCTGGTTTTCCTCTACATTATGCTGGTTTACCTCTACATTATAATGGTTTTCCTCTACATTATAATGGTTTTCCTCTACATTATGCTGGTTTTCCTCTGCATTATAATGGTTTTCCTCTACATTATGCTGGCTTTCCTCTACATTATGCTTGTTTTCCACTACATTATGCTGGTTTCGTCTACATCATGCTGGTTTACCTCTACATCATGCTGGTTTACCTCTACATTATGCTGGTTTTCCTCTACATTATGCTGTTTTTCCTCTACATTATAATGGTTTTCCTCTACATCATGCTGGTTTACCTCTACATCATGCTGGTTTACCTCTACATTATAATGGTTTACCTCTACATCATGCTGGTTTTCCTCTACATTATAATGGTTTACCACTACATTATGCTGGTTTTCCGCTACATTATAATGGTTTACCTCTACATTATGCTGGTTTACCTCTACATTATGCTGGTTTTCCTCTACATTATGCTGTTTTTCCTCTACATTATAATGGTTTCCTCTACAATATAATGGTTTTCCTCTACATTATGCTGGTTTTCCTCTACATTATGCTGGTTTACCTCTACATTATGCTGGTTTCCTCTACATTCTAATGGTTTTCCTCTATATTATAATGGTTTTCCTCTACATTATAATGCTTTTCCTCTACATTATGCTGGTTTACCTCTACATTATGCTGGTTTACCTCTACATTATGCTGGTTTTCCTCTACATTCTTATGGTTTTCCTCTACATTATGCTGGTTTGCCTCTACATTATGCTGGTTTACCTCTACATTATGCTGGTTTTCCTCTACATGATGCTGGTTTACCTCTACATTATAATGGTTTTCCTCTACATTATGCTGGCTTTCCTCTACATTATGCTGGTTGTCCTCTGCATTATAATGGTTTTCCTCTACATTATGCTGGCTTTCCTCTACATTATGCTTGTTTTCCACTACATTATGCTGGTTTCGTCTACATCATGCTGGTTTACCTCTACATCATGCTGGTTTACCTCTACATTATGCTGGTTTTCCTCTACATTATGCTGTTTTTCCTCTACATTATAATGGTTTTCCTCTACATTATAATGGTTTTCCTCTACATTATGCTGTTTTTCCTCTACATTATGCTGGTTTACCTCTACATTATGCTGGTTTACCTCTACATTCTAATGGTTTTCCTCTACATTATAATGGTTTACCTCTACATTATAATGGTTTTCCTCTACATTGCGCTGGTTTTCCTCTACATTATGCTGGTTTACCTCTACATTATGCTGGTTTTCCTCTACATTCTTATGGTTTTCCTCTACATTATGCTGGTTTGCCTCTACATTATGCTGGTTTACCTCTACATTATGCTGGTTTGCCTCTACATTCTAATGGTTTTCCTCTACATTATAATGGTTTTCCTCTACATTATGATGGTTTTCCTCTACATTATGCTGGTTTGCCTCTACATTATGCTGGTTTACCTCTACATTATGCTGGTTATCCTCTACATTCTTATGGTTTTCCTCTACATTATGCTGGTTTGCCTCCACATTATGCTTGTTTACCTCTACATTATGCTGGTTTTCCTCTACATTCTAATGGTTTTCCTCTACATCATGCTGGTTTACCTCTACATTATAATGGTTTTCCTCTACATTATGCTGGTTTTCCTCTACATTCTAATGGTTTTCCTCTACATCATGCTGGTTTACCTCTACATTATAATGGTTTCCCTCTACATTATGCTGGTTTACCTCTACATTATGCTGGTTTTCCTCTACATTTTAATGGTTTCCTCTACATTATGCTGGTTTCCCTCTACATTATAATGGTTTTCCTCTACATTATAATGGTTTTCCTCTACATTATGCTGGCTTTCCTCTACATTATGCTGGTTTTCCTCTACATTATAATGGTTGCCTCTACATTATGCTGGTTTCCCTCTGCATTATAATGGTTTTCCTCTACATTATGCTGGTTTTCCTCGGCATTATAATGGTTTTCCTCTAAATTATAATGGTTTTCCTCTACATTATGCTGGCTTTCCTCTACATCATGCTGGTTTACCTCTACATTATGCTGGTTTGCCTCTACATTATGCTGGTTTTCCTCTACATTATACTGGTTTACCTATACATTATGCTGGTTTTCCTCTACATTCTAATGGTTTTCCTCTACATCATGCTGGTTTACCACTACATTATGCTGGTTTTCCGCTACATTATAATGGTTTACCTCTACATTATGCTGGTGTTCCTCTACATTCTAATGGTTTTCCTCTACATTATAATGGTTTGCCTCTACATTATAATGGTTTTCCTCTACATTATGCTGGTTTTCCTCTACATTATGCTGGTTTTCCTCTACATTCTAATGGTTTCCCTCTACATTATGCTTGTTTGCCTGTACATTATGCTGGTTTACCTCTACATTATGCTGGTTTTCCTCTACATTCTAATGGTTTTCCTCTACATCATGCTGGTTTACCTCTACATTATAATGGTTTTCCTCTACATTATGCTGGTTTACCTCTACATTATGCTGGTTTTCCTCTACATTATGCTGGTTTTCCTCTACATTCTAATGGTTTTCCTCTACATTATGCTGGTTTCCCTCTACTTTATAATGGTTTTCTTCTACATCATGCTGGTTTACCTCTACATTATAATGGTTTTCCTCTACATTATGATGGCTTTCCTCTACATTATAATGGTTTGCCTCTACATTATGCTAGTTTACCTCTACATTCTAATGGTTTTCCTGTACATTTTGCTGGTTTACCTCTACATCATGCTGGTTTACCTCTACATTATAATAATTTACCTCTACATCATGCTGGTTTTCCTCTACATTATAATGGTTTACCTCTACATTATGCTGGTTTTCCTCTACATTATAATGGTTTTCCTCTACATTATAATGGTTTTCCTCTACATTATGCTTGTTTACCTCTACATTATGCTGGTTTACCTCTACATTATGCTGGTTTTCCTCTACATTCTAATGTTTTTCCTCCACATTATGCTGGTTTGCCTCTACATTATGCTGGTTTACCTCTACATTATGCTGGTTTTCCTCTACATTCTAATGGTTTTCCTCTACATCATGCTGGTTTACCTCTACATTATAATGGTTTTACTCTACATTATAATGGTTTTCCTCTACATTATAATGGTTTTCCTCTACATTATGCTGGTTTTCCTCTACATTATGCTGGTTTACCTCTACATTATAATGGTTTTCCTCTACATTATAATGGTTTTCCTCTACATTATGCTGGTTTTCCTCTGCATTATAATGGTTTTCCTCTACATTATGCTGGCTTTCCTCTACATTATGCTTGTTTTCCACTACATTATGCTGGTTTCGTCTACATCATGCTGGTTTACCTCTACATCATGCTGGTTTACCTCTACATTATGCTGGTTTTCCTCTACATTATGCTGTTTTTCCTCTACATTATAATGGTTTTCCTCTACATCATGCTGGTTTACCTCTACATCATGCTGGTTTACCTCTACATTATAATGGTTTACCTCTACATCATGCTGGTTTTCCTCTACATTATAATGGTTTACCACTACATTATGCTGGTTTTCCGCTACATTATAATGGTTTACCTCTACATTATGCTGGTTTTCCTCTACATTCTAATGGTTTTCCTCTACATTATAATGGTTTTCCTGTACATTATGCTGGTTTACCTCTACATTATGCTGGTTTGCCTCTACATTATGCTGGTTTTCCTCTACATTCTAATGGTTTCCTCTACATTATGCTGGTTTCCCTCTACTTTATAATGGTTTTCTTCTACATCATGCTGGTTTACCTCTACATTATAATGGTTTTCCTCTACATTATGATGGCTTTCCTCTACATTATAATGGTTTGCCTCTACATTATGCTGGTTTACCTCTACATTCTAATGGTTTTCCTGTACATTTTGCTGGTTTACCTCTACATCATGCTGGTTTACCTCTACATTATAATAATTTACCTCTACATCATGCTGGTGTTCCTCTACATTATAATGGTTTACCTCTACATTATGCTGGTTTTCCTCTACATTATAATGGTTTTCCTCTACATTATAATGGTTTTCCTCTACATTATGCTTGTTTACCTCTACATTATGCTGGTTTACCTCTACATTATGCTGGTTTTCCTCTACATTCTAATGTTTTTCCTCCACATTATGCTGGTTTGCCTCTACATTATGCTGGTTTACCTCTACATTATGCTGGTTTTCCTCTACATTCTAATGGTTTTCCTCTACATCATGCTGGTTTACCTCTACATTATAATGGTTTTACTCTACATTATAATGGTTTTCCTCTACATTATAATGGTTTTCCTCTACATTTTAATGGTTTTCCTCTACATTATGCTGGTTTGCCTCTACATTATGCTGGTTTCCCTCTGCATTATAATGGTTTACCTCTACATTATGCTGGTTTTCCTCGGCATTATAATGGTTTTCCTCTACATTATAATGGTTTTCCTCTACATTATGCTGGCTTTCCTCTACATCATGCTGGTTTACCTCTACATTATAATGGTTTGCCTCTACATTATGCTGGTTTTCCTCTACATTATGCTGGTTTACCTCTACATTATGCTGGTTTTCCTCTACATTATGCTGGTTTACCTCTACATTATAATGGTTTTCCTCTACATTATAATGGTTTTCCTCTACATTATGCTGGTTTTCCTCTGCATTATAATGGTTTTCCTCTACATTATGCTGGCTTTCCTCTACATTATGCTTGTTTTCCACTACATTATGCTGGTTTCGTCTACATCATGCTGGTTTACCTCTACATCATGCTGGTTTACCTCTACATTATGCTGGTTTTCCTCTACATTATGCTGTTTTTCCTCTACATTATAATGGTTTTCCTCTACATCATGCTGGTTTACCTCTACATCATGCTGGTTTACCTCTACATTATAATGGTTTTCCTCTACATTATGCTGGTTTTCCTCTACATCATGCTGTTTTTTCCTCTACATTATAATGGTTTTCCTCTACATTATAATGGTTTTCCTCTACATCATGCTGGTTTACCTCTACATCATGCTGGTTTACCTCTACATTATGCTGGTTTGCCTCTACATTATGCTGGTTTACCTCTACATTATGCTGGTTTACCTCTACATTCTAATGGTTTTCCTCTACATTATGCTGGTTTGCCTCTACATTATGCTGGTTTACCTCTACATTCTAATGGTTTTCCTCTACATTATGCTGGTTTCCCTCTACTTTATAATGGTTTTCTTCTACATCATGCTGGTTTACCTCTACATTATAATGGTTTTCCTCTACATTATGATGGCTTTCCTCTACATTATAATGGTTTGCCTCTACATTATGCTGGTTTACCTCTACATTTTGCTGGTTTACCTCTACATTCTAATGGTTTCCCTCTACATTATGCTGGTTTACCTCTACATTATGCTGGTTTACCTCTACATTATGCTGGTTTACCTCTACATTATAATAATTTACCTCTACATCATGCTGGTTTTCCTCTACATTATAATGGTTTACCTCTACATTATGCTGGTTTTCCTCTACATTATAATGGTTTACCTCTACATTATAATGGTTTTCCTCTACATTATGCTGGTTTACCTCTACATTATAATGGTTTACCTCTACATTATGCTGGTTTTCCTCTACATTCTAATGTTTTTCCTCTACATTATGCTGGTTTGCCTCTACATTATGCTGGTTTACCTCTACATTATGCTGGTTTTCCTCTACATTCTAATGGTTTTCCTCTACATCATGCTGGTTTACCTCTACATTATAATGGTTTTACTCTACATTATAATGGTTTTCCTCTACATTATAATGGTTTTCCTCTACATTTTAATGGTTTTCCTCTACATTATGCTGGTTTGCCTCTACATTATGCTGGTTTACCTCTACATTATTCTGGTTTTCCTCTACATTCTAATGGTTTTCCTCTACATTATGCTGGTTTGCCTATACATTATGCTGGTTTTCCTCTACATTATGCTGGTTTTCCTCTACATTCTAATGGTTTCCTCTACATTATGCTGGTTTGCCTCTACATTATGCTGGTTTTCCTCTACATTATGCTGGTTTACCTCTACATTATGCTGGTTTACCTCTACATTATGCTGGTTTTCCTCTACATTCTAATGGTTTTCCTCTACATCATGCTGGTTTACCTCTACATTATAATGGTTTACCTCTACATCATGCTGGTTTTCCTCTACATTATAATGGTTTACCACTACATTATGCTGGTTTTCCGCTACATTATAATGGTTTACCTCTACATTATGCTGGTTTTCCTCTACATTCTAATGGTTTTCCTCTACATTATAATGGTTTTCCTCTACATTATAATGGTTTTCCTCTACATTATGCTGGTTTTCCTCTACATTATGCTGGTTTACCTCTACATTCTAATGGTTTCCCTCTACATTATGCTGGTTTGCCTGTACATTATGCTGGTTTACCTCTACATTATGCTGGTTTTCCTCTACATTCTAATGGTTTTCCTCTACATCATGCTGGTTTACCTCTACATTATAATGGTTTTCCTGTACATTATGCTGGTTTACCTCTACATTATGCTGGTTTGCCTCTACATTATGCTGGTTTTCCTCTACATTCTAATGGTTTCCTCTACATTATGCTGGTTTCCCTCTACTTTATAATGGTTTTCTTCTACATCATGCTGGTTTACCTCTACATTATAATGGTTTTCCTCTACATTATGATGGCTTTCCTCTACATTATAATGGTTTGCCTCTACATTATGCTGGTTTACCTCTACATTCTAATGGTTTTCCTGTACATTTTGCTGGTTTACCTCTACATCATGCTGGTTTACCTCTACATTATAATAATTTACCTCTACATCATGCTGGTTTTCCTCTACATTATAATGGTTTACCTCTACATTATGCTGGTTTTCCTCTACATTATAATGGTTTTCCTCTACATTATAATGGTTTTCCTCTACATTATGCTTGTTTACCTCTACATTATGCTGGTTTACCTCTACATTATGCTGGTTTTCCTCTACATTCTAATGTTTTTCCTCCACATTATGCTGGTTTGCCTCTACATTATGCTGGTTTACCTCTACATTATGCTGGTTTTCCTCTACATTCTAATGGTTTTCCTCTACATCATGCTGGTTTACCTCTACATTATAATGGTTTTACTCTACATTATAATGGTTTTCCTCTACATTATAATGGTTTTCCTCTACATTATGCTGGTTTTCCTCTACATTATGCTGGTTTACCTCTACATTATAATGGTTTTCCTCTACATTATAATGGTTTTCCTCTACATTATGCTGGTTTTCCTCTGCATTATAATGGTTTTCCTCTACATTATGCTGGCTTTCCTCTACATTATGCTTGTTTTCCACTACATTATGCTGGTTTCGTCTACATCATGCTGGTTTACCTCTACATCATGCTGGTTTACCTCTACATTATGCTGGTTTTCCTCTACATTATGCTGTTTTTCCTCTACATTATAATGGTTTTCCTCTACATCATGCTGGTTTACCTCTACATCATGCTGGTTTACCTCTACATTATAATGGTTTACCTCTACATCATGCTGGTTTTCCTCTACATTATAATGGTTTACCACTACATTATGCTGGTTTTCCGCTACATTATAATGGTTTACCTCTACATTATGCTGGTTTTCCTCTACATTCTAATGGTTTTCCTCTACATTATAATGGTTTTCCTGTACATTATGCTGGTTTACCTCTACATTATGCTGGTTTGCCTCTACATTATGCTGGTTTTCCTCTACATTCTAATGGTTTCCTCTACATTATGCTGGTTTCCCTCTACTTTATAATGGTTTTCTTCTACATCATGCTGGTTTACCTCTACATTATAATGGTTTTCCTCTACATTATGATGGCTTTCCTCTACATTATAATGGTTTGCCTCTACATTATGCTGGTTTACCTCTACATTCTAATGGTTTTCCTGTACATTTTGCTGGTTTACCTCTACATCATGCTGGTTTACCTCTACATTATAATAATTTACCTCTACATCATGCTGGTGTTCCTCTACATTATAATGGTTTACCTCTACATTATGCTGGTTTTCCTCTACATTATAATGGTTTTCCTCTACATTATAATGGTTTTCCTCTACATTATGCTTGTTTACCTCTACATTATGCTGGTTTACCTCTACATTATGCTGGTTTTCCTCTACATTCTAATGTTTTTCCTCCACATTATGCTGGTTTGCCTCTACATTATGCTGGTTTACCTCTACATTATGCTGGTTTTCCTCTACATTCTAATGGTTTTCCTCTACATCATGCTGGTTTACCTCTACATTATAATGGTTTTACTCTACATTATAATGGTTTTCCTCTACATTATAATGGTTTTCCTCTACATTTTAATGGTTTTCCTCTACATTATGCTGGTTTGCCTCTACATTATGCTGGTTTCCCTCTGCATTATAATGGTTTACCTCTACATTATGCTGGTTTTCCTCGGCATTATAATGGTTTTCCTCTACATTATAATGGTTTTCCTCTACATTATGCTGGCTTTCCTCTACATCATGCTGGTTTACCTCTACATTATAATGGTTTGCCTCTACATTATGCTGGTTTTCCTCTACATTATGCTGGTTTACCTCTACATTATGCTGGTTTTCCTCTACATTATGCTGGTTTACCTCTACATTATAATGGTTTTCCTCTACATTATAATGGTTTTCCTCTACATTATGCTGGTTTTCCTCTGCATTATAATGGTTTTCCTCTACATTATGCTGGCTTTCCTCTACATTATGCTTGTTTTCCAGTACATTATGCTGGTTTCGTCTACATCATGCTGGTTTACCTCTACATCATGCTGGTTTACCTCTACATTATGCTGGTTTTCCTCTACATTATGCTGTTTTTCCTCTACATTATAATGGTTTTCCTCTACATCATGCTGGTTTACCTCTACATCATGCTGGTTTACCTCTACATTATAATGGTTTTCCTCTACATTATGCTGGTTTTCCTCTACATCATGCTGTTTTTTCCTCTACATTATAATGGTTTTCCTCTACATTATAATGGTTTTCCTCTACATCATGCTGGTTTACCTCTACATCATGCTGGTTTACCTCTACATTATGCTGGTTTGCCTCTACATTATGCTGGTTTACCTCTACATTATGCTGGTTTACCTCTACATTCTAATGGTTTTCCTCTACATTATGCTGGTTTGCCTCTACATTATGCTGGTTTACCTCTACATTCTAATGGTTTTCCTCTACATTATGCTGGTTTCCCTCTACTTTATAATGGTTTTCTTCTACATCATGCTGGTTTACCTCTACATTATAATGGTTTTCCTCTACATTATGATGGCTTTCCTCTACATTATAATGGTTTGCCTCTACATTATGCTGGTTTACCTCTACATTCTAATGGTTTTCCTGTACATTTTGCTGGTTTACCTCTACATCATGCTGGTTTACCTCTACATTATAATAATTTACCTCTACATCATGCTGGTTTTCCTCTACATTATAATGGTTTACCTCTACATTATGCTGGTTTTCCTCTACATTATAATGGTTTACCTCTACATTATAATGGTTTTCCTCTACATTATGCTGGTTTACCTCTACATTATAATGGTTTACCTCTACATTATGCTGGTTTTCCTCTACATTCTAATGTTTTTCCTCTACATTATGCTGGTTTGCCTCTAAATTATGCTGGTTTACCTCTACATTATGCTGGTTTTCCTCTACATTCTAATGGTTTTCCTCTACATCATGCTGGTTTACCTCTACATTATAATGGTTTTACTCTACATTATAATGGTTTTCCTCTACATTATAATGGTTTTCCTCTACATTTTAATGGTTTTCCTCTACATTATGCTGGTTTGCCTCTACATTATGCTGGTTTCCCTCTGCATTATAATGGTTTACCTCTACATTATGCTGGTTTTCCTCGGCATTATAATGGTTTTCCTCTACATTATAATGGTTTTCCTCTACATTATGCTGGCTTTCCTCTACATCATGCTGGTTTACCTCTACATTATAATGGTTTGCCTCTACATTATGCTGGTTTTCCTCTACATTATGCTGGTTTACCTCTACATTCTGCTGGTTTACCTCTACATCATGCTGGTTTACCTCTACATTATAATGGTTTTCCTCTACATTATAATGGTTTTCCTCTACATTACGCTGGTTTTCCTCTGCATTATAATGGTTTTCCTCTACATTATGCTGGCTTTCCTCTACATTATGCTTGTTTTCCACTACATTATGCTGGTTTCGTCTACATCATGCTGGTTTACCTCTACATCATGCTGGTTTACCTCTACATTATGCTGGTTTTCCTCTACATTATGCTGTTTTTCCTCTACATTATAATGGTTTTCCTCTACATCATGCTGGTTTACCTCTACATCATGCTGGTTTACCTCTACATTATAATGGTTTTCCTCTACATTATGCTGGTTTTCCTCTACATCATGCTGTTTTTTCCTCTACATTATAATGGTTTTCCTCTACATTATAATGGTTTTCCTCTACATCATGCTGGTTTACCTCTACATCATGCTGGTTTACCTCTACATTATGCTGGTTTGCCTCTACATTATGCTGGTTTACCTCTACATTATGCTGGTTTACCTCTACATTCTAATGGTTTTCCTCTACATTATGCTGGTTTGCCTCTACATTATGCTGGTTTACCTCTACATTCTAATGGTTTTCCTCTACATTATGCTGGTTTCCCTCTACTTTATAATGGTTTTCTTCTACATCATGCTGGTTTACCTCTACATTATAATGGTTTTCCTCTACATTATGATGGCTTTCCTCTACATTATAATGGTTTGCCTCTACATTATGCTGGTTTACCTCTACATTCTAATGGTTTTCCTGTACATTTTGCTGGTTTACCTCTACATCATGCTGGTTTACCTCTACATTATAATAATTTACCTCTACATCATGCTGGTTTTCCTCTACATTATAATGGTTTACCTCTACATTATGCTGGTTTTCCTCTACATTATAATGGTTTACCTCTACATTATAATGGTTTTCCTCTACATTATGCTGGTTTACCTCTACATTATAATGGTTTACCTCTACATTATGCTGGTTTTCCTCTACATTCTAATGTTTTTCCTCTACATTATGCTGGTTTGCCTCTAAATTATGCTGGTTTACCTCTACATTATGCTGGTTTTCCTCTACATTCTAATGGTTTTCCTCTACATCATGCTGGTTTACCTCTACATTATAATGGTTTTACTCTACATTATAATGGTTTTCCTCTACATTATAATGGTTTTCCTCTACATTTTAATGGTTTTCCTCTACATTATGCTGGTTTGCCTCTACATTATGCTGGTTTACCTCTACATTATGCTGGTTTCCCTCTACTTTATAATGGTTTTCTTCTACATCATGCTGGTTTACCTCTACATTATAATGGTTTTCCTCTACATTATGATGGCTTTCCTCTACATTATAATGGTTTGCCTCTACATTATGCTGGTTTACCTCTACATTCTAATGGTTTTCCTGTACATTTTGCTGGTTTACCTCTACATCATGCTGGTTTACCTCTACATTATAATAATTTACCTCTACATCATGCTGGTTTTCCTCTACATTATAATGGTTTACCTCTACATTATGCTGGTTTTCCTCTACATTATAATGGTTTACCTCTACATTATAATGGTTTTCCTCTACATTATGCTGGTTTACCTCTACATTATAATGGTTTACCTCTACATTATGCTGGTTTTCCTCTACATTCTAATGTTTTTCCTCTACATTATGCTGGTTTGCCTCTAAATTATGCTGGTTTACCTCTACATTATGCTGGTTTTCCTCTACATTCTAATGGTTTTCCTCTACATCATGCTGGTTTACCTCTACATTATAATGGTTTTACTCTACATTTTAATGGTTTTCCTCTACATTATGCTGGTTTGCCTCTACATTATGCTGGTTTACCTCTACATTATGCTGGTTTTCCTCTACATTCTAATGGTTTTCCTCTACATTATGCTGGTTTGCCTATACATTATGCTGGTTTTCATCTACATTATGCTGGTTTTCCTCTACATTCTAATGGTTTTCCTCTACATCATGCTGGTTTACCTCTACATTATGCTGGTTTTCCTCTACATTATAATGGTTTTCCTCTACATTATGCTGGTTTCCCTCTGCATTATAATGGTTTACCTCTACATTATGCTGGTTTTCCTCGGCATTATAATGGTTTTCCTCTACATTATAATGGTTTTCCTCTACATTATGCTGGCTTTCCTCTACATCATGCTGGTTTACCTCTACATTATAATGGTTTGCCTCTACATTATGCTGGTTTTCCTCTACATTATGCTGGTTTACCTCTACATTATGCTGGTTTTCCTCTACATTATGCTGGTTTACCTCTACATTATAATGGTTTTCCTCTACATTATAATGGTTTTCCTCTACATTATGCTGGTTTTCCTCTGCATTATAATGGTTTTCCTCTACATTATGCTGGCTTTCCTCTACATTATGCTTGTTTTCCACTACATTATGCTGGTTTCGTCTACATCATGCTGGTTTACCTCTACATCATGCTGGTTTACCTCTACATTATGCTGGTTTCCTCTACATTATGCTGTTTTTCCTCTACATTATAATGGTTTTCCTCTACATCATGCTGGTTTACCTCTACATCATGCTGGTTTACCTCTACATTATAATGGTTTACCTCTACATTATGCTGGTTTTCCTCTACATCATGCTGTTTTTCCTCTACATTATAATGGTTTTCCTCTACATTATAATGGTTTTCCTCTACATCATGCTGGTTTACCTCTACATCATGCTGGTTTACCTCTACATTATAATGGTTTTCCTCTACATTATGCTGGTTTTCCTCTACATTATGCTGTTTTTCCTCTACATTATAATGGTTTTCCTCTACATCATGCTGGTTTTCCTCTACATCATGCTGGTTTTCCTCTACATTATAATGGTTTTCCTCTACATTATGCTGGTTTCCCTCTACATTATGCTGGTTTACCTCTACATTATAATGGTTTTCTTCTACATCATGCTGGTTTACCTCTACATTATGCTGGTTTACCTCTACATTATGCTGGTTTCCCTCTACATCATGCTGGTTGTCCTCAACATTATATTCCCACATTTACAGTTTTTGTGTGCAAAAAGACAAATGCGGCATATTACAAATGACCTCGACTAACCTGTACATTTACATTTACATTTACATTTAAGTCATTTAGCAGACGCTCTTATCCAGAGCGACTTACAAATTGGTGGATTCACCTTATGATATCCAGTGGAACAACCACTTTACAATAGTGCATCTAAATCTTTTAGGGGGGGGTTACAAGGATTACTTTATCCTATCCTAGGTATTCCTTAAAGAGGTGGGGTTTCAGGTGTCTCCGGAAGGTGGTGTCTGCTTTCCTCTTTACCCCTTTCTTCTAGATGCACAACAAACACAAACACAAAAAGGCACACCCTCACAGGTGAGGTTCCATTCAAAAGACTAAATTAACCTTTGTATGCCTGATGAAAACTGTACGGTGACTTACTTTGACAAGAGGTTGTGATGGTGAGACGACCGGTAACATTGGAGCATTGGGCGCTGTCCTGACTTGGTACCAGTACCATTGAGGCATCCCCCCGCACCTCTCTGATTCAGAGGGGTTGGGTTAAACCCGGAAGTCACATTTCAGTTGTACAACTGTCTAGGTATCCCCTTTCCCTTCCTTCCCTGTATATAGCCTTGTTATTGTTATGTAATTTCTTGTGTTACTTTTTGATAAACAGTACCAGTCAAAGGTTTGGACACACATACTCATTCAATTGTATTTATTAATTTATTACTATTTTCTACGTTGTAGAATAATAGTGAAGACATCAAACTATGAAATAAGACATATGGAATCACGTAGTAACCAAAAAAGTGTTAAACAATGTAGCCACCCTTTGCCATGATGACAATTTTGCACACTCTTGGTATTCTCTCAACCAGACCAAAGTGCAGACTGTGTTGAAGTAACAATGTTTATTGCAACAACAAACAAGCAGGCAGGCGGGCTCAGGGTCAGGGGCAGACAGAGCGGTCAGGCAGGCGGGCTCAGAGTCAAGACAGGCAAAGGTCAAACCCAGGAGGACGAGAGAAAGAGAGACTGGGGAAAAACAGGAGCTGAGAAAACACTGGTTGACTTGAACAAACAAAACGAACTGGCGCAGACAGACAGAAAACACAGGTATAAATACCCAGGGATAAGTGGGGAAGATGGGTGACACATGGAGGGGGGTGGAGACAAGCACAAGGACAGGTGAAACAGATCAGGGCGTGACAGACTGTTACAGTTTCTAGAAGACCAACACTCTACAGTAACACTGACCAGGACTGTTACAGTTACTATAAGACCAACACCCTACAGTAACACTGACCAGGACTGTTACAGTTTCTAGAAGACCAACACCCTACAGTAACACTGACCAGGACTGTTACAGTTTCTATAAGACCAACACTCTACAGTAACACTGACCAGGACTGTTACAGTTACTATAAGACCAACACTCTACAGTAACACTGACCAGGACTGTTACAGTTACTATAAGACCAACACTCTACAGTAACACTGACCAGGACTGTTACAGTTTCTAGAAGACCAACACCCTACAGTAACACTGACCAGGACTGTTACAGTTACTATAAGACCAACACCCTACAGTAACACTGACCAGGACTGTTACGGTTTCTAGAAGACCAACACCCTACAGTAACACTGACCAGGACTGTTACAGTTACTATAAGACCAACACCCTACAGTAACACTGACCAGGACTGTTACAGTTTCTATAAGACCAACACCCTACAGTAACACTGACCAGGACTGTGACAGTTACTATAAGACCAACACCCTACAGTAACACTGACCAGGACTGTTACAGTTACTATAAGACCAACACCCTACAGTAACACTGACCAGGACTGTTACAGTTTCTATAAGACCCACACCCTACAGTAACACTGACCAGGACTGTTACAGTTACTATAAGACCAACACCCTACAGTAACACTGACCAGGACTGTTACAGTTACTATAAGACCGACACCCTACAGTAACACTGACCAGGACTGTTACAGTTACTATAAGACCAACACCCTACAGTAACACCAGGACTGTTACAGTTTCTAGAAGACCAACACCCTACAGTAACACTGACCAGGACTGTTACAGTTACTATAAGACCAACACCCTACAGTAACACTGACCAGGACTGTTACAGTTACTATAAGACCGACACCCTACAGTAACACCAGGACTGTTACAGTTATTATAAGACCAACACCCTACAGTAACACTGACCAGGACTGGTACAGTTACTATAAGACCAACACCCTACAGTAACAGCAGGACTGTTACAGTTACTATAAGACCAACACCCTACAGTAACACTGACCAGGACTGTTACAGTTACTATAAGACCAACACCCTACAGTAACAGCAGGACTGTTACAGTTACTATAAGACCAACACCCTACAGTAACACTGACCAGGACTGTTACAGTTTCTATAAGACCCACACCCTACAGTAACACTGACCAGGACTGTTACAGTTACTATAAGACCAACACCCTACAGTAACACTGACCAGGACTGTTACAGTTACTATAAGACCGACACCCTACAGTAACACTGACCAGGACTGTTACAGTTACTATAAGACCAACACCCTACAGTAACACCAGGACTGTTACAGTTTCTAGAAGACCAACACCCTACAGTAACACTGACCAGGACTGTTACAGTTACTATAAGACCAACACCCTACAGTAACACTGACCAGGACTGTTACAGTTACTATAAGACCGACACCCTACAGTAACACCAGGACTGTTACAGTTATTATAAGACCAACACCCTACAGTAACACTGACCAGGACTGGTACAGTTACTATAAGACCAACACCCTACAGTAACAGCAGGACTGTTACAGTTACTATAAGACCAACACCCTACAGTAACACTGACCAGGACTGTTACAGTTACTATAAGACCAACACCCTACAGTAACAGCAGGACTGTTACAGTTACTATAAGACCAACACCCTACAGTAACACTGACCAGGACTGTTACAGTTACTATAAGACCAACACCCTACAGTAACACCAGGACTGTTACAGTTACTATAAGACCAACACTCTACAGTAACACTGACCAGGACTGTTACAGTTACTATAAGACCAACACCCTACAGTAACACTGACCAGGACTGTTACAGTTACTATAAGACCAACACCCTACAGTAACACTGACCAGGACTGTTACAGTTACTATAAGACCAACACCCTACAGTAACACTGACCAGGACTGTTACAGTTACTATAAGACCAACACTCTACAGTAACACTGACCAGGACTGTTACAGTTTCTATAAGACCAACACCCTACAGTAACACCAGGACTGTTACAGTTACTATAAGACCAACACCCTACAGTAACACTGACCAGGATTGTTACAGTTACTATAAGACCAACACCCTACAGTAACACCAGGACTGTTACAGTTACTATAAGACCAACACCCTACAGTAACACTGACCAGGACTGTTACAGTTTCTATAAGACCAACACCCTACAGTAACACCAGGACTGTTACAGTTACTACAAGACCAACACCCTACAGTAACACTGACCAGGACTGTTACAGTTACTATAAGACCAACACCCTACAGTAACACCAGGACTGTTACAGTTACTATAAGACCAACACCCTACAGTAACACCAGGACTGTTACAGTTACTATAAGACCAACACTCTACAGTAACACTGACCAGGACTGTTACAGTTACTATAAGACCAACACCCTACAGTAACACCAGGACTGTTACAGTTACTATAAGACCAACACCCTACAGTAACACCAGGACTGTTACAGTTACTATAAGACCAACACCCTACAGTAACACCAGGACTGTTACAGTTACTATAAGACCAACACCCTACAGTAAAACTGACCAGGACTGTTACAGTTACTATAAGACCAACACCCTACAGTAACACCAGGACTGTTACAGTTACTATAAGACCAACACCCTACAGTAACACCAGGACTGTTACAGTTACTATACGACCAACACTCTACAGTAACACCAGGACTTTTACAGTTACTATAAGACCAACACTCTACAGTAACACTGACCAGGACTGTTACAGTTACTATAAGACCAACACTCTACAGTAACACTGACCAGGACTGTTACAGTTACTATAAGACCAACACCCTACAGTAACACTGACCAGGACTGTTACAGTTGCAGTTGTAGATTCCGCTATAAACATTTAAAGGTAATTTCCAATTGAGCCTTCAGAAGGTATTCAGACCCTCGACTTTTTCCACATTTTGTTAGGTTGCAGCCTTTTTCAAAAATTGGATTAAATCGTTTTTTTCCCCCTTCCTCAATCAACACAGAATACCCCATAATGAGAAAGCAAAAGCAGGATTTTAGAATTGTTTGCTAATTTATAAAAAAAAACAAAAAAAAACTGAGCTTTCGCATTTACATAAGTATTCAGACCCTTTACTCTGTACTTTGTTGAAGCACCTTTGACAGCGATTGCAGCCTCGAGTCTTCTTGGGTATGACGCTACAAGCTTGGCAGACCTGTGGGGAGTTTCTCCCATTCTTCTCTGCAGATCCTCTCATGCTCTGTTAGGTTGGATGGAGAGCGTTGCTGCACAGCTATTTTCAGGTCTCTCCAGAGATAGTCATTCAGGGACTTGTCCCGAATCCACTCCTGTGTTGTCTTGGATGTGTGCTTAGGGTCATTTTCCTTCACCCCAGTCGGAGTTCCTGAGCTATCTGGAGCAGGTTTTTATCAAGGATCTCTCTGTATTTACTCTGTTCATCTTTGCCTCGATCCTGACTATTCTCCCAGTCCCTGCCGCTGAAAACATCCCCACAGCATGATGCTGCCACCACCATGCTTCGCCATAGGGATGGTGCCAGGTTTCCTCCAGACGTGACGCTTGGCATTCAGGTGAAAGACTTCAATCTTGGTTTCATCAGACCAGAAAATCCTGTTTCTCATGGTCTGAGTCTCTTTAGGTGCCTTTTGGCAAACTCCGAGCGGGCTGTCATGTGCCTTTTACTGAGGGGTGGCTTCCGCCTGGTCACTCTACCATAAAGGCCTGATTGGTGGAGTGCTGCAGAGATGGTTGTCCTTCTAGAAGGTTCTCCCATCTCTACAAAGGAACTCTAGAGCTCTGTCAGAGTGACCATCGGGTTCTTGGTCACCTCCCCGACAAAGACCCTTCTCCCCCGATTGCTCAGTTTGGCTGGGTGGCCAGCTCTAGGAAGGGTCTTAGTGGTAGTGGTGTAAAGTACTTAAGTAAATATACTTGAAAGTAGTAATTAAGTAGTTTTTGGGGGTATCTGTACTTTACTTTACTATTTACATTTTTGACAACTTTTACTTTTAATTCACTACATTCCTAAAGAAAATACTGTACTTTTTACTCAACCCTGTCACGGAGCTCTACGGACAATTCCTTCGACCTCATGGATTGGCTTTTGCTCTGACATGCACTGTCAACTGTGGGACCTTATATAGACAGGTGTGTGCCTTTCCAAATGTCCAATCAATTGAATTTACCACAGGTGGACTCCAATCAAGTTGTAGAAATATCTCAAGGATAATCAATGGAAAAGGAAAAGAGTCTGAATAGTTATGTAAATAAGGTATTTCAGTTTTTTTATATATACTGCTCAAAAAAATAAAGGGAACACTTAAACAACAGAATGTAACTCCAAGTCAATCACACTTCTGTGAAATCAAACTGTCCACTTAGGAAGCAACACTGATTGACAATACATTTCACATGCTGTTATGCAAATGGTATAGACAACAGGTGGAAATGATAGGCAATTAGCAAGACACCCCCAATAAAGGAGTGGTTCTGCCGGTGGGGACCACAGACCACTTCTCAGCTCCTACATCAGGAGACGTGGAGGAGGCCGTAGGAGGGCAACAACCCAGCAGCAGGAACGCTACCTCCGCCTTTGTGCAAGGAGGAGCACTGCCAGAGGCCTGCAAAATGACCTCCAGCAGGCCACAAATTTGCATGTCTCTGCTCAAACGGTCAGAAACAGACTCCATGAGGGTGGTATGAGGGCCCGACGTCCACAGGTGGGGGTTGTGCTTACAGCCCAACACCGTGCAGGACGTTTGGCATTTGCCAGAGAACACCAAGATTGGCAAATTCGCCACTGGCGCCCTGTGCTCTTCACAGATGAAAGCAGGTTCACACTGAGCACATGTGACAGACGTGACAGTCTGGAGACGCCGTGGAGAACGTTCTGCTGCCTGCAACATCCTCCAGCATGACCGGTTTGACGGTGGGTCAGTCATGGTGTAGGGTGACATTTCTTTGGGGGGCTGCACAGCCCTCCATGTGCTCGCCAGAGGTAGCCTGACTGCCATTAGGTACCGAGATGAGATCCTCAGACCCCTTGTGAGACCATATGCTGGTGCGGTTGGCCATGGGTTCCTCCTAATGCAAGACAATGCTAGACTTCATGTGGCTGGAGTGTGTCAGCAGTTCCTGCAAGAGGAAGGCATTGATGCT
Organism: Salmo salar; assembly: GCF_965601325.2. Lineage (NCBI taxonomy): Eukaryota > Metazoa > Chordata > Actinopteri > Salmoniformes > Salmonidae > Salmo > Salmo salar. Next base: position 32,963,545 of record NC_138308.1, on the reverse strand, counting down.
ATGGACTGGCCCGCCCATTCCCCAGACCTGAATTCAATTGAGCACATCTGGGACATCATGTCTCGCTCCATCCACCAACGCCACGTTGCACCACAGACTGTCCAGGAGTTGGCGGATGTTTTAGTCCAGGTCTGGGAGGAGATCCCTCAGGAGACCATCCGCCACCTCATCAGGAGCATGACCAGGCGTTGTAGGGAGGTCATACAGGCACGTGGAGGCCACACACACTACTGAGCCCCATTTTGACTTGTTTTAAGGACATTACATCAAAGTTGGATCAACCTGTAGTGTGGTTTTCCACTTTAATTTTGAGTGTGACTCCAAATCCAGACCTCCATGGGTTGCTAAATTGGATTTCCATTGATTATTTTTGTGTGATTTTGTTGTCAGCACATTCAACTATGTAAAGAAGAAAGTATTTAATAAGATTATTTCATTCATTCAGATCTAGGATGTGTTATTTTAGTGTTCCCTTTATTTTTTTGAGCAGTGTATATACATTTGCAGAAAATTCTAAAAACCTGTTTTGCTTAGTCATTATTGGGTATTATGTGTAGATTGCTGAGGATTTTTTTGGTATTTAATCCATTTTAGAATAAGGCTGTAACGTAACAAAATGTGGAAAAAGTCAAGGGGTCGGAATACTTTCCAAAGGCACTGCATGCAACGTTTACCGTGAATGCTGTCTTTGCTAAAGAGTGAAAATTGCCTTTAAATTTCAATCACTGTGTAAGGCTGAACTTCCGCGATGATGACTGAATAGAGCCCCCAAATAAAATAATATTGTATTTGTCACGTGCTTCACAAAAAACTGCTGTAAACTAACAGTGAAATGCAATTATTGACCCATGTTGTCCTCTCACTTAAATCGAATTACTTTGGAGTTTTTGGGCACCAATTGTTTTTGGTACAACATTTTCAACCCTGTCATTTCTCATTTCTGAGTGGTGTTACATACGGTGTACAGTAACCTGTTGTGGTCAAATAATTGATGAGAATACACTACTAAAAATTATGTGCTTTATGGTTCTATGTATTAACCTTTTTTAAGGGCCATTTGAGATGAGCATCTGAACTTTTCCTGGTTCTATACAGCATAATTTCTTCTAGAACAATGCTTGGGACCTGCCTCTTTCTTGTTCCCTTTAAAACCAGCTTTTCTAACCATCCCTTTAACCATATAAGTCCCTTTCTTTCAGAAAAATCTACATGATAAATACACACAGTACAGAGCTAGTCAAGAAACATTTAATGACCTCAAAATAACATTGCAACTTTTACTTTAAACTAGCATCATACAAAAATTCTTCCTGTAATTCATATTCAGGGCATTCACAATGATGAAATGTGCTATTGTTGTAACCCTGATACAGTTACCATGAATACTTGCTTGATAAAGTATGCGATATCAACAGAGAGGCATGTTTTCTGGGTGATTTCAATCTTGACTGGCTTTCATTATTAAGCAGCCCACTCAAGAAAAAGTTTCAAACTGTAACCAGTGCCTGCAACCTGGTTCAGGTTATCAGTCAAGTAGTAGTAGAGGGAGTAGTAGGGAGTAGTAGAGGAGTAGTAGGGGAGGAGTAGAGGAGCAATAGAGGGAGTAGTAGAGGAGTAGTAGAGGAGCAATAGAGGGAGTAGTAGAGGGAGTAGTAGAGGAGCAATAGAGGGAGTAGTAGAGGAGTAGCAGAGGAGTAGTAGAGGAGCAGTAGAGGGAGTAGTAGAGGGAGTAGTAGGGAGTAGTAGAGGAGCAATAGAGGGAGTAGTAGAGGAGTAGTAGAGGAGCAATAGAGGGAGTAGTAAAGGAGTAGTAGAGGGAGTAGTAGAGGGAGTAGTAAAGGGAGTAGTAGAGGGAGTAGTAGGGAGTAGTAGAGGGAGTAGAAGAGGAGTAGTAGAGGGAGTAGTAGAGGAGTAGTAGAGGAGTAGTAGAGGAGCAATAGAGGGAGTAGTAGAGGGAGTAGTAAAGGAGTAGTAGAGGGAGTAGTAGGGAGTAGTAGAGGGAGTAGAAGAGGAGTAGTAGAGGGAGTAGTAGAGGAGTAGTAGAGGAGTAGTAGAGGAGCAGTAGAGGGAGTGGTAGGGAGTAGTAGAGGAGTAGTAGAGGAGTAGTAGAGGAGCAATAGAGGGAGTAGTAGGGAGTAGTAGAGGGAGTAGAAGAGGAGTAGTAGAGGGAGTAGTAGAGGGAGTAGTAGAGGAGTAGTAGAGGAGTAGTAGAGGGAGTAGTAGGGAGTGGTAGAGGAGTAGTAGGGGAGGAGTAGTTGAGGAGTAGTAGAGGGAGTAGTATAGGAGTAGTAGAGAGAGTAGTATAGTAGTAGTAGAGGAGTAGTAGAGGAGTAGTAGCGGGAGTAGTAGGGAGTAGTAGAGGAGTAGTAGGGGAGGAGTAGTAGAGGAGTAGTAGAGGAGTAGTAGAGGAGTAGTAGAGGGCGTAGTAGAGGAGGAGTAGTAGAGGAGTGGTAGAGGAGTGGTAGAGGGAGTAGTAGAGGAGTAGTAGAGGAGTAGTAGGTGAGGAGTAGTATAGGAGGAGTAGAGGAGTAGTAGAGGGAATAGTAGAGAAGTAGTAGAGGAGTAGTAGAGGGGGTAGTAGGGGAGGAGTTGTAGAGGAGTAGTAGGTGAGGAGTAGTATAGGAGCAGTAGAGGAGTAGTAGAGGGAGTAGTAGAGAAGTAGTAGAGGAGTAGTAGAGGGGGTAGTAGGGGAGGAGTTGTAGAGGAGTAGTAAAGAGTAGTAGAGTAGTAGTAGGGAATCACTCAAGAAGGCAATGAGCTCCGTTGGGTCTTTTTAAAAATGGCGGGTGGGGAAGTGAAACCTATTGCGTGATAGTGAAATAAAGGGAGAGATATGTCGTGTGGGGAAACAGATTTTTTTACCCTATCTGTCCAATTTATCACCTTGTCACCTCTAAAATGTAAGTGAAACACTATAAAGACTTTTTATAATGTGACTTTATATACCTATTTGAAGGTTTGTGTCAAATTTGAATCGGGTTTTTAGGGCAGCGCTGAAGTTATCTTCAGAAGTAAATTTGAATAGAATCATTGTTCATACCCCAGATTTTGATGTCAACACAGTCGCTACAGTCCCATCAGTTTTCCATGCAGCCTCATTTGAATGTCGCTGTTGCGCAAATTTGTACGGAGTGGGGTTAGTCACCGTTAGTAGGGAGTAGAAGTTCCTGTAAAACAGTCTGCTGAGTGATTGTCATTTTCTGGTAATGACGAACACATTCTGGAATGCAATGTCCCCTGCTTCTATAATCCCCCACACAGCCACTACTGAATGAGCCATCTGCAGCTCTCCTCTCCTCTTCTCCTCTCCTCCTATTCTCCTGTCCTCCAACTCATCACTGGCTCATTGTGAACCTCAGCTGACTCAGCTCACAGCGGAAAAGTGTTTACTTTTCTATGGCTGTGATCTAATCAACCACTAGGGGGAGGGAGAGAGAGCTGCTGATCTCAACAAGCAGCATGTAGTCAGTAGAAATGTTTTGGTGTTGGTTTCCCCTTACTTCCCATAATAGATGAGATCACGATGATAGGAGAGAGAGAGAGAGAGAGAGAGAGAGAGAGAGAGAGAGAGAGAGAGAGAGAGAGAGAGAGAGAGAGAGAGAGAGAGAGAGAGAGACAGAGAACTCCAAACATACAACCTGATTTTGGACAGAATGACCTGGAATTACCTGGAACGCTTACTACACCCAAGGATTATTATTCCCAAACTATACAGCATTTTGCTGAGTGAGTAATGCTTAGTCTGAAGCTATTTTTTTACTTTCAAAAGCCAAGAAGAAAAATACATTATAATGATATATTTTACTTTATAAGGACTGAATGCTAAGGCTACCAAGCCTGGTAGGACAAAGAGATGCAACTTCAATTATCTCTGACATGTGAAGTGAGAGGAGTCGAAGCCTTTGAGCCCAACAAATGACAGGCTACCCCACCCAGATCCAGATGCCTTGAAGCCCCCTCCTGCTGTTCAGTCCACCTACTGGCATTTAAACAAGAAATCTGCCTTCAGAAATAAAAGCTTCTCCTAAGTGGGTGTGACACCTACTCCCGTTGTCTGCTGCACTGATGCCTGGATTCCGCCTGGCGATCTGTTCATCGTCTGCCCTGGTTGTCTCCCCCTGTCTGGTACAGGTACCCCCATCACACTCCCGCCCCTCTTCCAATACTACGCTCACCTCCAGCACACAGGCACTATTGGGGTGAGTGACTCTGAACTTACAATGGCTAGCCCCAAGACGTTATATATTTAATTGTTTCTTGTTCATTTTGCTATTTTGCTATTTGCCTCATGACTCCTGCATGCTTTATTGACTACAAACTTTCTTTACCCAACCGTGGGACAGACTATGTTTGTTCCCACACTCGGGACTCTCTATTGGTTACACAGACCTTTGGCCTCCCATCCCATTCTAACCACCTCTTGCCGGCTTTGTATTCATGTTACCTGATGAAATTGCTGTCAATATGATCTTGTTGCCATCTGATGCACATTCAGATGTCATAAATCAGCACTGCAGAGCTCTCCCTGTCCTCTGCCGTGCCTTGATTGTATTACTGTTGATGATATCTGGAAATGTGCATGTACACTGTTGCTAACCCCAATTCTGACTTGTGCTCTGATATCTGCTTCACTGATTTCTGCTCCCGTAAAAGCCTGGGTTTTCTGCACGTTAACACTAGAAGCTTATTACCTAAATTGGATCAATTGAAAGTGTGGGTTTACAGCTCCAATCCAGATGTGTTGGTCATTACTGAGACGTGGTTAAGGAAGAGTGTTTTGAATACTGATGTTAACCTTTCTGGTTATAACCTTTTTCAGCAAGACAGACCTTCCAAAGGTGTTGGAGTGGTAATCTTTACCAAGGATCACCTTCAGTGCTCGATTGTCTCCACCAAGTCTGTCCTCAAACAATTTGATTTGCTGATTTTAAGTATTAAACTTTCAAATAGCTCTTTGTTGACTATTGCTGGGTGCTGTTGTCCTCCATCAGCACCGGCCTGTACCCTACCTGCCCTAAGCTCTCTCCTGGCCCCTTACACCAAGTCTGAATGTGTCCTGCTAGGTGACCTAAACTTGGACAAGCTTAAACCACCTGAACAAGTCCTAAAGCAATAGGACCCTAAATCTTTCTCAGATTATTACCAATCCCACAAGGTATGACTCCAAACACTCAGAAAAGACTACTCTTCTTGATGTTATCCTCACAAATAATCCTGATAGGTATCAGTCTGGTGTTTTCTGTAATGACCTTAGTGATCACTGTTTTACAGCCTGTGTTGGTAATGGCTGCTCAGTGAAACGACCTGTCCTGATTTGTCATAGACGCTTGCACGAAAACTTTAATGAGCAAGCCTTCCTTCATGAACTGGCCTCTGTAAAATGGTATAGAATCAGCTTGATCCCCTCTGTCGAAGACGCTTGGACCTTATTTTTTTATATTTTCAGTTGTATTGTTAACAAACATACCCCCATAAAGAAAAATATTATTAAAAACAGGTTCAGTCCCTGGTTCGACAGTGATCTTGCAGAGTTACTTAACCTCAAAAATTGCGTTTGGCGAAAGGCTCGGCACACACATACTCAGGCTGAATGGCTCTCATTCAGGCAAATGAGAAATAAGTGCACTCAGGCTATACGGAAGGCCAGTGTTAGTTACTTTAAGGAGCAGTTCTCTCTCTGTGGGTCTAACCCAAAGAAGTTCTGGAAAGCGATTAAAGACCTGGAGAATAAACCCTCCTCCTCACAGCTGCCCATGTCCCTTAAAGTTGATGATGAAGTTGTTACTGACAAGAAGCACATGGCTGAGATCTTTAATCACCACTTCATTAAGTCAGGATTCCTATTTGACTCAGCCATGCCTCCTTGCCTGTCCAACATTTCCACATCTCCCACCCCTTCTAATGCGACTATCCCCGATGCTGCTTCATCTTTTTCCCTTGCCTCGCTCCAAAGTTTCTCCCTGAGTCTGAGGTGCTAAAGGAGCTCCTGAAACTTGACCCCAAAAAAACATCTGGGTCAGATGGTTTAGACCCTTTCTTCTTTAAGGTTCTGCCCCTATCATCGCCAAGCATATCTCTGACCTTTTTAACCTGTCTCTCCTTTCTGGGAAGGTTCCCGGTTTGTCCATCATTTAAAGGGGGAGATCAAGCTGATCCTAACTGTTATAGGTCTATTTCTATTTTGCACTGTTTAACAAAAGTATTGGTTAAACTTGTCAATAATCAACTGACTGGCTTTCTTGATGTCTAAAGTATTCTCTCTGGTATGTAATCTGGTTTCTGCTCAGGTTATGGATGTGTCACTGCAACCATTCCATTCTTGTGGGCCGGCTAAGGAGTATTGGTGTCTCTGAGAGGTCTTTGGCCTGGTTTGCTAACTACCTCTCACAAAGAATGCAGTTTATTAAGTCAGAAAATCTGCTGTCTCACCCACTGCCTGTCACCAAGGGAGTACCCCAAGGCTCGATCCTAGGCCCCACGCTCTTCTCAATTTACATCAACAACATAGCTCTGGCAGTAGGAAGCTCTCTCATCCAGATGATACATATGCAGATGATACAGTCTTATACTCAGCTGGCCACTCCCCGGATTTTATGTTAAATGCTCTACAACAAAGCTTTCTTAATGTCCAACAAGTTTTCTCTACCCTTAACCTTGTTCTGAACACCTCCAAAACAAAGGTCATGTGGTTTTGTAAGAAGATTGCCCCGCTCCCCACAGGTGTGATTACTTCCTAAGGGTTTAGAGCTTGAGGTAGTCACCTTATACAACTACTTAGGAACAATGGCTAGACGGTACACTGTCCTTCTCTCAGCACATATGAAAGCTGCAGGCTAAAGTTAAATCTAGACTTGGTTTCCTCTGTCGTAATCGCTCCTCTTTCACCCCAGCTGTCAAACTAACCCTGATTCAGATGACCATCCTACCCATGCTAGATTACGGAGACATAATTTATAGATCGGCAGGTAAGGGTGGTCTCCAGCGGCTAAATTTTCTTTAGCATTCGGTCATCAGATTTGCCACCAATCCTTCTTATAGGACATGTCACTGCACTCTGTACTCCTCTGTAAACTGGTCATCTCTGTATACATGTCGCAAGACACACTGGTTGATGCTTATTTATAAAACCTTCTTAGGACTCACTCCCCCCTATCTGAGATATCTACTGCAGCCCTCATCCTCCACATGCAACACCCGTTCTGCCAGTCACATTCTGTTAAAGGTCCCCAAAGCACACACATCCCTGGGTCACTCGTCGTTTCAGCTCGCTGCAGCTAGCGACTGGAACGAGCAGCATCAAACACTCAAACTGGACAGTGTTATTTCAGTCTCTTCATTCAAAGACTCCATCATGGACACTCTTACTGACAGTTGTGGCTGTTTTGCATGATGTATTGTTATCTTTACCTTCTTGCCCTTTGTGCTGTTGTCTGTGCCCAATAATGTTTGTACAATGTTTTGTGCTGCTACCATGTTGTGTTGCTACCATGTTGTTGTCATGTTGTGTTTCTACCATGCTGTGTTGTCATGTGTTGCTGCCTTGCTATGTTGTTGTCTTAGGTCTCTCTTTTGTAGCATTGTGATATCTCTCTTCTCATGATGTGTGTTTTGTCCTATGTTTCAATCAAACTGTCCACTTAGGAAGCAACACTGATTGACAATACATTTCACATGCTGTTGTGCAAATGGAATAGACAACAGGTGGAAATTATAGGCAATTAGCAAGACACCCCCAATAAAGGAGTGGTTCTGCAGGTGGTGACCACAGACCACTTCTCAGTTCCTATGCTTCCTGGCTGATGTTTTGGTCACTTTTGAATGCTGGCGGTGCTTTCACTCTAGTGGTAGCATGAGACGGAGTCTACAACCCACACAAGTGGCTCAGGTAGTGCAGCTCATCCAGGATGGCACATCAATGCGAGCTGTGGCAAGAAGGTTTGCTGTGTCTGTCAGCGTAGTGTCTAGAGCATGGAGGCGCTACCAGGAGACAGGCCAGTACATCAGGAGACGTGGAGGAGGCCGTAGGAGGGCAACAACCCAGCAGCAGGACCGCTACCTCCGCCTTTGTGCAAGGAGGAGCAGGAGGAGCACTGCCAGAGCCCTGCAAAATGACCTCCAGCAGGCCACAAATGTGCATGTGTCTGCTCAAACGGTCAGAAACAGACTCCATGAGGCTGGTATGAGGGCCCGACGTCGACAGGTGGGGGTTGTGCTTACAGCCCAACACCGTGCAGGACGTTTGGCATTTGCCAGAGAACACCAAGAATCGCAAATTCGCCACTGGCGCCCTGTGCTCTTCACACATGAAAGCAGGTTCACACTGAGCACATGTGACAGACGTGACAGAGTCTGGAGACGCCATGGAGAACGTTCTGCTGCCTGCAACATCCTCCAGCATGACCGGTTTGGCGGTGGGTCAGTCATGGTGTGGGGTGGCATTTCTCTGGGGGGGCGCACAGCCCTCCATGTGCTCGCCAGAGGTAGCCTGACTGCCATTAGGTACCGAGATGAGATCCTCAGACCCCTTGTGAGCCCATATGCTGGTGCGGTTGGCCCTGGGTTCCTCCTAATGCAAGACAATGCTAGACCTCATGTGGCTGGAGTGTGTCAGCAGTTCTTGCAAGAGGAAGGCATTGATGCTATGGACTGGCCCGCCCGTTCCCCAGACCTGAATCCAATTGAGCACATCTGGGACATCATGTCTCGCTCCATCCACCAACGCCACGTTGCACCACAGACTGTCCAGGAGTTGGCGGATGCTTTAGTCCAGGTCTGGGAGGAGATCCCTCAGGAGACCATCCGCCACCTCATCAGGAGCATGCCCAGGCGTTGTAGGGAGGTCATACAGGCACGTGGAGGCCACACACACTACTGAGCCTCATTTTGACTTGTTTTAAGGACATTACATCAAAGTTGGATCAGCCTGTAGTGTGGTTTTCCACTTTAATTTTGAGTGTGACTCCAAATCCAGACCTCCATGGGTTGATAAATTGGATTTCCATTGATTATTGATTATTGATTTTGTTTGATTTTGTTGTCAGCACATTCAACTATGTAAAGAAAAAAGTACTTAATAAGATTATTTCATTCATTCAGATCTAGGATGTGTTATTTTAGTGTTCCCTTTATTTTTTTGAGCAGTGTATATATATATATATTTTTTTATCCCAGCCCCTGTCCCCGCAGGAGGCCTTTTGCCTTTTGGTAGGCCGTCATTGTAAATAAGAATTTGTTGAGAACTATGGTCATAATCATTATTGAACTGGAATTTAGATCATCAACAGTCTCTGAATTGCACTAGCAGTCTACTTTAATTTAGACGTCTACAATGATGGGCATTGCCAAGCCTTCTTGTATATTTCCTCTGTGACTAACTATACTGATGAGCGAAGAGGGGATTTTCAGGAAAGATATGTGAATATTATCCTGTCTCAGAGTCAGCCAAACTTCAAAAACATGCCAGAAGTGCTGAGGGCAATCCAAATAAAATATACAGGACCCCCTACTAAGTTAAAAATCAGCCTTTTCCCCTATTTTTAGCCAAGAGCTGTCTTCTCTTTCAGGCTGGAAGGCTTCATGGTTCTTGGGCTTCTGAAGAGCAAGATGAGTCTGTGCAATAGCATCCAGAGCCTCAAGACGAACCTGTCCAATAACATCCAGAGCCTCAAGACGAACCTGTCCAATAGCATCCAGAGCCTCAAGACGAACCTGTCCAATAGCATCCAGAGCCTCAAGACGAACCTGTCCAATAGCATCCAGAGCCTCACGGCGAACCTGTCCAATAGCATCCAGAGCCTCAAGACGAACCTGTCCAATAGCATCCAGAGCCTCAAGACGAACCTGTCCAATAGCATCCAGAGCCTCACGGCGAACCTGTCCAATAGCATCCAGAGCCTCAAGACGAACCTGTCCAATAGCATCCAGAGCCTCAAGACGAACCTGTCCAATAGCATCCAGAGCCTCAAGACAAACCTGTCCAATAGCATCCAGAGCCTCAAGACGAACCTGTCCAATAGCATCCAGAGCCTCAAGACAAACCTGTCCAATAGCATCCAGAGCCTCAAGGTTTTGGATGATGCTGTATCTCTATTTATCTGGTTATTTAAGTTCACTTTAATTTGGACAACCCAGTTGGATCATTCATCAACCCAGTTCTGGATCATTCATCAGCCCAGTTCTGGATCATTCATCAACCCAGTTCTGGATCATTCATCAACCCAGTGATGCCCACATTATAGATCTGTCTGGACCTCTGGTTGAAGGACTCTCCTGGTATGTAATCTCCCAGTCCGATGGTACTGAGAGATACACATTGATACACAACAAATAACAATAACGAGTAACAATATCATGGCTATATACACTGAGTACCAGCATCCCTTGTACTTTAGTTTTCATGCATATCCTGTCTGTATTATGACTATTGTGTAGGTTATTTTGTTTCATTGTTGCAATAAAAAGTAACATAGCTTCCTGTGTGAGGAACATTGGACTTTCTGAGAAGGAACTGTGGTGGGTGACATGTATGTCATGTCATGGAAGTATTGAATGACAATGGGTTCCTAAATCTTGCAAAACCGGATTGTCTGCAATCTGCACACACCTATTTCCCAACTTTAAGCCTCTCCTTGTGACTCTGGTCTAATTACTAAAATCATGGGACCACACACTAAGCCTATGTATCACCTGGGACTCAAGGTGTGACATGAAGTCCCAGACATCAATTAAAAAATGGGATAGATGTTGAAAACACATAGTCAAAGATAGCTAACTTCTGAGGCTAACTTCTGAGGCTAACCAATGAGGCTAAATAATGAGTATCCATCCCAGCCCTAAACATGACTGAGTATGTAGTGCTGGTATCCCAACCCTACTGTAAACATGACTGAGGATGTAGTGCTGGTATCCCAACCCTAAACATGACTGAGGATGTAGTGCTGGTATCCCAACCCTACTGTAAACATGACTGAGGATGTAGTGCTGGTATCCCAACCCTAAACATGACTGAGGATGTAGTGCTGGTATCCCAACCCTACTGTAAACATGACTGAGGATGTAGTGCTGGTATCCCAACCTTAAACATGACTGAGGATGTAGTGCTGGTATCCCAACCCTACTGTAAACATGACTGAGGATGTAGTGCTGGTATCCCAACCCTAAACATGACTGAGGATGTAGTGCTGGTATCCCAACCCTACTGTAAACATGACTGAGGATGTAGTGCTGGTATCCCAACCCTAAACATGACTGAGAATGTAGTGCTGGTATCCCAACCCTACTGTAAACATGACTGAGGATGTAGTGCTGGTATCCCAACCCTAAACATGACTGAGGATGTAGTGCTGGTATCCCAACCCTAAACATGACTGAGGATGTAGTGCTTGTATCCCAACCCTAAACATGACTGAGGATGTAGTGCTGGTATCCCAACCCTACTGTAAACATGACTGAGGATGTAGTGCTGGTATCCCAACCTTAAACATGACTGAGGATGTAGTGCTTGTATCCCAACCCTAAACATGACTGAGGCTTATATTGTGTCTCTAGACGTTCTGGGGACCTGCAAAAATAACACATTTTGACTTGAATCTGGAGTGATCGCTCTGTATGTTAAACCTACAGACATTACATAACTTGGAATTGGGGACTTAAATTATGTGTCATTTTCTTTTCAAGTCTGTAATCATTTGTGGGAGTGTCAAAAGATGACAGATCCAGGCTTGTAGGCTATTTTTAAAAGGATAAATGTGTTCATTGTTTGAGAAAGAATGTGCCCTTGTTCACTGCATACACATGCACAGATAGACAGGCAGACAAACATACAGACAGACAGACAGCGAGTTAACGAAAATTAACTCAACACAGTCGAGTAACAACAACACAACGCGATTGAAAAAATGTCTTGAAACAAATGTCCTGTTCAGTTATACTGAAATGTAGGTAAGGTGACAGACATTCCTTACACTGACCTGAATAAAAGGCATTGGAAGTCACATCAATTTCTAATGACTAAATGCACTCTAAACAGGACGATGGGGAAGTTAACACTGGTGGTTAAAATCTGAACACTTAGGAGACATAGATGTTCTACTGGTTGGAAACTGACTGGAAAAAGCTGACTATCATGTTTAATCTTGCATACTCAGAACCCTGTTCTTTTACCTCCAGACCTTTACCTCCAGACCTAGAACCCTATTCCTTTACCTCCAGACCTTCACCTCCAGACCTAGAACCCTATTCCTTTACTTCCAGAACTTTACCTCCAGACCTAGAACCCTATTCCTTTACCTCCAGACCTAGAACCATATTCCTTTACCTCCAGACCCATAACTCCAGACCTAGAACCCTATTCCTTTACCTCCAGAACTTACCTCCAGACTTAGAACCCTGTTCCTTTACCTCCAGACCTAGAACCCTATTCCTTTACCTCCAGACCTTTACCTCCAGACCTAGAACCCTATTCCTTTACCTCCAGACCTAGAACCCTATTCCTTTACCTCCAGACCTAGAACCCTATTCCTTTACCTCCAGACCTAGAACCCTATTGCTTTATCTCTAGGCCTAGACCCCTATTCCTTTACCTCCACCCATAACTCCAGACCTTTACCAAACACAAATACTTCTTGAGTCAGCTCTCATCAGTTTCTCAGACAAACCAGTACCATTACAAAAGATTTAGAGTATGTTTGTAACAGAGAATATTTTTTCTGCAACAAACAGAAATATTTGGAATGAGAGGTCAAATACAGCCATTAATTTCATTTAAATGTATTTAAACAAGGTATTCCCATTGAGACCAAGTCCTGTTTTACAAGGGAACCCTACACACAATGATACACATTCACAATATATTCAATTTCAATGTAATAAAAACATAAAATATTTTCAAGCAATTTAAGATAAGTAACTTACAAAACACAATCATGAATAACAAACAAATTCCTCAGTAAAAAAGTCATCAACCAGTCATCTGAACTGTCCTAGCGGCACCAAAACATCTAACTTTAGAGAGTTGTGGAGATCATTCCACAAGCAAGTTCCAAAAAAGCTAAATGCAGATTTATCTAACTCAGAGGAGACAGATCCATCTAACTCAGAGGAGACAGATCCATCTAACTCAGAGGAGACAGATCCATCTAACTCAGAGGAGACAGATCCATCTAACTCAGAGGAGACAGATCCATCTAACTCAGAGGAGACAGATCCATCTAACTCAGAGGAGACAGATCCATCTAACTCAGAGGAGACAGATCCATCTAACTCAGAGGAGACAGATCCATCTAACTCAGAGGAGACAGATCCATCTAACTCAGAGGAGACAGATCCATCTAACTCAGAGGAGACAGATCCATCTAACTCAGTGGAGACCGAAGAGATCTCTATAGTTAGCCATCCCTGTGATCTGTTCTGATGACTTGTATGTCTGCAATTCAACAATGAAGTAAGGTATCGAGGAAGATTGCACAAGAGGTCTTTACAAACAAAAAGAGAGCAGCGCATTGATCTATGAGATTTAAGAGCGGGCAAGACTACCTTTTGTGTACTGTACCTATTGCCTGTAATAAAGCATAGTGCACTAAGATAAACTGCGTCCAATGGCTTCAATACAGTGGCAGCTGCATTCATATAGACGATATCACCGTAGTCTAAAGCCCGAATGAATGTCAACTGAAACAAAAGACATAACCTACTCCTCTAAAGGAAGCCTATTTGAATTCTTAACTAACTCATCAATATTATTTTTGGAAGATAGCTTTCCGTCAATCCAGATACCCTGATATTTATAAGTGCGGACACAATCAGTGTGGGAACCATCCAGTGTATATATTATGCATAAATCATCAGATACATTTCTAATGAATGATCTCGGCCCAAACTGAACCAAACAGAACTGGATTCAAATACTATTTTCTCTGGTCTGCTGGACTGGAGTGACAGATGCAAGGGGTTTGCACTTCTGGTGACTACTCTATTGGTTCTATGGTGTCAGGCAAGCTCAATCAAGCCCAGATAAAGTATTTGAAATGATTTGAAATAGTGTTTGAAGCCAGGTCTGGAATAAAAGCACTGGGCAATATTCCCGTATTTCCCTGCAAGGACGCAAATGAACTACATTTTTTATTTCCATTCAATGCCCTGCGTGCCATTAATCATGAGATTATATGTGACTTAGTGGAGCCAACTCAAACAGGGATCTACAGAGGAAAACCTAGTTAGATTTACTACGGGGTATTATACAGACAATTGTCTGCATTGCAAATGGTGCCCTATTCACTTTATAGTGCACTACCTATAATCAGGGCACAGAGGTGCAGTCTCCAAATCTATCTGTGTGGAAAAATGGAGACCAGAGAATGAATTGGTTCATTTCTTGCCTAGTTAAACAAAGGATAAAAAATAAAACAAAATGACAGGAGAATGGAGTGTTGTGTGTGTGTGTCTGCATCGTGTGCCCGTGCATATGCCCCATGTGTGTCTGCATCATGTGCCCGTGCATATGCCCCATGTGTGTCTGCATCATGTGCCCGTGCATATGCCCCATGTGTGCAGGGCTCTCTACACTAACACTTGTCTGGGACAAGTACAATAAAATAAGCAGAATGTAGATTTAAGTTGTCCGAATAGACATCACACACAAATCACAATATCAAACAATTACTCCGATCAGAATTGGTTCAGTGTCCTCCGAGAGCGATGTGTTGCACACTGTTCTCCTAACCGCTACAGAGGGCATCACGAGATGCGCTTTTGAGATCAAAGCACAGAGACACTTGTAGCCGCATGTTCACATTTGTTGATATTACTTGTTATTATTAAGTTAGTTAGTTGCCAAGTTCTAGCTCATTTTTGGTCAGCTAACAGGGTTCATATGGTCATGAAAAGTCCTGCTGTGTAGATGGTGTACCAGTGTGAGGGGCCCTTTGCCCTACGAGAGATAGAGACATTGAAGTAGCAGGTAGCTTGTAAAACAGACTAACTACTGTAGATAGCCAATTCAAAACATATCGTGTAGCCAGTCTAGTTATCTCGGGTAGTTAACTATTTTGCAATTGCATGTATTAATGTCATTGGCACGTCCTATGACATAAAACCTATCCCCCGGAACTTGTGAATAACCTCAAATGGCCGACAGTTATGATATGGGGCAAGGTTAGTTTTAGGACATAGACAGACACACTCCATCCCCCAGGGGGCAGCAGCAACCTTGTCCAGCTGCTGAGTCTGGTTGATTAGCATATCAGGTGCTGCCAATTAAGGTGATAGTGAGTCAGTGTCTCAGTTTACAAACAGTAATAATCTGATTGGACGACCAAGAGGCCAAGACGGAGCTGGCCCTGAACTTGGTAAGTTGCTGTCCCCTGGGCACAGGTACATTCAATACTTAGGCGCACACGCTGGTTTCTCACATAAATGCACACGTTCATTCAGATTACAGACCATGTCACTAGGCCTAGGACCTCTAGACAAAGTGAGTGGAACAATATCCGAAGGCTAGTTATTGGTTTCGTAACACTGACACTCAGTTGATGAACTGGTGCATTAATAAACCAATGAGTCATACTCCGGTTGTAAAATCATCTCTCAAGAACTCAACATTGGGAGTTGAGAAATAAATCTCACACCTTTGGAAAGCTGGGATTCCCCTCAATACAATATCGGCCAAGTAATTCATAAAAATAATTCTTAGAATAGCCTAACTGACAAAATAGCTCCCATGATGTCAATTGATCTCCCATGAAACCTGACTGTAGAGACCTGGAATTTTGGTCAAAAGTCATGGAGAAGTCATGAAATTCCATCTGTCAAAATGTGTACGAGCCCAGAGCAAACCAAGTATTTTTGAAAATTGAGTCAGGAAAAGAGCTACATGTCTTAAAGCCTAAAAATAAAACACTGCCCCTTTAATGGGAAGAAGCCAATATGCAGAGGGTAGCCTAGATTCTCTACCATTCTCTGGATACCATGGTAATAATTATCATTATTATTTAAATGTTTTATTTAACTAGGCAAGTCAGTTAAGAACATATTCTTATTCACTATGACTGCCTAGGAACAGTGGGTTAACTGCCTTGTTCAGGGGCAGAACGTCAGATTTTGACCTTGTCAGTTCGGGGATTCGATCTAGCAACCTTTCGGTTACTGGCCCAATGCTCTAACCTGCTGACCCATATATAATGATATATATATCTTTTTTGCAACGTGGTTCTTTGCATCATACATCCAATTTTCGCCACCTTTTTGGCCCTAGTGTTACAGACCATTTATTTTGGTGGGACAGAGGACTTGAGCTTTTGGACAAGTAAACATAAAATAAAATAAAAAGTGAACGTCAAGCCCTGCTGTTTGTTTTTTCGTGTGTTCATGCATAGCGTGCACCTAAATGTGTGTGTTCATGCATAGCGTGCACCTAAATGTGTGTGTTCATGCATAGCGTGCACCTAAATGTGTGTGTTCATGCATAGCGTGCACCTAAATGTGTGTGTTCATGCATAGCGTGCACCTAAATGTGTATGTTCATGTATAGCATGCACCTAAATGTGTGTGTTCATGCCAGTGGTAGAAAAAGTACCCAATTGTCATACCTGAGGAAAAGTATAGATACCTTAATAGAAAATTATTCAAGTAAAATACTACTTGACTTGAGTAAAAGTCTAAAAGTATTTGGTTTTAAATGTACTTAGGTATCAAGAGTAAATGTAATTGCTAAAATATACTTAAGTATCAAAAGTAAAAGTATAAATCATTTCAAATTCCTTATATTTATCAAAGCAGAAGGCACAATTTTCTTGTTTTTAAAATGTACTGATAGCCAGGGGCACACTCCAACACTATTTACAGAAAATGCGTTTGTGTTTAGTGAGTCCACCAGGCCATAGGCAGTAGGGATAGCCACGTGTTCTGTTGATAAGTGTGTGAATTTCACAATTTTCCTGTCCTGCTAATGATTCAAAATGTAATGAGTACTTTGGGTTGTCAGGGTAAATGTATGGAGTAAAAAGTACAATATTTTCTTTAGGAATGTAGTGAAGTAAAAGTAAAAGTTGTCAAACATATAAATAGTTA
This sequence comes from Salmo salar, assembly GCF_965601325.2. Classification (NCBI taxonomy): domain Eukaryota; kingdom Metazoa; phylum Chordata; class Actinopteri; order Salmoniformes; family Salmonidae; genus Salmo; species Salmo salar. The sequence continues at coordinate 32,946,481 of NC_138308.1, read as the reverse complement.
AGTAAAGTACAGATACCCCAAAAAACTACTTAAGTAGTACTTTAAAGTATTTTTACTTAAGTACTTTACACCACTGGTGCATGCATAGCGTGCACCTGAATATGTGTATGCATGCATGCACAGGCAGTGCGATCGTGTGTGTACGTGTGTGTGTGTACAGTACGTGTGTGTGTGTGTGTGTGTGTGTGTGTGTGTGTGTGTGTGTGTGTGTGTGTGGTGGGTGTGTACATGTGTGTTCAGGCTATTGTACTGTACCTCAGACAAGGTACGTTCACTACCTCTCTACTCAGACATTACTCTGCTCATGTTTGTCTCCTCTTATGAACTGGCCAGGGCCCGGTTTGTCACCTCGTATGAACTGGCCAGTGCCCCGGTTTGTCACCTCGTATGAACTGGCCAGTGCCCCGGTTTGTCACCTCGTACGAACTGTCCAGGGCCCGGTTTGTCACCTCGTACGAACTGGCCAGTGCCCGGTTTGTCACCTCGTATGAACTGGCCAGGGCCCGGTTTGTCTCCTCATATGAACTGGCCAGGGCCCGGTTTGTCTCCTCGTATGAACTGGCCAGGGCCCGGTTTGTCTCCTCGTATGAACTGGCCAGGGCTCGGTTTGTCTCCTCGTATGAACTGGCCAGGACCCGGTTTGTCTCCTCGTATGAACTGGCCAGGGCCTGGTTTGTCTCCTCTTATGAACTGGCCAGGACCCGGTTTCCCAAAAGCATCTTAAGGCTATGTTCATTGTTAGAACCATTGTTCTTAAGACTAAGTTCTAACGATGAACTAGCCTTAAGGTAGTTTTGGGAAACCGGGCCCAGATTGGTTTAGCTTGTGTGGTGTGTTTTCCTTAGACCTTTCTCAGAAGTACTGTCCCTTAGATCCAGAAAGTGCCTGGACTTTTCTAGCTCATTAGTATTGAAGGTGCTCTGTGATATTATGTAACGATTCTGAAAGTTGTGAGTTAGAGCCTGGGAGAAGAGTGAAAGGGATTATTTTAGACTATCTGTCCTGCTCTGTCTGTTTGCGTGTGACAACTCAAATCAAATCCTGTGTGAATGTCTTGTGTATGTGTGTGTCCTGTGTGTGTGTGTCCTATGCTTGTGTGTGTGAGTGTGTGTGTATGTCCTGTTTAGATGCATTATAATCAGTCATTACCTGACACAGTGTGTTTACAGTGACTGGGCAGTGGTGGAGGAAGCCCAAGGCATCTCCTCTGTGTTTAACTACAGTGACTGGGCAGTGATGGAGGAAGCCCAAGGCATCTCCTCTGTGTTTAACTACAGTGACTGGGCAGTGGTGGGGGAAGCTCAAGGCATCTCCTCTGTGTTTAACTACAGTGACTGGGCAGTGGTGGAGGAATCCCAAGGCATCTCCTCTATGTTTAACTACAGTGACTGGGCAGTGGTGGAGGAAGCCCAAAGCATCTCCTCTGTGTTTAACTACAGTGACTGGGCAGTGGTGGAGGAAGCCCAAGGCATCTCCTCTGTGTTTAACTACAGTGACTGGGCAGTGGTGGAGGAAGCCCAAAGCATCTCCTCTGTGTTTAACTACAGTGACTGGGCAGTGGTGGAGGAAGCCCAAGGCATCTCCTCTGTGTTTAACTACAGTGACTGAGCAGTGGTGGAGGAAGCCCAAAGCATCTCCTCTGTGTTTAACTACAGTGACGTTACCCAGCTCAGACAGGATTTAGAAGATGCAGACTAAACAACCTGTGTGTGTGTGTGTTCTGTGTGTGTGTGTGTGTGTGTGTGTGTGTGTGTGTGTGTGTGTGTGTGTGTGTGTGTGCACGCATTTGTGTATGTGTATTGTGCAGACAGACAGTGAGTGTGACGTTACTGAGCAACAGTAAGTAGCCGTGGTCAAACAACGACCTTCTTACCTTTATGACTACAACTAAATCATGTTATTACCTTTATGACTACAACTAAATCATGTTATTACCTTTATGACTACAACTAAAGCATGTTATTACCTTTATGACTACAACTAAATCATGTTATTACCTTTATGACTACAACTAAATCATGTTATTACCTTTATGACTACAACTAAATCATGTTATTACCTTTATGACTACAACTAAATCATGTTATTATCTTTATGACTACAACTAAAGCATGTTATTACCTTTATGACTACAACTAAAGCATGTTATTACCTTTATGACTACAACTAAATCATGTTATTATCTTTATGACTACAACTAAAGCATGTTATTACCTTTATGACTACAACTAAATCATGTTATTACCTTTATGACTACAACTAAATCATGTTATTACCTTTATGACTACAACTAAATCATGTTATTACCTTTATGACTACAACTAAAGCATGTTATTACCTTTATGACTACAACTAAATCTTGTTATTACCTTTATGACTACAACTAAATCATGTTATTACCTTTATGACTACAACTAAATCATGTTATTACCTTTATGACTACAACTAAATCATGTTATTACCTTTATGACTACAACTAAAGCATGTTATTACCTTTATGACTACAACTAAAGCATGTTATTACCTTTATGACTACAACTAAATCATGTGGTCCTGACCCATAGTGTACAACACTTTAATGTAACCCTGTTATAAGGGACCTCAACAGTGCGTGTGCATTACATTTACATTTAACATTTAAGTCATTTAGCAGACGCTCTTATCCAGAGCGACTTACAAATTGGTGCATTCACCTTATAATATCCAGTGGAACAACCACTTTACAATAGTGCATCTAAATCTTTTACAGGGGGGTTAGAAGGATTACTTTATCCTATCCCAGGTATTCCTTAAAGAGGTGGGGTTTCAGGTGTCTCCGGAAGGTGGTGATTGACTCCGCTGTCCTGGCGTCGTGAGGGAGCTTGTTCCACCATTGGGGTGCCAGAGCAGCGAACAGTTTTGACTGGGCTGAGCGGGAACTGTGCTTCCTCAGAGGTAGGGAGGCGAGCAGGCCAGAGGTGGATGAACGCAGTGCCCTTGTTTGGGTGTAGGGCCTGATCAGAGCCTGAAGGTACGGAGGTGCCGTTCCCCTCACAGCTCCGTAGGCAAGCACCATGGTCTTGTAGCGGATGCGAGCTTCGACTGGAAGCCAGTGGAGAGAGCGGAGGAGCGGGGTGACGTGAGAGAACTTGGGAAGGTTGAACACCAGACGGGCTGCGGCGTTCTGGATGAGTTGTAGGGGTTTAATGGCACAGGCAGGGAGCCCAGCCAACAACGAGTTGCAGTAATCCAGACGGGAGATGACAAGTGCCTGGATTAGGACCTGCGCCACTTCCTGTGTGGAGCATGAACCTACAGGATCGGGTCACCGCCTTGATGTTAGTGGAGAACGACAGGGTGTTGTCCAGGGTCACGCCGAGGCACTTAGCACTCTGTGAGGAGGACACAAGGGAGTTGTCAACCGTGATGGCGAGATCATGGAACGGGCAGTCCTTCCCCGGGAGGAAGAGCAGCTCCGTCTTGCCGAGGTTCAGCTTGAGGTGGTGATCCGTCATCCACACTGATATGTCTGCCAGACATGCAGAGATGCGATTCGCCACCTGGTTGTCAGAAGGGGGAAAGGAGAAGATTAATTGTGTGTCATCTGCATAGCAATGATATGAGAGACCATGTGAGGATATGACACAGCCAAGTGACTTGGTGTATAGCGAGAATAGGAGTGGGCCTAGAACAGAGCCCTGGGGGACACCAGTGGTGAGAGCACGTGGTGCGGAGACAGATTCTCGCCACGCCACCTGGTAGGAGCGACCTGTCAGGTAGGACGCAATCCAAGCGTGGGCCGCGCCGGAGATGCCCAGCTCGGAGAGGGTGGAGAGGAGGATCTGATGGTTCACGGTATCAAAGGCAGCAGATAGGTCTAGAAGGATGAGAGCAGAGGAGAGAGAGTTAGCTTTAGCAGTGCGGAGAGCCTCCGTGACACAGAGAAGAGCAGTCTCAGTTGAATGCCCAGTCTTGAAACCTGACTGATTAGGATCAAGAAGGTCATTCTGAGAGAGATAGCAAGAGAGCTGGCCAAGGACGGCACGTTCAAGAGTTTTGGAGAGAAAGGAGAGAAGGGATACTGGTCTGTAGTTGTTGACATCGGAGGGACACCACTATAGGCCTGTCATCATACTGTGGTCTATTGATGTTCCTGCAGAGAGATTAGTTGACAGACAGATGGGCGGGTAGATGGATGGATGGATGGACAGGCAGGAAGACGGACAGATGGAGTGACGGTCTGAACAGCGGATAGATGAACAGATGGACAGATGGACGGATGGAAGTACAGATGGACACAGACAGAAAGAGCTTCATGTGACCAGGTGAGTTATCACTCTTCGTATTTACTCAGCTGTGAGAGGTAGCCATCGTTATGAGAAGTAGCCATGGCAACTGACCAACAGTGTGTTGGTGTTTGCTTGTTCAGGGTTGCTAACACTAACCCTAAATCTGTGAACGTTTCCTCTGACCCACCAAGTTACTAACACTAACCCTAAATCTGTGAACGTTTCCTCTGACCCACCAAGTTACTAACACTAACCCTAAATCTGTGAACGTTTCCTCTGACCCACCAAGTTACTAACACTAACCCTAAATCTGTGAATGTTTCCTCTGACCCACCAAGTTACTAACACTAACCCTCAATCTGTGAACGTTTCCTCTGACCCACCAAGTTACTAACACTAACCCTAAATCTGTGAACGTTTCCTCTGACCCACCAAGTTACTAACACTAACCCTAAATCTGTGAACGTTTCCTCTGACCCACCAAGTTACTAACACTAACCCTAAATCTGTGAACGTTTCCTCTGACCCACCAAGTTACTAACACTAACCCTAAATCTGTGAACGTTTCCTCTGACCCACCAAGTTACTAACACTAACCCTCAATCTGTGAACGTTTCCTCTGACCCACCAAGTTACTAACACTAACCCTCAATCTGTGAACGTTTCCTCTGACCCACCAAGTTACTAACACTAACCCTAAATCTGTGAACGTTTCCTCTGACCCACCAAGTTACTAACACTAACCCTAAATCTGTGAACGTTTCCTCTGACCCACCAAGTTACTAACACTAACCCTAAATCTGTGAACGTTTCCTCTGACCCACCAAGTTACTAACACTAACCCTCAATCTGTGAACGTTTCCTCTGACCCACCAAGTTACTAACACTAACCCTCAATCTGTGAACGTTTCCTCTGACCCACCAAGTTACTAACACTAACCCTCAATCTGTGAACGTTTCCTCTGACCCACCAAGTTACTAACACTAACCCTAAATCTGTGAACGTTTCCTCTGACCCACCAAGTTACTAACACTAACCCTAAATCTGTGAACGTTTCCTCTGACCCACCAAGTTACTAACACTAACCCTCAATCTGTGAACGTTTCCTCTGACCCACCAAGTTACTAACACTAACCCTCAATCTGTGAACGTTTCCTCTGACCCACCAAGTTACTAACACTAACCCTCAATCTGTGAACGTTTCCTCTGACCCACCAAGTTACTAACACTAACCCTAAATCTGTGAACGTTTCCTCTGACCCACCAAGTTACTAACACTAATCCTAAATCTGTGAACGTTTCCTCTGACCCACCAAGTTACTAACACTAACCCTCAATCTGTGAACGTTTCCTCTGACCCACCAAGTTACTAACACTAACCCTAAATCTGTGAACGTTTCCTCTGACCCACCAAGTTACTAACACTAACCCTAAATCTGTGAACGTTTCCTCTGACCCACCAAGTTACTAACACTAACCCTAAATCTGTGAACGTTTCCTCTGACCCACCAAGTTACTAACACTAACCCTGACCCTACAACCAAAGACACTGACCCATTAAGGACTGTGGGGGACACTTGAGCCCTTTGCTTTCTGATGCCAAATAAATCGGGCAGAGAAAGAGAGAGACAGAGAGAGAGAGTGAGAGAAAGGGAGAAAGGGAGAGACAGAGAGAGATAGAGACATTGAAGGAGAGAGACAGAGAAAGAGAGGGAGATCATTTTGTCTCGTTTTAAACCATAGAAGAATGATCACATTACAACCCCCACTAAGTTCTACATATGAATCAGTCCTCACATTACAGTCACACATACACCCACAAAAAGAAAACCGCACACATACTTTTGTGCTCACCTGTAGTATTTGTGTCCAGAAGATGGCAGTCCTGCGCAGTGTAAAGTACTGCTGTTTGTAGACTGGCACCAGACACTGTGTGTGAGTCACAAACATATTAATACTACTGCTGTTCTTCTCTCGCTCTCTCTTTCCCCACACTTTCTCTGTCTCTCTCTCTCTCTCTCTCTTTCCCCACACTTTCTCTGTCTCTCTCTCTCTCTCTCTCTCTCTCTCTTTCCCCACACTTTCTCTGTCTCTGTCTCTCTCTCTTTCCCCACACTTTCTCTGTCTCTCTCTCTCTCTCTCTCTTTCCCCACACTCAATTCAAGGGGCTTTATTGTCATGGGAAACATATGTTAACATTGCCAAAGCAAGTGAAGTAGATAATATACAAAAGTGAAATAAACATAAATATGGGTTGTATTTATAATGGTGTTTGTTCTTCACTGGTTGCCCTTTTCTTGTGGCAGCAGGTCACAAATCTTGCTGCTGTGATTACACACTGCGGTATTTCACCCAATATATATGGGAGTTTATCAAAATTGGATTTGTTTTCGAATTCTTTGTGGGTCTGTGTAATCTGAGGGAAAAATGTGTCTCTAATATGGTCATACATTTGGCAGGAGGTTAGGAAGTGCAGCTCAGTTTCCACCTCATTTTGTGGGCAGTGTGAACATAGCCTGTCTTCTCTTGAGAACCAGGTCTGCCTTCGACGGCTTTTCTCAATAGCAAGACTATGCTCACTGAGTCTATATATAGCCAAAGCTTTCCTTAAGTTTGGGTCAGGTATTCTGCCACGGTGTACTCTCTGTTTAGGGCCAAATAGCATTCTAGTTTGCTCTGTTTTTTTGTAAATTTTTTTCAATGTGTCAAACAATTATCTTTTTGAAATCTCATGATTAGTCAGGGTCTAATTGTGTTGCTGTCCTGGGGCTTTGTTGGGTGTGTTTGTGTTTGTGAACAGAGCCCCAGGACCAGCTTGATTAGGGGACTCTTCTCCAGGTTCATCTCTCTGTAGGTGATGGCTTTGTTATGGAAGGTTTGGGAATCGCTTCCTTTTAGGTGGTTGTAGAATTTAACGGCTCTTTTCTGGATTTTGATAATTAGTGTGTATCGGCCTAATTCTGCTCTGCTTGCATTATTTGGTGTTTTACGTTGTACACAGAGGATGTATTTGTAGAGTCTCAATTTGGTGTTTGTCCTATTTTGTGAATTCTAAGTTGGTGAGCGGACCCCAAACCTCACAACCATAAAGGGCAATGGGTTCTATAACTGATTCAAGTATTTTTAGCTAGATCCTAATTGGTATATCAAATTTTCTGTTCCTTTTGATGGCATAGAAGGCCCTTCTTGCCTTGTCTCTCAGATCGTTCACAGCTTTGTGGAAGTTACCTGTGGCGCTGATGTTTAGGCCGAGGTATGTGTGCTCTAGGGAAACGGTGTTTAGATGGAATTTGTATTTGTGGTCCTGGCAACTGGACCTTTTTTGGAACACCATTATTTTTGTCTTACTGAGATTTAATCTGTGCAGAAGATCTAGGTGCTGCTGTAGGCCCTCGGTTGGGAACAGAAGCACCAAATTATCTCTCTCTCTCTCTCTCTTCCTCTCGCTCTTTCTCTGTCTCTCTCACTCTCACTCCCTATCTCTCTCTCTCTCTGTATCTCTGTCCGATCTCTCACTCACTCACTCACTCACTCACTCACTCACTCACTCACTCACTCACTCACTCACTCACTCACTCACTCACTCACTCACTCACTCACTCACTCACTCACTCACTCACTCACTCACTCACTCACTCACTCACTCACTCACTCACTCACTCACTCACTCACTCTCACCCTCTCCCTCTCCCTCTCCCTATCTCACCCTCTCTCGCAATTCAATTCAGTAGACTTGTTTGACTTGGCAAGTTCAATTACTTACATTATCAAAGTACACATACAACTACAATGGTGGGACCAACAGGAACAAGGCAGAAATAATACTAAACTCAGCAAAAAAAGAAATGTCCCTTTTTCAGGACCCTGTCTTTCAAAGATAATTAGTAAAAATCCAAATAACTTCACAGATCTTCATTGTAAAAGGTTTAAACACTGTTTCCCATGCTTGTTCAATGAACCATAAACAATTAATGAACATGCACTTGTGGAACGGTCATTAAGACACTAACAGCTTACAGACGGTAGGCAATTAAGGTCACAGTTATGAAAACTTAGGACACTAAAGAGGCCTTTCTACTGACTCTGAAAAACACCAAAAGAAAGATGCCCAGGGTCCCTGCTCATCTGCGTGAATGTGCCTTCGGCATGCTGCAAGGAGGCATGAGGATTGCAGATGTGGCCAGGGCAATAAATTGCAATGTTCGTACTGTGAGACGCCTAAGACAGCGCTACAGGGAGACAGGACGGACAGCTGATCATCCTAGCAGTAGCAGACCATGTGTAACAACACCTGCACAGGATCGGTACATCCGAACATCACACCTACGGGACAGGTACAGGATGGCAACAACAACAGCCCAAGTTACACCAGGAATGCAAAATCCCTCCATCAGTGCTCAGACTGTCCACAATAGGCTGAGAGAGGCTGGACTGAGGGCTTGTAGGCCTGTTGTAAGGCAGGTCCTCACCAGACATCACCGGCAACAACGTCGCCTATGGGCACAAACCCACCATCGCTGGACCAGACAGGACTGGTAAAAAGTGCTCTTCACTGATGAGTCGCGGTTTTGTCTCACCAGGGGTGATTGTCGAATTTGCCTTTATCATTGAAGGAATGAGCGTTACACCGAGGCCTGTACTCTGGAGCGGGATCAATTTGGAGGTGGAGGGTCCGTCATGGTCTGGGGCGGTGTGTCACAGCATCATCGGACTGAGGTTGTTGTCATTGCAGGCAATCTCAACGCTGTGCGTTACAGGGAAGACATCCTCCTCCCTCATGTGGTACCCTTCCTGCAGGCTCATCCTGACATGACCCTCCAGCATGACAATGCCAACAGCCATACTGCTCATTCTGTGCGTGATTTCCTGCAAGACAGAAATGTCAGTGTTCTGGCATGGCCAGCGACGAGCCCGGATCTCAATCTCATTGAGCACGTCTGGGACCTGTTGGATTGGAGGGTGAGGGCTAGGGCCATTCCCCCCAGAAATGTCCGGGAACTTGCAGGTGCCTTGGTGGAAGAGTGAGGTAACATCTCACAGCAAGAACTGGCAAATCTGGTGCAGTCTATGAAGAGGAGATGCACTGCAGTACTTAATGCAGCTGGTGGCCACACCAGATACTGACATTATTCCATTTCTGTTAGTCACATGTCTGCAGAACTTGTTCAGTTTATGTTGAATGTTGAATCTTGTTATGTTCATACAAATATTTACACATGTTAAGTTTGCTGAAAAGAAACGCAGTTGACAGTGAGAGGACATTTCTTTTTTTGCTGAGTTTAGTAGTAGTGGAAATGTGATTACCATTAACAGCAACTAATACAACAATATTAATGAGAATAATAATACATTAAAGCAAGAACAGTAGACCAGTATCAACATGACTGAGAAGACACATGACATGGTATGAAACATAAAACAAAAGTAAATGGGAAATATTATTGACTTTACATTGCACTTTTCACTGGCTGTGGCAGGAGGACAGATATTGTGGCAGGAGGACATATATTGTGGCAGGAGGACAGATATTGTGGCAGGAGGACACATTTCTTTTTATAGTTTCACATTCTTTGAACTGAATGACAACTTTGGGAAAGAAAGATTCTCTTAGGTGTGAGTATTTGTCACAGTGTAATAGTGAATGCAGCTCTGTCTCTACCTCTCCCCTGGAGCAGAGTGAGCACAGCCTGTCCTCTCTGGGCAGCCTGGTTTGTCTGTGACGACCTATCTCTATGGCCAGACTATGCTCACTGAGTCTGTACCTAGTTAGTGTTTTCCTCAGTTTTCTATCAGTCACAGTGGTCAGATAGTCTGCCACTATTTACTGTCTGTTTAGAGCCAAATAGCATTGAAGTTTACTTACTTTCCAATAGATTACATTTTTTTATTTTTGCTTTGGATTATTTGGCCAGATTTTCTGAGTGCTTTCCTGAGGCTCTATGGGGTTGGTTTGGGTTAGTGAACTGAGCCTCAGAATCAGCTGGTTGAGGGGACTCTTCTCTTGTTTTACCCCATACTTCTCTGCCATATAGAGCAACTGGTTGTATGAGTGATAGGAACATTTTGAGCCAGATTCTAATTGGAATTTCAATTTTAATGTTTCTTTTAATGGCATAGAATGCCCTTCTTGCTTTGTCAAAGCTCGTTCACCGCCATGCGAAAGCTACCTGTGTTGCTGATATTTAGTCCTAGATACTTGTCGTTTTTGGTGTGTTCTAATAGAACTTTGTCCAAATAGTAGAATTTATGTACAGTACATCTGTGATCCTTATTTCCGGACCTCTTTTGGAAAATCATTCTATTTGTTTGGTTTTTGGTTAACTGTTGGAGCCCAGGTCTGACAGAACCTGTGCAGATGATCTCGGTGTTGCTGTAGCCCATCCTTAGGACCTTGTGTTTATCAACGACATGAAGTCGTCTGCTATTTATGATACTGATGAGAATTTTACCCAAGTTGCTGTTAATTCAAATTCCTCTGGAATTATTTGGGTCAAATTTGTCTCCATTTTTATAGATCGGTTTGATCAATCCTTGGTTCCAAATGTTGTGGAAAATACCTGCAGTGAGGATAATGTTGAAGAGTTTGAGTATAGCCAATTAGAGTTTGTGGTCTGTATATTTGATTATTTAATTTAAAATACCATCAGCACCACAGGCCTTTTTGGGTTGTAGAGTGCATCATTTTTTCTATAATTCTTGTTCTGTAATTGGGGTATCCACAGGATTCTGATAGTCTTTGACCACTGAGTCAAGGATTTGTAATTTGTCTAGTGTATCTTGTTGTTCTGGACTCTTTGTTATATTGCTGGTGCGGTTTGCAAAATGATTTCTCCACATATCATCATAATGTGGTTTGTTTAATGTATTCAAATTCTCCCAGAAGGGGTTTGATTCTATGGATTTCTCAATTCCATCCAGTTGATTTCTAATGTGATGTTCCTTTTTTGTTCTTTGGGTGTGTTTGTATTGCTTCAGTGTTTCTCCATAATGAAGGCTTATATTTTTGTTAAAAATAAAGTTTATGTGGCTAAATATACATTGTCATTGCTGTAAGTGAACATTAAGGCTAAAAAGTTGTTAATGAGGGGTTGGATTTTTTGGCTATTAATGGTATATTTGGTACATTTCTGTACTGTTTGCATTCCATCTATAGGCCTGTCTTTTTTTTTCTCTCTCTCTCTCTCTCTCTCTCTCTCTCTCTCTCTCTCTCTC